>NW_006798913.1:1526885-1585996 GCF_000442215.2 Lipotes vexillifer | reverse complement strand
AAGATGCTACCAGAAAACTACTAGAGCTAATCAATGGATTTGGTAAAGTAGCAGAATACAAAATTAATGCACAGAAATCTCTTCCATTCCTATACATTAATGATGAAAAATCTGAAAGAGAAATCAAGGAAACACTTCCATTTACCATTGCAACAAAAAGAATAAAATACCGAGGAATGAACCTACCTAAGGAGACAAAAAACCTGTATGCAGAAAACTATAAGACACTGATGAAAGAAATTAAAGATGACACAAACAGATGGAAAGATATACCATGTTCTTGTACTGGAAGAATCAACACTGTGAAAATGACCATACTACCCAAAGCAATCTACAGATTCAATGCAATCCCTATCACACTACCAATGGCATTTTTCACAGAACTAGAACAAAAAATTTCACAATTTGTATGGAAACACAAAAGACCCCGAACAGCCAAAGCAATCTTGAGAAAGAAAAATGGAGCTGGAGGAATCAGGCTCCTGGACTTCAGACTATACTACAAAGCTACAGTAGTCAAGACAGTATGGTACTGGCACAAAAACAGAAATATAGATCAATGGAACAGGATAGCAAGCCCAGAGATAAGCCCACACACATATGGTCACCTTATTTTTGATAAAGGAGGCAAGAATATACAATGGAGAAAAGACAGCCTGTTCAATAAGTGGTGCTGGGAAAACTGGACAGGTACATGTAAAAGAATGAAATTAGAACACTCCCTAACACCATACACAAAAATAAACTCAAAATGGATTAAAGACCTAAATGTAAGACCAGACACTATCAAACTCTTAGAGGAAAACATAGGCAGAACACTCTATGACATACATCACAGCAAGATCCTTTTTGACCCACCTCCTAGAGAAATGGAAATAAAACCAAAAATAAACAAATGGGACCTAGTGAAACTTAAAAGCTTTTGTACAGCAAAGGAAACCATAAACAAGACAAAAAGACAACCCTCAGAATGGGAGAATATATTTGCAAATGAAGCAACCCACAAAGGATTAATCTCTAAAATTTATAAGCAGCTCATGCAGCTCAATATCAAAGAAACAAACAACTCAATCCAAAAATGGGCAGAAGACCTAAATAGACATTTCTCAAAAGAAGACATACAGATTGCCAACAAACACATGAAAGAATGCTCAACATCACTAATCATTAGAGAAATGCAAATCAAAACTATAATGAGGTATCACCTCACACCAGTCAGAATGGCCATCATCAAAAAATCTAAAAACAATAAATGCTAGAGAGGGTGTGGGGAAAAGGGAACCCTCTTGCACTGCTGGTGGGAATGTAAATTGATACAGCCACTATGGAGAACAGTATGGAGGTTCCTTAAAAAACTAAAATTAGAACTACCATAGGACCCAGCAATCTCACCACTGGGCATATACCCTGAGAAAACCATAATTCAAAAGGGTCATGTACCACAATGTTCATTGCAGCTCTACTTACAATAGCCAGGACATGGAAGCAACCTAAGTGTCTATCGACAGATGAATGGATAAAGATGTGGCACATATATACAACGGAATATTACTCAGCCATAAAAAGAAATGAAATTGAGTTATTTGTAGTAGGGTGGATGGACCTAGAGTCTGTCATACAGAGTGAAGTAAGTCAGAAAGAAGAAAACAAATACCATATGCTAACACATATATATGGAATCTAAAAAAAAAAAAAAAAAGGTTCTGATGAACCTAGGGGCAGGACAGGAATAAAGATGCAGATGTAGAGAATGGACCTGAGGACACGGGAAGGGGAAGGGGAAGCTGGGACGAAGTGAAAGAGTGGCATGGACATATACACACTACCAAATGTAAAACAAGTAGCTAGTGGGAAGTAGCCGCATAGCACAGGGAGATCAGCTCGGTGCTTTGTGACACCTAGAGGGGTGGGATAGGAAGGATGGGAGGGAGATGCAAGAGGGAGGAGATATGGGAATATATGTATATGTATAGCTGATTCACTTTGTTATAAAGCAGAAACTAACACACCATTGTAAAGCAATTATACTCCAATAAAAATGTTAAAAAAAAATGGGTAGAGGACCTGAACACACATTTTTCCAAAGAAGACATACAGATGGCCAACAGGCACATGAAAAGATGCTCAACATCACTAATCATCAGGGAAACTCAAATCAAAACCACAATGAGCTATCACCTCACACCTACCAGAATAGCTGTTATCAAAAAGACAACAAATAACAAATTGTGGAGAAAAGGGAACCATCATACACTGTCAATAGGAATGTAAATTGGTGCAACCACTATGCAAAACAGTAAGGAGAGTCCTGAAATAATTAAAAATAGAAGTACCATACAGTCCAGCAATTCAACTTCTGGATATTTTTCCAAAGAAAACAAAAACACTAATTTGAAAGGATATATGCACCCCCTTATGTTAATTGCAGCATTATTTACAATAGCCAATATATGGAAGCACCCCAAGTGTCCATTGATAGATGAATGGATAAAGAAGATATATATATGACAGAGGCAAGGCAGATTTGGGAAATTTCCTGATAGTTAAACAATCAATAAGTGTTACCAAAGAGTGACAAACAGAATTGTTGATAATATTTTAAGATGGGCATGTGGGGATCATTAATTTTCCTTTGTGTGTTTGAGTTTTTTAAAAGTCTTGTGAGATAAAAATATATGTTAAATATTTTAGTTGTTATCTATGCTGGAATTCTTCTGAATAGATCATAAAATAATTCCTAAGTCACCTCAACAATAATTGTTCTTATTAACAATTTTGTATTTTTAAGCAAAAATTTGTAGTTGACACAAAGATAAATAACTCATACTGTTATTATATTATTATAACCTAAAAACTGTTAAAAATACTATAAGAACTCTAACATAAATTTGCTCTTTTTTTTTTTAACTTACTTTTTATAGGTATTATAGTTACCTGAAACAAAAGAACCTTCAGTAGTAAATCTAACATTGGATTTTGCTGGAGACTCTGCAGCCTCCCTGGCAGTGAGCACAGGGACAGGTGCAGTGACAGGCTGGGAGAAACCTGTGACATTGTTGGGCCACGCTGATGGAGCACAAGCTTGTGAAGAAGCTGCATGTAGATTCTACCCTCAGTACCAGTGAGGCATCAAACCAGAGAATTTCTACCAGGCCCATGAGCATGCAATATGGTTTCTTGGAAATATGCACTTTCCTGCCCCAAAGTGGTCCTTTGTACAGCTAACCTAACAGGAAAATCAGAGCTCTTATCCTAGCAACAAAAACTTTAACCCCTAAGATTCATCATTGTCCTAATCAATCCCTGTACGTTTATTATTACCAATGACTCTCCATTTTAGCTTTTGGATCTTTAGTATAAGCACACGTTTGGAAAAGTAAACAGTGAAATAATCAATGTTCACAAACATGACAGCAGCAAAATCAGCCTAAAATCTGATAATCATATCTAATGAAGTAATAGAGTTTTGGCAATAAGATTACAGGATTATTCTGTTACATAAAATTGTATAAAATAAGAATCTGAAAAAATGAGAACAGCAAGACCTTTTTATTTGAATATTAAACTATTCCACTGTGCTCCTGAAAAAGAAATAAACCCAAGTTTTCGTGATTGTTAAAACAATGCATCAACTTTTTAAAAAATCTTTTTTCATGTTTGTTTGTTTACATGCTTCTAACTTTTTATTGCCCAAAGTATATTAAATATGCATGTGTAATACAAAACATCAAACTGCTACATTGCTTAGTTTTAACTGATTTGTTTTCATAGTATCAGAAGAGAAAATAATTGAAAACAAAATCATATGGGTTTAGTAATCACACATATATACAAATACCATTTTGTAAATGAATAAAGGATAAAACATTCTTTATCAACAGGCTTCTCGTTTGATATCAGGTTGTCACATGTGACAACTGTACAATGTCAAGCCATGCTTCTTCAGTGCACAAGGCCATGTTCAAACTTGGAAAGGAGGATGAATATGATGGTTAAAAAGTCCAGTACTGTGGACCCAGGAACATTCCATAAATGTTGCTTGATAACAATATGGTTGTACACAATAAATATTCTTAAGGAAATAACATGTTAACATTTGCTACTTTTACTTAAATATAAATAAATCCCATTGAAAACATAAAAAGCATTTGCTTTTTTCTTATTAATGTATAAAATCCAGGGAGAAAATCATTTTCTAGGCTGATGGCTTCTTTACATAATACAGGGGTGCCTGTATCTTTTCGAATTAGAGTTTTGTCTGGGTATATGCCCAGAAGTGGAATTGCTAGATCCTATGGCAACTGTATTTTCAGTTTTTTAAGGAACCTCCATACTGTTCTCCATAGTGGCTGCACCCATTTACCTCCCCACCAACAGTGTAGGAGGGTTCCCTTTTCTCCACACCCTCTCCAGCATTTATTATTTGTAGACTTTTTAAAAAGATTTAAAAAAACCTAAAAATATAAAAATAAAAAGCTTCATATATTGAACGATCATATATGCTTGTCAAATAAGAGCTGAGGTGAATTTTTTCTAATTCAGTATCTGCAATGTCATTGTCTGCTCTCTGGGTTTTAATTTTGTGGTCACCTGATAGACCATCCACTGGAAGTGTATGTCCATGTTCATTCTGTGGGCTCTGGTCATTGTGAGGTGGAGCCTGGGCAGGGCTAATCATCCTGGGGGTCAATAACAAATATCAGTGCTCCTGTTCCTTGGTTATAGTCAAATACAGGGTCAAAATGTCAACGTGTCTCAGGAAGTCCCAAATCTGAAAATTAACAAAGCAGTTAAAACCTACAGCTAACATTATACATCATGATGGAAGACTGAATACTTTCCCTCTAAAGTCAGAAACAAGTCAAGAATGTTCATTCTCACCACATATAGTCAAGATTATTTTGGAGCTTCTAACTAGTTCAATAAACCGAGGAAAGAAATAAAAGGTATTCAGGGGACTTCCTTGGTGGTGCAGTGGATGACTCCACACTCCCAATGCAGGGGGCCTGGGTTTGATCCCTGGTCAGGGAACTAGATCCCACATGCATGCCACAACTAAGGAGCCCATGAGCCGCAATTAAGGAGCCCACGAGCCACAACGAAGGAGCCTGCGAGCCGCAACTAAGGAACATGCCTGCCGCAACTAAGACTTGGTGCAACCAAAAAAAAGAGTCAGTGGAATGTGCAAAGTCTTTAAAAATAAATAAATAAAAGGTATTCAGATTGGAAAAGAAGCAGAAAAACTGTCTTTATTCATAGACAACAAGTTTATCTATGCAGATGATCTAAGGGAATCTCCAAACAGGTATTAGAACTAAAGAGCAAAAAAAGTGTAAAAAAAAAAAAGCACTAAAAAAATGAGTTCAGCAAAGTTGCAAGATACAAGATCAATTTACAGAAATCATTGTATTTCAGCTGTCGGGTCAGCAAGATGGCAGAATAGGAGTTTTCTACCATCATCTTCATCCATGGATGAGACTATCTTTGTGGGAGCCCAGGGGTCCAGCAGAGAAGTTCCAGCACACCATTGAACAAAAAAATCCAAGAATAGATGGACTGAAGATGGTAAGAACAGTTTCACTTTCCCCACATCACCACTCCCCCAAGGTGGCACAGCTTAGTACCAAGAGAAACCCCCTTGGCCCATAATTTCTCCCATGGGGGTAAGTGAGAGGTAGTGAATGAGCTGGTCCACCCAAGCCATGCTGAACGCTGCCTAAGAGGCCCACTTCTTTCTTGCCTACCCAGAATCCCGAGGTATTTGACATGGCTAGATAGGGGAGAGGCTGGGTGCAGGGAAGAGAGATGGGAATTACAGAAACCAGGACCCAGACTCAACAAAGGGCTGAGGATCCTACTGACTGACAGACTCCACCAGGAGGCCTGCCCACCAGCCCCCTGGGACATCTCACATGCAGACCCCCACAAATGGGACAACCCCACTGGTCTGTTCATAGATTGTAAGAATAATATTGTTAAAATGTCCTTAAATGATCTACAGATTCAATTATAATCTCTATCAAAATCCCAATGGCATTTTCATGAAATAGAACAAACACTCCTAAAATTCCTATGGAACCACAAAAGCCACTGAATAGCCAAAGAAATCATGAGAAAGAACAAAAGCTGAACACATCACAATTCCTGATTTAAAGTTATATTACAAAGCTATAGTAATCAAAACAATATAGTAATGGCATAAAAACAGACACATAGACCAACAGAACAGTATTGAAAGCCTAGAAATAAAACCACCCATATATCAACAACTAATCTTTGACATAGGCATCAAGAACACACAATGGGGAAACAATTGTCTCTTCAATATATGGTGTTGGGAAAACTGGATATTCACATGCAAAAAATAAAATTGGACCCTTATCTTACTGTATACACAAAAATTAATTCAAACTAAATTAAAGACTTAAATGTAAATCCTGAAACTGAAAAACTAATAGAAGAAAATGTAGGGGGAAAGCTCATTGACACTGGTCTTGGCAATGATATTTTTGGATATGACACCAAAAGCACAGACAACAAAAGCAAAAATAAACAAGTGAACTGCATCAAACTAAAAAGTTTCTGCCACAGCAAAGGAAACTATCAACAAAACAAAAAGGCAACCTACAGAAGGGAAGAAAATATTTGTAAACCATAAACCAAATCTCTTTAAAGAGAGATTAACATCCAAATATATAAGGAACTCATACAACTCAATAGCAAAAAACCAAATAATCTAAAAATGAGCAAAGGACCTGACCTTATTTTTCCAAAGAAAACATAAAAATGGCCAACAGTTATATGAAAAGGTGCTTAATGTCATTAATCATCAGAGAAATGCAAAGCAAAACCACAGTGAAATATCACCTTACCCCTGTTAAGATGGTTATTATAAAAAAGACAAGAAATAATAGGGGCTGGCAAGTATGTGGAGAAAAGGGAACCCTTGTGCACTGTTGGTGGGAATGTAAATTGATACAGTCACTATGGAAAATAGTATGGAGATTCCTCAAAAAATTAAAAACAGAACTATTATACCATCTAGCATATACCTTCTGGGTATATATGCGAAGGAAATAAAATCTGTATCTCAAAGAGATATATGCACTCCAGTGTTCAATGCACCATTATTATGTTAACCAAGACATGGAAACAACCTAAATGTCTGTTGACAGATGACTGGATAAAGACAATATGGTACACATACACAGTGGAATACTCTTCCACCTTAGAAAAGAAGGAAATCCTGCCATTTACAGCAATGTGGATGAACCTGGAGGACATTATGCTAAGTGAAATAAGCCAAACACATAAGGATAAATACCACATGATCTCATGTGTGGAATCTAAAAAAGATGAACTCATTGAAACAGAGAGCAGAATGGTGGCTACCATGGGCTGTGGGGGTGGGGGAAATGAGGAGATGTTGGTCCAAGGGTACAAACTTCCAGTTATACGATGAGTAAGTTCTGGAGACCTAACATAGATAGCATGGTGACTATAGTTAACAATAATGTATTGTATACTTGAAATTTGCTAAGAGAGTAGATCTTAAGTGCTCTCACCACGCACACACACAAAATGGTAACTATGTGAGTTGACAGATATCTTAATTAGTTTGATTGTGGTAATCTTTTCACAATGTGTAATAATATCGAAACATCATGTGGCACACCTAAATGTATACAATTTTTATTTGTCAATTATATTTTAATAAAGCTAGAGAAAAATCTGTTTTATTTCTGTAATAATAATGAACAATCAGAAATTGAAATTTGAGAAATCATACCAGTTACAATACCATCAAAAAATATGAAATACTTAGCAATTAATCTGACAGGATATATAAGAAGATACAAAATATAAGATACAAGATAACATCTGACAGTGAAAACTACAAAATGTTGCTGAGATAAGTTAAACACCTACAACAATTAGATAAACAAGAAGATAAAGCTGAAAGACTAACACTATTTGATTTTAAGACTTAATGCAAAACTACAGTAATCAAGATGGTGTGGTACTGGTGTCAAGATAGATAAATTCATCAGTAGAATGTAACTGAAAGTTCAGAAACAGACCCACGTGAATATGGACAACTGGTATTTGACAAAGGTGCAAAGGCAATTCAAATGAAAACTATTCTTTTCAACAGCTGGTCCTGGCACAATGGTATATACATATGCATACCTCACACCATATACAAAAATGAATTCTAAATGTACCACAGACCTAAAATTAAAACCTAATTCTAAATATTTCAGAATAAAACAAAGAAGAATATTTGTAATCTTGCTTAGATACACCATCACCAAAAAAAAAAATTGATAAATTAGACTTCATCAAATGTAAGAACTTTCCTTTGAAAGACAATTTTAAGAAAATGGAAAGAAAAGCCACAGACTGGGAGAAAATATTTGCAAATCACATATCTGTTAAGGACTTGTACCCATAATAAATAAATAATTTTCAAAATTCGATAAGAAAATAAATAACTCATTTAAATAACAGACAGAAGGTCTTAACAGACACTACCAGTGAAGACATACCGATGGCAAAGGAACACATAAAAAGATGCTCAACATTATTACGTTATTAGTCATTAGGTTAATGCAAATTAAGATTACAATGCAGGGGACTTCTCTGGTGGTGCAGTGAATAACACTCCATGCTCCGAATGCAGGGGTCCTGGGTTCGATCCCTGGTCAGGGAACTAGATCCCACATGCATGCCACAACTAAGGAGCCCTGAAGTTGCAACTAAGGAACCCACCTGCCGCAACTAAGACGTGGTGCAACCAAATAAATAAATACATATTTTAAAAAAATATCACAATGCAATATCACTACATACCTATTAGAATATCTTAAATGGAAAAGACCATCTCCTCAACAATTACTGAAATGAAGGGCATGAGCACATTAGGGCTCTAGGCACATACGTGCTGCTGTTTACCAAGAGCTTAACTGAAAAACTCCCAACGGCAACCTATCACAGTGCGTTTCTATTGAGCTCTTACCAGCAGACTAAGAAAATCTTTTTTTTTTTTTTTTTTTTTTGCGGTACGCGGGCCTCTCACTGTTGTGGCCTCTCCCGTTGCGGAGAACAGGCTCCGGACGCGCAGGCTCAGCGGCCACGGGTCACAGGCTCAGCTGCTCCGCGGCATGTGGGATCTTCCCGGACCGGGGCACGAACCCGAGTACCCTGCATCGGCAGGCAGACTCTCAACCGCTGCGCCACCAGGGAAGACCCTATGAAAATCTTTTAAATGCAAACCTCTCCTAGACATTTAAGGGATTTAGAAATGGTTAATTTACCTGTGGCTTTTGGGGAGATCATCATGGTAGGTCCCTCCTGTTCTCAACTTTCTTTTACAAGCCCCAAATTTAGTTGGAACAAGTGCACTTTGTGAAAATGCAAAAAATGTAACAGTTGTATCTAATACCACCTATGAACATAATGTCATGTGCTCATTTAGACCGGCAAAAACGGACCTCCGACGAGAAATTAAATGTCTGCTGGGCTTAAATATCACACAAACATTAAAGTCAGCTTAAACATTAACAAGGGACAATATCTCTACCAAAGAAATACGGCACAAAGTCAAAGTGACTTTGATAACTACTGCTTTCTTATTTGCTCAATGAGAAGCTTTGTTCTCTAAAATCAGACTGTGAGATACTTTGTTCTTTGAAAATGTATCAGTAAGAATGAATTGCCCCTCTCTTGTCTGGTCTCTTTGATATAGAGAACCAGCCTCATATCTCACACCTGGCACAGGGGTTTCTGGATACATCATTTAGTATCTATCTTAATTTGTAGCTCCCAAGTTACCAAGACCTTTGCAGTCCAGACCTAATGTTGAACTCTTTACACGCAGCCCTATAATTGCTTTTGACCCTATCAGAACAGTTTCTCTGACATTTCACCTACCTAAACCCTTCCTTAAAATCTCATAACTCCATTCCTTTGTCTCCTGAGGTTATTCCGCTGTATGGCCTCGCTCACTGCAGTCCAGGGTCAGAATCATAAAGGTGATTCTGTGGGAATACAGGTTCGTCGGACTACAGGTGATCTTAGGCTGATGGGGAAAGGAGGAAAAGCTTTACATGTCCTCAGATAATACCTGTTTTCACACATTTTATCTATTCACAATCGTTTGTGTGTTTTTTAAAGAAAATGGTTGGACATGATTTCACTAGTAAGCATTCTAACACCATTGATCTATTATATAAGCCACAATTTTGTTCTAAAACAGAAAACAGAGAGAGAAGTTAGGAGAGACAGGTCACCTAATGATTCCACTTGAGCGGCAAAAGCTTCTCGAGGAGCGCATGCGCAGTAGCTCAGTCTTCCCGCGCCCCTCCGCGCGCGGAGCTGTCTCGGCGCGGCCGGAACTACAGTTCCCAGCGGCCCGCGCGGCGGGCGAGGGTGTCCGGAACTATGGGAGGCCAGGCCCCGCGGGGCTATTGCGCCTCTGCCCACGGGAAGCGGTTTGCAGCCCTTTCTGCCGGCGGTGGCGGAGGCGGCGGCGGGGAGATGGAAGACCCAGGGTCGGAGGTGAGTAGCGGGTTGGGCCCGGCCTTGTGCAGAGTCCGGGGGGTGCTGGGCGGGACCTGGGGGGCTTAGGGGGCCTGGGGAGCTTAGGGTGCCCGGGGGCCTAGGAGGCCTGGGGGTCTGGGAGCCTGGGCCTGGAGGGTTTGGGATCTGGGGCCTGGCGGACTAGGGGCCTAGGGGTCTGGAGGCCTAGAGTTTGGGGCCTAGAGTCTGGGACCTGGGGACCTAGTGGGCCTGGGGGAGAGGGCCCCGCAGCAACAGTGGCCTCCCGGCTCGGGGACCGCTGCTCGGCGCGGGCGCGGCGTGGGTTCCGAGGCCGACTGCCTCTTGGGGGAGCGTGCTCCCTGCTCCTCGGGGAGAAGGGATGCGGAGGGGCCCCTGCGGTCCACGGACGCGAGCTCGGGCTCGCGGAGGCTGGGGCTCCGTTAGGTCTCCGCGAGAACTTTCCTTCTTCGTTCCCTTAGGAAAAATCTCCTTCTGTAGGTGCGCAGTTGTCTAGATAACCGTGTTTTGGCTTATTTTTATAGATAATGGAATGTGTCCCTCTGGATGGGCTTGAGGCGTCCGAGTCAACACCCGAGGAAAATGAAGATGACATTCAGTTTGTTAGTGTAAGTAGCGACGATATTCGGGTTTTTCCGAGTCAGAGACTATGCGTGATAAGCCGTGATGTGATTACCCCTCACCTGTTTGTTCATCATGCAGCAAACGTGTGTGACTGTCTGATATGGACTGTACACTGTGGAGCAGGGCATAGGAGTAGGGAATTTGCCCGAAGAGGTGTCTGAGCAGCCCCAGTAGGCATCACAAAGCCTGTGGCCTGCGGTGCGTGTTGTACCCTGAATCTCGCCTCTCCGCCTGCACTTAGAGCCGTTCATGTACGCAGGGTTGTGGTCTCCTAAGAGTGTTTTGAAATGAGACAAGAGTAACTTCTAAAAGATAGCACACAGGTTAGGGAGAAGGGGCGGCTAGTGATGAGGAATGAGGTAGAAAACCAGAAGAGCTGCAGGAACTCAACTTCTGAGCCTGTGTGTCTCCATAACGTGAAGGCGGGTGGCTTGAAGACTTCACTAAGCTCCGAGCTCATCCTGTTACAGCACAGTCCAGCAGGAGAGGTTCACAATGAAGGGCCCGTATCACCAGGAGCATCCTGAATCTTTGTTTTTATTCCCTTCGGACAGTAGTTTTCAAGCATTAGTAAGTAGAAGTGTGTGGATTCCCGGACCTCACTCCAGACCTATGGAATCAGAAATGGGAGGTGTGGCCCAGGAATCTTGATGCTGGTGCAAATGCAGGGGTGTATGAAGCTGTGAACACACTTTGTAAAACATTGGTTGCAAAAACCAATGTATCATAGCAGGGGGTGCTATGATACATTTGAGGATAATTTCCACCCCACACTGTTAAAATTTTACAAAGGCTCTGCTTAAAGTAGTATCTTAGTTAGCTAGAGAATATTTCTACTGTGAATGACTCTTTTTGAATATTGTAGTTAGTTGAGGTTTGCTGTTAAAGGTTTATAATCTCTTTTAAAGGTTTGCCTGTTTAATGTTTGTGTGTTTCTTAGTTGCTGTAGGTTTACGGCAACCATGTAATTGACTTGTTTTTATATTTTTTTTTCAGGTTTTTTTGACATCTTTATTGGAGTATAATTGCTTTACAGTGGTGTGTTAGTTTCTGCTTTATAACAAAATGAATCAGCTGTACATACACATATATCCCCATATCTCCTTCCTCTTGCAAATGACTTGTTTTTAAATCAAACAAAATTCCCTCTCTAAAGGTTGTGGTAACATTGTTTTTATGTTCTAGTAGGGTTATATAGAATTTCTTTAAAAGATCAAGGTCTTCTTCACCACAGTAGTGCATGTGGTACTTTTTTCTTGACACTTGGAACTTTTATAAATTTGGGGATACCAAGAAGGATTGTATGCTGACTTTGCCTCCCCATGTGGTGAGGAGTAAGTGATGTAGCTGTGGAAATTGAAGAGCCATGATGTCTGTTTTTGTACTGAAAAACATTTGGAAAGAGGATTGCAGGGGTCATTAGGAAAAATAATTTAGGTTCTTCCTGACCGTGGTATAAAGACAGTGAATAAGATACGATGACCTTGATGGTGTTTTGTGCAACTCTAGCTAGGCGTGACACAAGTGTTGATGATTTGTGTGCCTTATTTTGAGAAACACAGTAGGATTCTACAAAATTAAGGTTGGAGAAATAAATGGGTGTAATTTTGTGTCATACTCTCAGGATTAAATGCATAATCATGTTGTAAATTCTGACTGAGTTAATATATCAGCTTGTGTTAAGGTGAGGTTTAGAAATCTTAATTTAAATTTTATTTTAAATATAGAGAATTTTTTGTATCTTTGCATCCAGAGTAGTATACATCCAGCTTGATAGAACCTCTTAGAAATAGCCTTGTTTACAATTAGAGGATTGAAGATTTGACAGCTCAGTAAGAAATGAATTATATGCACTGAGTGGAATTGCAGTACGAGAAAAATCTAGTAAAAATATTTCTGTTGCATTTAAATGGTGCCACATAAAAATGATCATTTAATTCTACTTTAAACTACATTCAGATCAGAATTTACTTCCTCTCACCCCATCCTATGCTGGGTTCCATCAGGATGTGTTTATTACTATGTTTTTTATAGTACCATCCAAAAACGATGAAATGCTACTGGGTACAATGCTCTGCTTGAGGGTTCTCAGATACAAAAAAATTTTTGTGTTCTTTTTATATCTTTTATCAAGAAGTATGTTACTACTTGACGTATTCTGGTTTGGATTTCTTAGTTTTTTCGTATAAATCTTATTTTCCAGCCTCAGTCTGCATTGTGGCACAGCATCCTCTTTGTATGTTGCCATATACATAAGCCCCAAACTAAACACAATATGCTGAAAGAAAGGAATGATGAAAATTGGGGAGTACAGAAGGAGATCTTATCTTTGGTGTAAATTTTCCTGAAGTGCAGTGTACATACAGAAGAGGGTACTTGCTCATTATTCTCCTTGCCCTCACTCTACTTTAGTATTAAATTACCATTTGTCTGCATTGGTTTTCTTCTTAACTGATCATCCCACATTTCATACTCTCTTAATCTTCTTCTTCTTCTTTTTTTTTTAAATAATGAGCAGTTCAAGTTTATTTTTTATTTTTTAAAATATTTATTTATTTGGCTGTGCTGGGTCTTGGTTGCGGCATGCAGGATCTTCTTTGCAGCATGTGGGATCTTTATTGTGGCCTGCGGGATCTTTTTTTAGTTGTGGCCCACGGGATCTTTGGTTGAGGCACATGGGATCTTTAGTTATGGCATGTGGGATCTAGTTCCCTGACCAGGGATTGAACCTGGGCCCCCTACATTGGGAGCATGGAGTCTTAGGGAAGTCCTGTCTCCTAATCTTCTTGAAGCACAGCTTTAATGTGGTTCCCGTCTCAACACTACTAGTTGATTCCTTTGCCTGTAAAATAAAATCTAGGTTTTCAACTGGGGTATTTAAGGACTGGTCTATGTTGAAGGTAGTATGTGTGTAAAGAAAAGATTGAAGAGATTTGATATTTGGTTGCATAAGGATATGGAGGATGAAGCAGAGATATCAAAGAACTCCATGCTTTTGAGCTTAGATATGTAAAAGATTATTGATAACCATCCCAGTTAAAAAGTACTGTACCATGGTATCTGTGTCTTTTTAACATTATCCCTGGTCTATTTCCCGTTTCCAAAGGAGTACATGGCTTTTTTCCTCTATATAGATTTAGGCTCTTTTTGGGTTTTGTCATCGTTGCATATTGGTCTTCTCTGAATCTTTACCTCTGCTGGTTCTGTTTCTGATTATTTTGCACCACCGGTGAGGCCACCTCTTCACAGGAATTCTTGCTAATTCCAACCAAAAAGCCCCTAGTGATTATAAAGGCACATTTGGTTTGAATGATTGTTAATGACTTGTAAATTTGCTGACTTCCTTTTTAGGAGGGACCATCAAGACCTGTTCTTGAATACATTGATCTGGTCTGTGGTGATGATAAAGAGTGTAGCACCTATCATAGTGATGTAAGTATATTATATTTGTGTTTCTTCAGTTGTGTCATTAAGTGCAGTATGTGCTGGAGGTGTGTTTGTTAAATTTGAGCTGATTGTTAAATGTAGCCATTATTAAAAATTCAAGTATAACTCAGCCATAAGAAAGAATGAAATAATGCCATTTGCAGCAACATGGATAGACCTAGAGATTATCATACTAAGTGAAGTAAGTCAGAAGGAGAAAGACAAACACCATATGATACCACTTATATATGGAATCTAAAATATGATACAAATGAACTTATTTACCAAACAGAAACAGACTCACAGACATAGAAAACAAATTTATGGTTACCGAAGGGGAAAGATAGGAGAGGGATGAATTAGGAGTTAGGAATTTGCAGATACTAACTACTGTATATAAAGTGGATAAACAACAAGGTTCTACTGTATTTTGTAATAACCTATAATGGAAAAGAATGTGAAAAAGAATATATATAACTGAATCACTTTGCTGTACGCCAGAAACTAACATAATGTTGTAAATCAACTATACATCAATTTAAAAATTCAAGTATATAAAAACTTAAAAGTAAATAGATTATCATGTTTAAGGTAATAGATGCTCAAAACTCTCATACCCTAATATCTACACACTTGAGGTTATTTACATCTGTTGTACTGTGTGGTAGGAATATGGTATAACAATGTGCTCCTGAAGGAAGATGGAAGTGTTTACAGCACGGCAATTGGCAAACTATTGTACAGAGCAGGGCGTGATTTATTATTTGTTGATTGTCTAAACTGAAGGAAGTGATGGATGAAATGTTAATGCAGATTAAGCCTAAAAACATAAGTCTCTAACTACTAGACTCTATGCTATACAAAAAATTGAGGAAATCTTGCAGTATTTGAAAACTCTTCATTGATTCAACAAAGATGTTGATGTTATCATTGATGAATGAGTGGAGTTCTGATATACATCTTTTTTTACATTCTTCTTAATAATGTAAATGAAAGTATCAACCACTTTTCACACTAGAACTATACTTGTAAATCATATGAGCAACTTTTCTGTTGAATTGGATGATCATCAAAAGTTCAGTCAGGGGCTTCCCTGGTGGCGCAGTGGTTGAGAGTCCGCCTGCCGATGCAGGGGACACGGGTTCGTGCCCCGGTCCGGGAAGATCCCACATGCCGCGGAGTGGCTGGGCCCGTGAGCCATGGCTGCTGAGCCTGCGCGTCCGGAGCCTGTGCTCCGCAATGGGAGAGGCCACAACAGTGAGAGGCCCGCGTACTGCAAAAAAACAAAAACAAACAAACAAAAAAACAAAACGAAAAGTTCAGTCAGATTTTGTGACATTATTATTGGCTATAGAATTTAAAAAACTGATAGTGCATTTTTCAAGAAATAGCAAGTCATATTGAAATTATAGGTATAAACTGAAAATCAAGGTAAGTATTCTAGTTTAAAATTTATTTCTAAAATTATATAAAGAAATCATTAACAGAAGTTTTTACATTAACCCTAAAAGTGTTTTCATGACTTTTACTTACATATGTAAAATTATTTTTCAGATTTTGTTCCCTAAAATGCCAAAACGACAGGGTGATTTATTGCATTTTTTAAATGCGAAGAAAGTGAAAACAGGCACAGAAAGTAACAATAGGAACAAAAACTATTGTGGGTTGTCTAAGTCTAAGGAATCAAATTTCAAATATGTTGAACAACCAATCATTGAAGAAAAGCCATCATGTTCATCAAAGGAAGAAATGGATAATCTTGTGCTTCCAGATTGTTGGAATGAAAAACAAGCATTTATGTTTACAGAACAGTACGAATGGCTTGAAATAAAAGAAGGTAAATTAGGATGTAAGGATTGCTCAACAGTTCAGCATTTGGGATTGAAAGCAGAAAAGCATGTCCATGTGTCCAAGGAGTGGATTGCATATTTAGTAACCCCTAATGGCAGTAATAAAACTACTAGACAATCTTCTCTGTGAAAAAAAATTAGGGAACATGATGTTTCTAAAGCCCATGGTAAAATTCAGGATTTGTTAAAGGAATCAATTAATGACTCAGTTTCTAATTTAGTGCATAAACAAAGTAATAAAAATATTGATGCTACTGTGAAAGTTTTCAATACTGTTTATAGTTTAATAAAACATAATAGACCTTTATCTGATATTGAAGGGGCAATAGAATTACAAGAGAAAAATGGAGAGGTCAGTTGTTTAAATACACGATACAGTGCAACAAGAATAGCAGAGCATATTGCAAAAGAAATGAAGATGACGATATTTAAGAATATTATAGAAGAAAATGCCAAAATCTGTACTGTAATTGATGAGGCATCCACAGTTTCAAAGAAAAGGACCCTCGTGATTTATCTCCAGTTCAGTCCAGTACAGTTCAGTAGGTTCCTGCACCTCTTATGTTATTTGTTGCTTTAAAAGAACTGGTGTCAACCACAGCAGAGTGTATTTTCAGTACATTATTGAGTACTTTAAATGATTGTGGTTTCACTACTGAATATTTGAAAGCAAATTTAATTGCATTTTGTTCTGATGGTGCTAATACAGTGCTGGGAAGAAAGTCTGGAGTAGCTACAAAGTTGTTAGAAAATTTTCCTGAAATCATTATTTGGAACTATTTAAACCATTGATTGCACTTGTCCCTTGATTATTCAATATCTGCAACAAAACAGGTGAATCATTTAAAAATATTTCTCGATAAAATTTATTCTAATTATCATCAATCTAATAAAAATCAAAACAAGCTTTTAGAAAATGTAGCTAAAGATCTTCAAATTGAAATTGTTAAAATTGGCCGGATAATGGGACCAAAATGGGCGGCATGTAGTTTACAAGCTGCTACTGCTGTATGGCGTGCATATCCTGTATTATATATGCATTTTTCTCATTCTCATTCTGGTTTGGCAAAGAGATTAGCTAACATTAATTTCTTGCAAGACCTTGCTTTAATGATTGACATTCTTGAAGAATTTTCACTACTTTCAACTGCGTTACAGTCAAGCTCAGCTAACATTCAGAAAGCACAAAAATTGATCAAACGCACCATAAAAGCCTTGGAAAATTTAAAAATTGTTGCTGGAAAGCGTGAATCTCAAATTGAAGGTTTGATTAAGTCAGATAAGTTTAAAGATATTCCATTTAATAAAAATAATAAATTTAATGCCCTTCCTAGGAACATGTTACTAGAAAATATAATTCAACACATGAACTTACGTCTTTTATCTGACAAGAGCCATGATGAAAGTATTTTTAATTATTTTGATTTGCTAGAACCTTCTACATGGCCTTATGAAGAAATAACTTCACCATGGATAACTGGTGAAAAAAAATTATTTCATTTGTGTGAAATTTTAAAATTCGAAATTGATTTGAATGATTTTCCGGAATTTGTAAGTAATAATGTAAAGTCAAACAATGTTTCAATTCCTACAACCGTACAAAAGGCTAAAAAGATAGCACCATTGCAGTCAATAGTGCTGAAGCTGAAAGAGGTTTCAACTTAATGAACATAATTTGTACAAGGGTGAGAAATAGTTTAACAGTAGGTCATATATCAGATTTAATGACTATAAGTTTGTTGGGAAAAGAGTTAGCTGATTGGGATGCAACTCCCTTTGTAAAATCCTGGTCAAATTGCAATCACAGATTAGCTACAGATACAAGAGTTCAACAAAAGTCAACAAAAGCCTACGAGAATCAGTTGGCTATATGGAACGTACCATAAAGAGTATTGTGTGGGAATTCCCTGGTTAGGTCTTGGCACTTCACTGCCGTGGCCTGGGTTCAATGCCTGGTCAAGAAACTAAGGTCCTGCAAGCCGCGTGGCACGTCCAAAGAGAAAAGAGTATTGTATATGATTTTATCATTTGTAAATTGTATGCTGCACATCTTTTAAATACATAACATTTTTTTTTTCAAAAGCCAGTTGTTAAACTTTATTCAGCACATTGCTGTTTAAAAGGCATTCTCCAAAGAGATAAAAGTTGATTGTTTTTAGGAGCAATGGGTTTTTAGAGGTTGGTCCATGTCTGCTAGAGTGGGCCAAATACATATTTCAGGGAATCCTATACAGAAGATCCAACAATTCCATTTTTGCTTTGTTTTTTTGTGAGGATATGAAAGAGTAATATAACCCAGATAACTTCTAAGCTCTGGAAGTTATATCAAATAAAAGAGAAATGGAATAAAAACTGCAAGCCTTGTGACTTTTGTCTTTCTCATTTCCATATCTGCACTATCTAATATGGTAACCACTAGCAACATGTGGCTATTAAGCATTTGAAATGAGTTCAGTAGGACTAAGAAAGTAGATTTTTAAATTAATTTTAATTAAACAAAAACTAAAGCAGTGTGAAATATTTTTGTTGAACTCAGCTTATTTGTTTTTTTTTTTTTTTTTTTTTTATTAATTAATTAATTAATTAATTTATTTATTTTTGGCTGTGTTGGGTCTTCGTTTCTGTGCGAGGGCTTTCTCTAGTTGTGGCAAGCGGGGATCACTCTTCATCGCGGTGCGTGGGCCTCTCACTGTCGCGGCCCCTCCCGTTGTGGAGCACAGGCTCCGGACGAGCAGGCTCAACGGCCATGGCTCACGGGCCCAGCCGCTCCACGGCACGTGGGATCCTCCCAGACCGGGGCACGAACCCGCATCCCCTGCATCGGCAGGCGGACTCCCAACCACTGCGCCACCAGGGAAGCCCAGCTTATTTGTTTTTTTAAAAATACATTTAACTTTGTTACCTTGCTTAAGGTGTGATTGTTGGAATGTGCTTGTCAGACTCCATGTGCTATGTCTGGTATTACATATAAACATCACTGATTGAGTTGGTGTTGGATTCAGTGTAAATTATTTTTTACTATGAATCAATGTAACGTGTATTTATCTGAATATTTTATGCTGACAACAGGAATTACAGTGATTACTTCTGTAAATCATAATTGGTAATTGATATACTTGTTTTACTTACTATTTTTCTAGTTTAGACATGAATATGAACGAACCTTAAATTTTAAAATGAAGGCATACTGAAAAAGCAACAAGTAGAACTGCAGAAGCTAGTCCTACAACTGGGACAGTAAACAAAGACTGGAAGAAGGTATGTTGCAGATTTCACAGTGAATGACGATTGTTGTTGTGGCAGAGAAAAACAAGCTATAATTGAACAAAAAATAAGACAGTAAAGTAACAATATTGAGACAGTTCCGGCAAATGCATAATGAATGAGTGAATGAAGTTACCTTTCAAAAGTCAAAAAAGAATTGAAATTTAGTCGCCTGAAATCACAATGAAATGTCCAACAGAATTTTTTTGAACAATTTTTAAAAGGATTGAGTTTGTTAAGTTTGGCCAGATATAAAACAGCTTGGATTCTTGCATGAAAAAGAACTAGTTTTAGATAGATGGAGAGTAAAGTTCATTATTTCAGTTATAGAAATTGTTAGAAATTTATGAGTTAAAGCCTAAAAACATCTTATAAAAAAAGTACAGAGTCTTCAGTTGTCACCAAATATTGCTTGCAGAATACAGGAACTTTTAACAATATTAAAGGTTAATTGATTCAAAATCTGAAAAATTACAAGTACTTTTCTTTAGCTTTAGATGAGTTATGTAATAGAAAGTGTGCTGTCCAAGTAATACTTGGAGTGCATTTTGTCTCATAGGACTTAAAAATTTACAAAGAAATAATTTCAATTCATGGCCTGTATAGCTATATTTTAATCTTTAAATTATCAAAAGAGTTTCATCTGGATGAGAAAAAAGTACTTCTTGTCACAATAAATGGCATTCCAGCTAGGTTGGAATTTTTAAATGAGCTTGGTGTTTCCCCTATTTCTTCATTCCACTGTATGATACAGTTTGAGAGTACTTGTGCTCAGTTTTCCGAAATGATCTCTATGATGCTGTCATGGGTACAGCTGTTGGGTGTTAAGTGCTATGAGTCAACATCAGCTTACAGGATTGCTGAACAAATTAAAAGACAGTGAATTTAGTGATTTGTGTACTCTGCCAGTTGTTTGATTGTGGAAAAGTTCTACAAAACTTACTGTACCGTTAACACCAGTTCAAGATGTTCTTGCAACAACAGAAATGCTAGCCAAATATTTAATTAATAATCAGAGAGAAAATTGGGCCGTTTGTTTTCTGCTCAGTATTACACAGAATATGAATGATCTCAATTTGAAGCTCCAAGTAAGGGAAAAAGCCTACTTGTGCTACCTAGACAAGTACTAGAATTTATTTATTTATTAAAGAAAATTTTTTTTAAATATTTATTTATCTTTGGCTGCATTGGATCTACATTGCTGTGTGCGGGCTTTCTCTAGTTGCAGTGAGTGGGAGCTACTCTTACTCTTCATTGCGGTGCGTGGGCTTCTCATTGCGGTGGCTTCTCTTGTTGGGGAGCACGGGCTCTAGGCACGTGGGCTTTGTTGCTCTGTGGCACGTGGGATCTTCCCAGACCAGGGCTCCAACCCGTGTTCCCTGCATTGGCAGACGGATTCTTAACAACTGTGCCACTAGGGAAGCCTCTAGAATTTATTTTGAAATTGAAACTTTTAAAAATAAAAGAATAACTTTACACATTTTTCCAATATGAATTGGTATGCATAAGATTTTAACTGTTTTTGACAGGTAAATTCACTACAAAAACTACAAGAAAAATTTGAAAAATGTTACTTATTGATAAGTTTAGAGTTGCTTTTCAATTTACTCAGTAACTCTGAGTTCAGTGTTAGCAATACTGAGCTGACACAAGATATATTGAATTTACTTAACTTGGACAAATGTAGTTTTCAAACTGATGTGCTTTTGCTCTGAAGGCAAATCAATTTCTTTAAAACAGATAAACAGGATTTTTCCAGTGTGGATTTAAAAAGTAAAGGAAAAATTTTCTTTCAGGTACTGGCAAACTTAAATGTGTTTGGAACAGTATGGGTATGTGAATCTACTTTTTTCAACTGTAAGTTTTATGAAATTTGTGTATAGATCAAGTATTTGTGATGAAAAAAGGCATTCAGATGAATTGAGATGAGCTTTAAGTATAAAATACACATCAGATTTTAAAGACTTAGCATGTAAATCATCCCCATTAATAACTATATTGATAACATGTTGAAATAATATTTTGGAAAAACTGAGTTAAATAAAATATTAAAATTAAATCCATCTATTTATTTTAACTTTAGAATTACATATGTAATTAGAATTACATTATAATTCTATTGGACAGTACTCTGTATCTGGCAATACTCTCAAATCTGGGTTTCTCTAATCCAGACCTCACTCTTGACTTCAAGATCCATAGTAAACTGCCTTATCATTTTCACGTGTTGTCCCATAGGTATCCAAGGTGAATATGTCCAAAGCTGAACTTATGCCTCACCATATGTGTTTTGGAGAATGGCATGACTATCCACCTAGTTTCTCAAACTCGAAACTTAGAAGATATTTGAAACCTTTTCTTTATCTTGCCTTTTCTCTCTCACCTTTTAAATATCTCTGAATCTATATTTTCCTCGCTATCATCACTGCCCTTTTTCTCTTGCTTAGAGTACAATAACTTCATAACAAGTCTCACTACCTTCATTCTTGTCCCTTCCTAATCCATCCTCCACAGTAACTCAGAAATGGCTATTCTGAAATACATGTTTATTCTTATAACTTTTGTTGGTCAAGAACATTCAGACTCATGACAGAAAACCCAACTAAATCACTTGAATGGACTTATCATTTTGAATAACAAGAAATCTGGAGATGGCTGCAGGCTTTGCTTGAGTAGCTCAGTGATATCATTGCTGTGTTACCTGGGATGCTTTTGGCCTTTCCCTTAAGGTTATAGCATGACTGGCACAGTTTTACACATGCTGGATTTAAGGCAAGAAGGCAAGGGGTGGAACAAGCCCTGGATATCAAAAAGTCAAAAGGTTTGCCAGAAGCCTTTTCAAGTAGATTTGCATTTCACTGGCAAGAACTGTATCAATGTGGCCATCCCTCATTGCAGTAGAGGCTTGGAATGTGAATTTTTACCTTTCCTAGCTTCTGTAATAAAGGTAAGCAAGGGGGGCAAGGGGAGTGGATGGTAGTTTAGCCAGTCTGTGAGGTTTACCATTTTTCTCCCCTACTGAAAATCCTTCACTAATTCCCCACTTTCTTCAAGATAGTAAAGTTCAACCTTTCTGGTTTCCTTATAATAAGAGTTTATTTTTTTTTGTCTTTTTCCCCTACTAGGTAGTGAGTTTCTTGAAAAGAGTCTATAACCCTGGTTATTAGCAATGTCTAGCACATAGTAGAAGCTCAGTAAATGCTTGCATAGTATTGTACATTTCCTACATATCAGTTCATTTTTATGAATTGTTTACATCTCCAAATATTCCTATTTCCCAGTGAACTTCTAAGGGAAATAAGATACTCTTCTGTTTTAAATTTCAGGTGTATAGTTATGCCTTATATAACCTTTCATGTTTACTTTGAAGAGAAATTGAGGTACTCTTAAAAATGAGTTGAAAATATTTCCTGTTTTTTTAATATTGTAGAGATGTTCAGGGTTTGGACAGAGAATTTTCAACAAGATTTTTATATTTAGCATTTTTTTTTATTGCAATTGATAGTGTGAAAAACAAAAACATCTTATAACCAACTTACCTTAAAATCAGTACTGCTACCTGGTTTATTGCTTAAGTTTGTGTTTTAATTTACAAGCATGTTGGTGCCAAGTGATATTTCTTTACTTGTCATGAGTTAATGAGGAAGGTGAGGAACAGTCTTAATATGAAATTTATATTCATCCAGATTAGAGGAAAATGGTGCACTTTGGTAATCCTCAGGTTTTGAGAATGGTGCAGATTTGACCAAAAAGCATGAGAAATGGTTAAATAGGCAAATATAAAATACCATTTTTTTCTTGTTAATTTCTTTAAAAGAAAGCAAACGTTGTAACATTATTTTGTCATTTGTACTAGACACATGACAATTAGAGCAGGGGTCCCCAACCCCTGGGCCATGGACTGATACTGGTCCGTAGCCTGTTATGAACTGGGCCGCACAGTAGGACATGAGCGGCGGGTGAGTGAGCAAAGCTTCATTTGCCACTCCCCATTGCTTGCATTACCGCCTGAACCACCCCTCAACACACACACAATACCCCACCCCACCCCCGCCGTGGAAAAATTGTTTTCCACAAAACCGGTTCCTGGTGCCAAAAAGGTTGGGGACTGCTGAACTAGAGCATAAAATAGTAGGGGTTAGATATAGTGAAGTATATGGTTGCAAAGTTTCTATGTATTACACGAAGTGGTACAATATTAACTACATAGAAAGAAAAGATTGTATAACTAAAAAATATAAATAAAGTGGAAGTTTTAAAAATGTTTAAATATTTTTTTAAAAGGCAGGAAAAGGTACAGAAGAACAAAACAGTGAGTACAAACAAAACTTACAATTATGTTTAAATATAGCCATAGCAATAATTACATTAAATAATAATGGTTTGGACTTCCCTGATGGTGCAGTGGTTAGGAATCTGCCTGCCAATGCACGGAACACGGGTTTGAGCCCTGGTCTGGGAGGATCCCACATGCCGCAGAGCAACTAAGCCTGTGTGCCACAACTGCTGAGCTTGCGTTCTAGAGCCTGTGAGCCACAGCTGCTGAGCCCACATGCCACAACTACTGAGGCCCGCACACCTAGAGCCTGTGCTCCGAAACACGAGAAGCCACTGCAATGGAAAGCCCTCACACCACAAAGAGTAGCCCCCGGTCGCCACAACTAGAGAAGGCCCACACATGGCAATGAAGACCCAATGCAGCCAAAAATAAATACAATAAATTTATTAAAAAATAATAATAATGGTCTAAACACACCAGTTAATAAGGCAGAGATGAACCAAAATGAATAAATAGCAAGACCCAATAATGTGTGTCTGGAGAAGATAGATATAAAATCAAAAGTTGAGGGTAAATGGATGGGGAATATACTTTGGGATTCCTCCTGCTATGTACTAGAAACCCTGAACATTGTTTATAAACATAAGAAGACTGAAAGATGGAGAGAAGGCAGACCGGCTATGAACGTTAGAACTCACAGAATGATAGAATGGTGAGTTCCCTGAGTTTTCTGTTTGCCTCATATCCCAGGCTTGGAGCTGAAGAAGCTAGCAACCTGGAAATGCCAATGGATGCAGACAAGAAAGCCCTGCAAAAAGCCTGTCTTCTCTTCAAAAGATCAGGGAGGGGCAGGTTAGCAAGACAGAAAACATATTATTTTACACAGTAACCTCTCTGCTTCAGCCAAATACCACAGAGAACACTGCAGCTTCACCCAAACCACCAAAGGCCAAGTGGGGAGCCTGGACTTCCATCTTTGCCAGCTTATAATGAAGTACCGCTGACCCGAATCCCATCCCACTGGGTTGATGTCAGAGGAGGCCTAATGGAGAGTCATGACGCTTACCTTTGCTCAGCATTAAGGAGCCCCTTCTCCCAACTTCAGGTATTAACAGAAGCTAACTAGGGAGCTTGGACTTCTTTACTACCTGGTAGTAACCAGGCAACAAACAACATCCCTCTTTCTGCTCCTAAAGTGGTGTCAGCGGAAACCAACTGAAGCAGAAAGTTTATGATCTAGAGTCTCATAATATAATAACCAATATGTCTATGTCTGTTTCAATAAAAAGTCACATGTCATTCCTAGAACCAGGAATATCTTGAGTGAAAAAGACAATAGATACCAACACTGAGCTGCCATAGATGCTAGAATTATCTGACACAGATTTTAAAGCTTCAACAAGCAATTAAGACATGTTTTTGAAACGAATGAAAACATAGAATGTCTCCGCACAAAAAAGAGGAAGTCTCAGCAAAGAAGTAGAAGATATAAAGAACCAAATGGAAATTTTAGTAATGAAAAATACAATAAGAAAATAAAAAGCTTAATGGATTGACTCAAGAGAGGAATGGATGGGACAGAGGAAGGAATCGGTGACGTTGAAGGGAAACAATAGAAATTACACAATCTGAACAAGAGAGGAAATAGACTGGGGAAAAAAAGAATCCAGCCACAGGTACCTGTGGGACTATAACAAAGAAGCTAATATTCATGTCGTCAGAGAACCAGAAGGAAAGGAGGAGGGCAGGGCTAGAAAAGTAAGATACATTGTCTGAAAACTTCCCCCATTGAGCAAAGACAAATCTCAATTCAAGAAGCTGAGTGAATTTAAGAAATCCACACCAGTTACAAAGTCAGACTTTGTAAAACTAAAGACAGAAGTCTTGACAGCACTGAGGAAGAAAGGCACCTTACATATAGAGAAAAATAAGTTGAATGACAGTAGAGGCCAGAAAGAGGCACAACATTTTTCAAATACTGACAGAACTGTCAACATAGATTATCTGGTGAAAATATCTTTCAGGAATGAAGGAGAAATCAAAACATTCTGAGGTGAAGGAAAACTAAGGAAATTTGTCTTCAACAGACCAATGCTAAAATGAACGTTTAAGGGAAGTTCTGTAAACAAACCATTAAAGGAGGAATCTGGGAACATCAGGAAGGAAGAAAATATAGTAAGTAAAAAGGGTAAGCATGAAGCAGTATTGTGTTGTTTGAAAGTGGACTTAGATTTGTTGTAAATATATGTTGCAAACACTAGAGAAACCACTAAAATTAAAAAAACATTTTTTTCAAGTATAATTGATATGCTAAGAAGATAAAATAGGATCATATAAAATGCTCAATTAAAACCAGAGAAGGGAGAAAAGATTGGAAAACAGAAACAAAAGCAAAAACAAATAAAAGGGGACTTCCTGGTGGTCCAGTGATAAAGAATCTGCCTTCCAGTGACCGGGACACAGTTTTGATATCTGATTGGGGAACTAAGATCACTTGTGCTCTGGGGCAACTAAGCCCACACGTCACAACTACTGAGCTCGCCCGCCTCAACGAGAGAGCCCATGAGCCGCAGACTACAGAGCCCACGTGCTTTGGAGCCTGCACCACAACTAGAGAGAGAAAGCCTGCACACTTCAACTAGAGAGAAGCCTGCGTGCTGCAACGAAGACCCAATGCAGCCAAACAAAAAAATATATATATATTTTTAAAAAACCAAAAAAACAAAGAAGAAAGAAAAAAGAACAAGGTAACTCATAGAAAAGTTACAAATGTAGTATATGTTAATCTGTCTATACCAATAGTCATTTTATTTTTTTATTTTTATTTTCGGCCACACCACACGGCTTGTGGGATCCTAGTTCCCCAACCAGAGATTGAACCTGGGCCCCCTGCAGTGGGAGTATAGGGTCCTAACCACTGGACCACCAGTGAATTCCCCCAGTAGTCAACTTTAAATGTGAATGGTCAAAATATACTAATTAAAAGAGATTGTCGAGTAGATTAAAAAAAGTAAGAACCAACTGTGTGCTTTCTACAAGAAATATTTAGGTATAAATCCAACAAAATATGTGTAAGGGAATATATGTGTTAGGAAATATATATGTAAGGAAAAATTGTGTACAGAAATATATGAGGAAAATTAAAATTCTGAAGAAAGAAATCCAAGAAGATCTAAGTAAGTAGAGAGAGATTCTGGGTTCATGGATAGCAAGAATCAATATTGTTAAGATATCAGTTCTTCCAATTTGATTTGTAGATTCTAGCAGGTTACTTTGTGGATATCAACAAACTGATTCTAAAGTTTATATGGCAAAGCAAAGACCCAGAATAGCCAGCACCGTATTGAAGAAAAAGAGCAAAGTTGGAGGAGTGACTACCCAGCTTCATGACTCACCAAAAAATGACAGTTTGGTAGTGACAGAGTGGACAAATAGATAATGGAACAGAACACAGGACCCAGAAATGGATCCACAAACATACAATCAGCTGACCTTTGACAGGAGCAAAAGCAATTCAAGGAAGAAAGGGTAGTCTTTTCAACAAATGGTGCTGAAACCACCAAACATCCACATGCACAAGAGTGCTGTGGTGCTTCCAGAGCAGAGTACTACTCAGCAGTAAGGAGGAACAGATTTTTGTTATTTAAAACAACTTAATTATCCTGAGTGACAAAAGTCAATCTCAAAGGATTACATATCGTATGATTCCATTTGTATAACTCTTGAAATGACAAAATTCTTAAGATTAAGGAGTTAAGGAGGTGGTGAGGATGTCAGGGAAGTGAGTGTGACTGTAAAAAGGACAGTGGTAGGGATCTGTGGTGATGGAAATATTCTGTATCTTGACTGTGTCACTCAGTATCCTGGTTGTGATATTGTACTATAGTTTTGCAAGATTCACCAAGGGAACACTGAGAAGAAGATACATGGTGTCTCTGGGTATTGAAATCCTTACAACTGCATGTGAATCTAAATTATCTCAAAAGTAAATTCAATTAAAAAAGAAAAAACCCTCATCTAGACATACTTCATGAGTTAGTCAAATACAGCACTGCCCAGTAGTATACGGCTGTATTTTTTTCTCTTCTAGGCTGGGTAACTCAACAGAACCCTAAGTGTAATTACACTTCTTTACTCCTATATATTCCTTTTGGTGGGGGGGGGTGGGGCAGGCTGTTTTCCTACAGTCATTATTAGGAAAGAATATAAACCAAAAAATCACCAAATTTCTACAAATTTTAACGTGTCCAAGAGCCTAGCAACCCATGCCCTATGCCCTGTGGGAGACTATGTCCTCCACCCAGTACTGAGTTTAAGGTAGCTGCCATTGGTCTAGTTTTGAAGGGACAACTTAAAGATGATCTAGTAGGATCTCTTTTTTGTACACAGCAAAACTGAAGTTTCAAGAGGTTAAATGAATTGCCATAATCACAGTTTGTCATGAACAGATAACCAGCACTTAACCATATCGTTTTTCGTCTTTACTACCCAGTATTTTGAAACTGTGGTTTTAAATCATGTGCTGCCTTTTAATATCTACATGATCTTGAAGAACTGATCTTTCAACAAGGATAATATACTAACCTCATAAATGGTTCCAGGTTTTGTGGCGCTTATTGAATTTGGCAAGCTCTGTTTAAGAAAACCCCCACAAAACTATGAATACAGTGTTAGATGCGATTTGAAATATTATTTAGACCAAGAAAAGCATACATATCGTCTTTTCATTTGACAACTTTGTGATGTACTTTTCTATAGTAATAGGAGTAATAGGAAGCTCATTTTGAGTATCTTTTAACATAGTTGATAGAAATTTGCTTTTTATTTTTGACAGTTTACAGAGGTTTCTTTCAAATTCTCAACCGTTTGTTAGTGATACGGTGTAATTTTTTTGACTGTTGTCAAATTTGAGAAAACTTCTATTGAGTTTCTTTGAAATCTGAGCTGTAAGACTTTGGTGCATTTTAAATTTTCTATGGAGTGAGTGCTCTTAAATATTCTTTAAGTTGACCACATTCAGAGTATTTCTAGAAGACATCACAAACTGAGATGGCCAGCAATAATGTAATTAATTACACATGGAAGAGATTACAAAACACAAAAGTATATCCCAGTCAACCCTTAATAAAATCTTAGAAGTGCCACTTTGTGGAGGAGCAGGAGAAGGCACAAAGGAGCAGTTGAAGTGGAAAGAGACAGCGCTCTTAATGGTTAAAATGTGTGATTTTTGTAACTTTTACAAAAACATAACCATGTGAACATATTTCTAGGGCCCCTTTGTTGGAAGGTATCCAATGCAAGTAAACTGTTAGCTTCACACTAATTCTGCCACAGTCTCATTCGCTGGGTTTGTTAGCTTTAAATAAGGTAAGGGAGGCTTGGACATTTTCCAGAAACTTAACAAGCAATCAATAAATGTGACTTGAAGAATGACAGAATAGTTGATAACTTTTTAAAGATGATGGTTATGTATGGGTGTACCGGGGGTTCATTTTACTTTGTGTTTTAAAACTTCTGTAATACTTTTTTTTAATGTCACTTGAGATAAAAATATATCTAAAATACTTCAGTTTCTATGGTGGAATTCCTCTGAATAAATTATACAGTTCCCAATTCTCCTCATGAATAATAGTTATTAATAATTTGCATTTTTGAGCAAAAAAATGTAGTAGATATAAAAATAACATGTAACTATTAAAAGTATTATAAAACTGCCATAAATTTGCCCTGTTTTTTTAAATTTGCTTTTTATAGGTTTTACAGGTACCTGAAACAAAAGCACCTTCAGTTGTAAATCTTAACGTTGGATCTTGTTGGAGACTCTGCAGCCTTCTTGGCAGTGAGCACAAGGACAGGTGCAGTGACAGGCTGGGAGACACCCATGACATCGCTGGGCTGTGCTGATTGGAGCACAAGCTCGTGAAGAAGCTGCAAGTAGATTCCACCCTCAGTACAAGTGACGCATCAAACCAGAGAATTTCTAGCAGGCCCATGAGCATGCAATACCGTTTCTTGGAAATACGTATTTCCCCATCCCAAAATAAAATAGGTATACTGAAAAAATTTAAGTATTTTCCTGTCTGAAACCAAATTCCAGAAAAAAATTAAAGTTGGGGTAAAGAGCTAAAAGTGAAGCCATAACAGAAAAGTAAAGTGGTGGATATTTTTATGTTCTCTAAAGGAAAAGGACTTCCTAAGTCTATAGTTAGTGCAACAAAAGTGCCAAAGAAAAATTTATTAACATCTGAGTTCCTGCCCTGTGTTCTGCGTCCTCCGTGGAGATGACAGTCTCACAGAGAGTTCTACCCTGTGTGGGATGTGCGCTCAGTGTTTTCATCTGTTCTATGGCAGTGTTTTCCTGTGAATGTCTTTCTTGCATTTGACAGTTTTGCAGCTCTTTCCTGCATTTTTTCTTATAAAATCACTTACCGACGCTGTGCCATAGCCTTTCATGAACACTTGTTTCTTAAATGACTTGGTTTTTCCCAGCTCAGCTATTTGCATCTGGGTTTGTGGATGGTAGGAGGGGCCCTCTTTGCTTCACAGAGACCACTGACTCTGGCTGCTGTGGCTCTTCTGAGGAATGTTTTGTGTAGCCCTGCTTCCTCTGTCGTCTGACCCAGGCTTAGTCGGAGAGGACGTGTCACTGGTCCTGCATCCCCAGGTCCTTCACCAGCACAGCAGACAGAGGACAGAGCCCCTGCTCTTCCAGATGAGCCCTGCACCTCAGGGGGTATGTTTTTGCTGGACCTTTCTAAGATCTGCTGCTGGGAGCCCTCCAGATACTCTCTGTTTCTGTTCTCTCTGCATCTGACTTCTGCTGAAGCTCAGCTCACCTCCCACCTCAGTTGTTAGATTTACAGATTCTAGATTTTGCATTTCTGGAGGAGTTTCTGCCTTTCAGGAAGTGCACTTGCCTGGTACTTTCTGAGATCTGCCACTCGTGAGGCCCCTTGACATTTCCTTTGCATTTTCTGTTTAATTTTAATTGCGTTTCTTTAGAGTTTTTATTTTATTTTATTTATTTATATTTCTTTTTGGCTGTGTTGGGTCCTCGTTGCTGTATGCAGGCTTCCTCTAGTTGCGGCGAGCAGGGGCCTACTCTTCGTTGCAGTGCGCGGGCTTCTTATTGCAGTGGCTTCTCTTGTTGCAGAGCACGGGCTCTAGGCACGTGGGCTCAGCAGTTGTGTCTCGTGGGCTCTAGAGCACAGGCTTAGTAGTTGTGGTGCACGGGCTTAGTTGCTTCGTGGCATGTGGGATCTTCCTGGACCAGGGCTTGAACCTGTGTCCCCTACATTGGCAGGCGGATTCTTAACCACTGTTGCCACCAGGCAAGTCCGTGTTTCTTTAGAGTTTTGCAGATTTTTTCTGTCACCTATTTGCTGAGAAAGTGGGGCATTTAAAAAGAATCTTTGGTTACTTGTCATTTTTCCTCATTATTTTGTTTGCTTTCTCAGAGGAGGAGTAGAGAGGTAGCAAGGTTACCAGCATTTATACCAGAGTTACATCTACTGTTGCTATTTGGATGCCCAGTGCAACTCTGATTCTCCTTCTTTTACTCAGAACCTGTGTCCTCATACTCCTTGGGGCTCTTGTAATCTTTGTCTCTGATATGCTGGAATTGGAAGAACATGTGCCTGTTGTTTAGCTTTTTAAATTTATTGTACTGGGTACATGATGGATCTCTCAAATCTGGGAAAATTTATTTTATTACTTTTTATACAAATTATAATGTTATCCCACCCTTCACTTTCTCTCTTTCTGGAAGTCCAATTATCCTGGAAATCCAGTTACCATGAACTGAATCTCTTTGTCTTATATCTTTTTCTGCAATTTTTTGTGAGTCTCCCAAGCTGCTTTTTCTGTTTCTGGGACATTTCCTTGCCTATGTAAATTCCAGCCATCTATTGAATTTTTAATTTCAACTGTCAAAACTCTAATTTCCATGACCTATTTCTTGTTCCCTGATTATTTCTTTTTCATTAAAATACTATGTTTATTTCTGGATGCCCTTTATCCCTCTAGAAAAAAATTCTTTTTAAATATTATTTTCTGGGCAGTATCTGTTTCACGGAACCAAGATCTCTTTTTCTTGTTACCTTAGATTTACTTTTTCTCTCCAGGGCCTTTCCATTTGATCCTTGGATGTTCTTTCATATTTAAATGTTATGGGGAACTTCACTCTTGAATCACTGGGTAGAAAGCCATCTGTTTGGGCAGTTATCCTACGTATCAGTCTTGAGACTGGGTCCTTTGTTTGATGCTGCATTGCTCTCCAGAAGATCCTGTGGTTCTTCCTGCTGTTAATACTTTGCACATGTGACAGCAAAAAGGGGCTGGAAGTGACCGTGTTCCCAAAACAGACTTTCAGTGAATTCTCTTTTCAGCTCTCACTCATGCCCACAACTGCACCTGGTGTCCTGGGCCCTGGATGTCTCCTTTTAACTTAATGCAGAGAATGTCTTGTAAGTAGAGATGTGGAGATGTGTAGGAGGAGGGATTTATGGCTCCTGTATGCAGTCTTTCAACCTCTCTTTGTTATATGGAACCTTATCTACATCATCCATTATACCAGGTCAGTTCTGAGCCCCTCCTGGGTTTTCTGGGGCAAACTGGTTTGCTTCCTCTGCCCTGTGAAATCAGTTACTACTCTATTTAATTTCTCACAAAATTTTTTTCAAATGGCTGATGCAGGTAATATCAGATAATACACTGTAAGGTTGTATGGATCAAATGAAGTTATATGTGTAAGATGCATAATATAGCACCTGGCATGGAGTAATCATTCTATAAATGGTAGTTATACGTGTAAAATGACCTCTCAAAATCCCAAGATGATGAAGACAAAAGAAAAATCTCTGTTGCTGTCTTTGTGGACTTATTTATTTTTTTATATTCATCTTGAAAAAAAAATTGGGAGAGAAATGAAATAATCATGCTTTAATTTGCCATTTTAATGTCTTAATTACTAGAGATTATAACACCTGATAATTGTAACTCAAAATTCTTTGTTTTTAAGAATATTTTGACTATTTTTATAAGTTTATTAGTCCAGATGAGGTTTTGTTTTTTAATTTATTTATTTTTGGCTGCGTTGGGTCTTTGTTGCTGTGTGCGGGCTTTCTCTAGTTGCGATGAGTGGGGGCTACCCTTGTTGTGGTGCGGGCTTCTCATTGCAGTGGCTTCTCGTTGCAGAGCACGGGCTCTAGGCACATGGGCTTTAGTAGTTGTGGCACGCAGGCTCAGTAGTTGTGGCGCAAGGGCTTAGTTGCTCTGCGGCACGTGGTATCTTCCCGGACAAGGGCTCGAATCTGTGTCCCCTGCATTGGCAGGTGGATTCTTAACCACTGTGCCACCATGGAAGCCCCCAGATTAGTTTTATGATCATTTTGATTGGAATTACACTTAAGTAGTTTTCAAATTGAGAGAGAAGTTATATCTCTGCAAAACTGATTTCCCAATTCAGGAACAAGGTCAGCTTAAATTATAGCTTTTCTTTTTTTAGTAAATATTTGCATTTTTTTTCATATAGGTCTTACACACAAATTTAAATCCTACGTTTTTTATATTTTTGTATTTTGTAGGTTGTTGCTCTAAACATTTTTTTCTGTTGTTTTGTTTTATTGAAGTATAGTTGATCTGTAATGTCATGTTAGTTTCAAATATACAGCAAAGTGATTCAGTTTTACATATATATACTTTTTTAGATTTTTTCCATTGTAGGTTATTACAAGATATTGAATATAGCTCCCTGTGCTATACAGTAGGACCTTGTTTATCTATTTTATATATTACTATATAATAATGTATATTATTATATATATATAATGTATGTGTATCTGTTAATCACAAACTCCTAATTTATCCCTTCACCCCTTCCCCTTTGGTAACCATAAGTTTGTTTTCTATGTTAGTGAATGTATTTCTGTTTTGTAAGTAAGTTCATTTGTATCTTTTTTTTTTTTTTAGATTCCACAAATGAGTGATATCATATATTTGTCTTTCTCTGACTTACTTCACTTAGTATGATAATCTCTAGGTCCGTCCATGTTTCTGCTAATGGCATTATCTCATTCTCTTTTATGACTGAGTAATATTCCATTGTATATATACACTACATCTTCTTTATCCATTCCTCTGTTGATGGACGTTTAGTTGCTTCCACGTCTTGGCTGTTGTGAATAGTGCTTCTTTGAACGTAGGGGTGCATGTGTCTTTCCAAATTAGAATTTCCCCTGGATATATGCCCAGGAATGGGATGCTGAATCATATGCTAACTCTACTTTTAGTTTTTTAAGGAACTTACATGCTGTTCTCCATAGTGGCTGCACCAATTGATATTCCCACCAATAGTGTGGGAGTGTTCCCTTTTATCCACACACCTCTCCAGCATTTATTGGAGTTTTTTTTTATTGAAGTCTCCAGCATTTATTATTTGTAAATGATGACGGCCATCCCGACTGGTGTGAGGTGGTACCTCATTGTAGTTTTGATTTGCGTTTCTCTAATAATTCATGATGTTGAGCTTCTTTTCATGTGCCTGATTGCCATGTTTATGTCTTCTTTGGAGAAATGACTATTTAGGTCTTCTCAGTTTTTGATTGGGTTGTTTGGCTTTTTGATACCGAGTTGTATGAGCTGTTGGTGTATTTTGGAAATTAAGCCCTTGTCAGTTACATTGTTTGTGAATATTTTCTCCCAGTATGTAGGTTGTTTTTTCATTTTGCTTATGGTTTCCTTTGCTGTGCAAAAGCTTATAAGTTTGATTAGGTGCCATTTGTTTATTTTTGCTTTTATTTCTTCTACCTTGGAAGATTGACCTAAGAAAACATGTTACATTTTCATGTCAGACTGTGTTTTGCCTGTGTTCTCATCTAGGAGTTTTATGGTATCGTGTCTTATATTTATGTCTTTAAACTATTTTGGGGGGGATGGGATTAACATTTTTTTTAATCAAATAATTTTTTTTATTGGAGTATAATTGCTTTACAGTGTTTTGTTAGTTTCTGGTGTACAGTCAAGTGAATCAGCTATATGTATAAATATATTCCCTCCATCTTTGACCTCCCTCCCCCTGCCCTATCCCACCCATCTAGGTCATCACAGAACACGGAGCTGAACTCCCTGTGCTATACAGCAGGTTCCCACTAGCTATCTATTTTACACGTGGTAGTGTATTTATGTCAAACCTAATCTCCCAATTCTTCCCACACTCCCCTTCCCCCACTGCATCCACACGTCCATTCTCAACCTCTGCGCTTCTGTTCCTACCCTGAAAATAGGTTCATCTGTACCATTTTTCTAGATTCAACATATATATATGTGTTAATATATGATATTTGTTTTTTTCTTTTTGACTTACTTCATTCTGTATGACAGACTCTAGGTCCATCCACATCTCTTAAAATGACCCAATTTCGTTACTTTTTTTTTTGCGGTATGCGGGCCTCTCACTGTTGTGGCCTCTCCCGTTGTGGAGCACAGGCTCCGGACGCGAGGCTCAGCGACCATGGCTCACGGGCCCAGCCGCTCCACGGCATGTGGGATCCTCCCAGACCAGGGCACGAACCTCTGTCCCCTGCATCAGCAGGCAGACTCTCAACTACTGCGCCACCAGGGAAGCCCCCCAATTTCGTTACTTTTTATCTCTGAGTAATATTCCATTATATATATGTACCACATCATCTCTATCCATTCATCTATCGTTGGACATTTAGGTTGTTTCCATGTCCTGGCTGTTTTAAATAGTGCTGCAGTGAACATTGGGGTACCTGTCTCTTTTTGAATTATGGTTTTCTCAGGGTATATGCCTGGTAGAGGGATTGCTGGGTCATACGGTTGTTCTATTTTTTGTTTTTTAGGGAACCTCCATACTGCTTTCCACAGTGGCTGTATCAATTTACATTCCTACCAACAGTGCAAGAGGCTTCTCTTTTCTCCACACCCTCTCCAGCATTAATTGTTTGTAGATTTTTTGATGATGGCCATTCTGACTGGTATGAGGTGATACCTCATTGTAGATTTGATTTGCATTTCTCTAATAATTAGTGATGTTGAACATCTTTTCATGTGCCTCTTTGCCATCTGTATGTCTTCTTTGGTGAAATGTCTATTTATAGGTCTTCTGCCCATTTTTGATTGGGTTGCTTGCCTTTTTAATATTGAGCTACATGAGCTGTTTATATATTTTGGAGATTAATCCTTTGTCCATTGCTTCATTTGCAAATATTTTCTCCCATTCTGAGGGTTGTCTTTTCGTCTTATTTTTGATTTCCTTTGCTGTGCAAAAGCTTTTAAGTTTAATTAGGTCGCATTTGTTTATTTTTGTTTTTATTTTCATTACTCTAGGAGGTGGGTCAAAAATCTTGCTGTGGTTTATGTCAAAGGGTGTTTTTCCTATGTTTTTCTCTAAGAGTTTTAATTTTATAGTGTCTGGTCTTAACATTTAGGTCTTTAATCCTTGTCTTATTCCTTATCTTAGAGGAAATACTTGAGTTTTTCACCATTGAGAATGATGTTGTGGGTTTGTTGTATATGGCCTTTATTAGGTCCTGGATTGGATTCTGTTTGCTAGTATTTTTTGAGGATTTTTGCATCTATGTTCATCAGTGATTTTGGTCTGTAATTTTCTTTTTTTGTGATATCTTTATCTGGTTTTGGTATCATGGTGATGGTGGCCTTGTAGAATGAGTTTGGGAGTGTTTCTCCCTCTGCAGTTTTTTGGAAGAGTTTGAGAAGGATCGGTGTTAACTTTTCTCTAAATGTTTGATAGAATTCGCCTGTGAAGCAATCTGGTCCTGGAGTGTTGTTTGTTGGGAGTTTTTAAATCACAGATTAAATTTCAATACTTATAATTGGTCCCAGATTAGGCCCGGGACTTCAACAGGCTCCCCAGGGCCCAAGTGGCCAGGGAAAACTCTAGCTGCACTCCCTTCTGATCCTCCGCTTTCCTGAGGGTCTCCCTGTCCCCTTTGATCCCTAATTGTGGGTGGGCCGCTCCAGGCATGGTACCCTTCCCCTCCCCCAGCTGCCCCTCATGGGTGCTGGTCCAATTCGACCGGCCTTTACTTTTCCTCCCCGCTTTCTCCCTCCCACTCCCGCAGGACCCACGTGGCTGGAGGAGGTCTTGATGGGCAGAGAGGATCAGGCCCAGGACCTCAGCAGGCTCCCCAGGGCCCAAGTGGGCAGGGTAAATGCTGGCCGCATTCCCTTCTGATTCTCTGCCCTCTCCAGGGTCTCCCCTGTTCCCCCTCTGGGCGTGGGAACCCCTCCCCTCCCACAGCTGCTCCTCAGGGCCGCTGGTCCTGTCCCGCCTCTACTTCTCCTCGCCCCTCCCTCCCCCCAACATCCTGCCCAGTCGCTTGGGCGGCTTCCCATTCCCTTAGTTGTCCGTGGTTCCCCACCAGTGCCTGGTAGGTGCACTAGTTGTGCAGAGACGTGAATTCCATGTCCTCCTAGTCCACCATCTTGGCTCCACCCCAACATTCTAAATTTTTTTTTAACATCTATGTATTTATTTGGCTGTGTCAGGTCTTAGTTGCGGCACGCAGGATCTTTGTTGTCACGTGCGGGATCTTTGTTGCAGTATGCAGGATTTAGTTGTGGCATGTGGGATCTTTAATTATGGCATGTGAACTCTCAGTTGTGGCATATGGGATCTAGTTCCCTGAGCAGGGATCAAACCGAGGCCCCCTGCATTGAGAGCACGGAGTCTTAGCCACCAGACCACCAGGGAAGTCCCAAGACTTTAAACTATTTTGAGCTTATTTTTGCGTATGGTGTGAAGGAGTGTTCTAACTTCATTGATTTACATGCAGCTTTCCAGCTTTCCCAGCGCTGATTGCTGAAGACACTGTCTTTTCTCTATTGCATATTCTTGCCTCCTTTGTCGAAGATTAATTGACCATAGGTGTGTGGGTTGATTTCTGGGCTCTCTGTCCTGTTCCATTGATCCATATGTTTGTTTTTGTGCCCATACCATGCTGCCTTGATTGCTCTAGCTTTGTAGTATTGTCTGAAGTCTAGAAGGGTTATGCCTCCAGCTTTGTTCTCTTTCCTCAGGATTGGTTTGGCAATTCTGGGTCTTTTGTGGTTCCATATCAATTTTTGGGTTATTTGTTCTAGTTCTGTGAAAAATGTCATGGGTAATTTGATGGGCTTCACATTAAATCTGTGGGTTGCTTTGGGTAGTATGGCCATTTTAACAATGTTAATTCTTCCAATCCAATCTCATGAGTTATCTTTCCATTTCTTTGAATCATCTTCAGTTCCCTTTATCAGTGTTTCATTGTTCTCAGCGCCTGTCTTTCACCTCTTTGGTCAGTTTTATTCCTAGGTGTTTTATTTCTTTTTGATGTGATTTTTAAAAGGGTTGGTTTTTTTTACTTTTTCTTTCTGTTGTTTCATTGTTAGTGTAAAGAAGTACAACAGCTTTTTGTATGTTAATCTTGTATCGTAATACCTTGGTGAATTTGTTTATCAGTTCTAATAGGTTTTTGTGTTGAGTCCATAGTTTTCTATAGAGAGTATCATGTCATCTGCATATATTGACAGTTTTACCTCTTTCCTTCCATTTTTTTTTTTTCTTTTGCGGTACGCGGGCCTCTCACTGTTGTGGCCTCTCCCGTTGCGGAGTACAGGCTCCGGACGCGCAGCCTCAGCGGCCATGGCTCATGGGCCTAGCCACTCCACGGCATGTGGGATCTTCCCAGACTGGGGCACAAACCCATGTGCCCTGCATCGGCAGGCGGACTCAACCACTGCACCACTAGGGAAGCCCTTCCAATTTGGATACCTTTTATCTCTTTTTCTTGTCTGATTGCTGTGGCTAGGACTTCCAATGCTATGTTGAATAAAAGTGGTGAAAGTGGGTATCCTTGTCTTGTTCCAGATATTAGCAGGAAGGTTTTCAGCTTTTCACTGTTGAGTATTATGTTGGCTCTTGGTTTGGCATAGATAGCTTTTATTATGTTGAGGTATGTTCCCTATATAGCCACTTTGGTGACAGTTTTTATCGTGAATAGATGTTGAATTTTATCAATACTTTTTCTCATCTATTGAGATGATCATGTGGTTGTTGTCATTTCTTTTTTTGATTTGGTGTATCACATTGATTTGCATAATGTTGATTTGGTGTATCACATTGATTTGCATAATGTCCTTGTGGCTCTGGAATGAATCCAACCTGATCATGGTATGTGATCATTTTTATGTGTTGTTGGATTCGGTTTGCTAATATTTTGGGGGGGATTTTTCTAACTATATTTGTCAAAGATACTGGCCTGTAATTTTTTGTTTTTTTGGTAGTATCTTTGTCTGGTTTGGGTACCAAGGTGATGGTGGTTACAAAGAATGACTTTAGGAATGTTCCCTCTTCTTCATGAGCTCCACCCCTCTGAGCTCTTGGAATGCACAAGCTCTGGAAGGTTGCCCACACATGGAGACAGGGCTGAAGTCTGAGCCGATTGCCTGCATTCCCCTGTGAACACACTGCTGTGGTGGAGCCTGCTCCTCCCTTCGCATGATGGACCCGAGCTCTGTCCCGCACACACCCCCAGTTGCAGCCTGGACCACACTCTAGGCCCTTCGGACTGTCTTTGCACAGCCAAACTGAGTCCTCTCCCTGGGTCTGTCCACTGAAGCCTGAGTTTCAGCCCCCAGTTGCCACACACACCAGCAGGCATGCATCATGGGCTGGGAAGTGCAGTGAGGTGGTATTTTGTGATTGCCTTCTTTCACTTACCATAACATTTTGAGGGTTCATCCATCTTGTAGTATGTATCGGCACTTCATTCATTTTGTGGGTGAATAATATTCCATTGCATGTGCATATACTACATTTTATTTATTCATTCATCAAGTGATGAATGTTTGGGTTGCTTTCACCTATTAGCTATTATGAATAATGCTGCTAGAAACACTCTGGGAAGTGTTTTTGTATGAACATATGTTTTCACTTCTCCTGGGTATATATCTAAGAGGGGAATTACTGGATCATATGTTAACTCTTATGTTTAATCATTTGAGGAATTGCTACACTACTTTCCAAAGTGGCTGCAGAATTTTACATTCCCCTAGCAGTACCATGAGGGTTACTGTTTCTCCACATCCTTGTCAACTCTTGTTATCTGACTTTTTAATCTTAGTTATCCAAGTGGGTGTGAAGTAGTATCTCATTCTGGTTTTGATTTGCACTTACCTGATGACTAATGATTTGAGCATATTTTCATGTACTTATTGATCATTGTACATCTTTATATATCTTTGTATAACTTTACATTCTGGATACAAGTCTCTTATCACATATATGATTTGCAAATATTTTCTCCCATTTCTTGGGTTATCTTGTCACTTTCTTGATGGTGTCCTTTGAAGCACAAAAGTTTTTAGTTTTGGTGAAGTCCAGTTTATGAAGTGATTTTTTAAAATTTTCATTTGTTGTACTTTACAAGTTCCATCTTTTTGTATAATTTTTATCTTTCATTGACATTTTCTATTTGATGTAACATTGTCATCATACCTTTATTTACTTCTTAATCATGTTTCCTGTAGTTCTGTGAATGTGTATATAATGGCTGATTTGGCATCTTTTTCTTACAAATCTGTTCTCACAGGCAGTTTCTGTTGACTGTTTTTTTTTGTTGTTGTTTTTTAAAGATAACCACTCCCGGACTTCCTTTGTGGCTCAGTGGTTAAGAATCCACCTGCCAATGCAGGAGATACAGGTTTGAGCCCTGGTCTGGAAAGATCCCACATGCTGCGGAGCAACTAAGCCCGTGTGCCACAACTACTGAGCCTGCACTCTAGAGCCCGCAAGCCACAACTGCTGAGCCCGTGTGCCACAACTACTGAAGCCTGCGCGCCTAGAGCCTACGCTCCACAATAAGAAGCCGCAACAATGAGAAGCCTGCACACTGCAACTAGAGAAAGCCTGTGCACAGCAACGAAGACCCAACACAGCCAAAAATAAATTTATAAAACATTATTTTAAAAGGAAAGGCAAGACTCTTACAGAAGAATGCCAGCTGAAAAAAGTTGAGAGGTGGCATTATTTTGTTCTTTTTTTTATGGCTGAGTAATATTCCATAAAAAACAAATAATGCCATTTGCAGCAACATGGATGGACCTAGAGATGACCTTACTTCATACTAAGTGAAGTAAGAAAAGGACAGAAATCAGAAAGAGAGGGACAAATATATGTGGAATCTAAAAAAATGGTACAAATGAACTTACAAAACAGAAATAGAGTCAGAAAATAGAGTCAGAAAAAGAGTCAAAACAGATACAGAAAACAAACTAATGGTTACTGGGAGGAAAGCAGGGTGGGGGAGATAAGTTAGGAGTTTGGGATTAACATATACACACTACTATATAGAAAATAGATAACTAATAAGGACCTATGTATAGCACAGGGAACTCTTCTCAATACTCTGTAATGACCTATATGAGAAAAGAATCTAAAAAAAGAGTGGATATATGTATATGTAAAACTGATTCACTTTGCTGTATAGCAGAAACTAACACAACATTGTAAATCAACTATACTCCAATAAAAATTTTTTTAATTACAATCTTTTTCTTAATAAAAGTTGAGAGAACAGTAGAGTTGGGGTATTATCATTTTGTGGACATCATAGTAAAGTTTGGGAAAAGCAAAAATCATCAGAATATGCTATATATAGGCAATACATTTCATGAGGCATAGTGTTTGGTCTAAAAGTATATCCCCCCAGATGGCCTATTATTTATAAGGGGGAAATTACATATTGGTGATATGGGATGATACCTTGACCAGGTGATTAAAATTAATATCCTCAATGAGGGTCAAATAGCCATCATGGGTCTCTGGATGTGATCACCTAAAACACTTCAACATCACTTAGATTATTTTGTCTGGTAATGCATAACATGAATCAAATCATGAGGAAACATCTGACAAACCAAAATTGGGGAGCATTTTATAAAATATTTGGCCTTGGGAATTCAAAAACATCAATATCGAAAGACAAAGTTGAAAAACTGCTCCAAATTAAAGAAGAATAAAGAGACATAACTCAATGCACTGTGTGATCCTGGAGTGGACAATTGATAAAATGTGATAAAGGACTGCAGATTAGGGGAAAAAAAGGATCATTCCATGTTAAATTTCCAAATTTTGATAATACTGTCATGGCCTACATGTTTATGTCCCCTCAAAATTCATCCCCATTAGGATGGTATTTGGAGATGGAGTTTGGGGGAGATAATGAAGTCATGAGGGTGGAGCCCTCACAATGGGATTAGTGTCCTTACAAGAAAGACACAAGAGAGCTTGCTTCTCTCTCTGCTTTCCACCCTGTGAAAGTAAAAGAAGACTGTCTGCAAACCAGGAAGAGGGCCCTAACCAAGAGCTGATTGTGCTGGCACCTTGATCAGGCACTTCCCAGCCTCCAGACTGTGAGAAATAAATTGTTGTTTAAGCCACTCACTCTATGCTAAATTAGTAAAGCAGCCCAAGAGGACTAAAACAAGTACACGTGTCAAAGAAAATCCTGATTTTTAGGAAGTACACACTGAGCTATTAAGGGATAAGGAGGCATGATATATGCAACCTACTCTCCAGTGATTCAGAAAAAAAAAGTATGTGTATATCTCTATGTAGATAGAAATACAGAATACGATAAAACTATTCTTGCAATTTTTCTGTAAGTGTGAAATACAGAGAAGTTTTGCTCGTGCTTAGGATTTTTCACCCTTCTTCAGTTTGAGGGAAGAAAGAATATTATACTTGCCTTAAATTCCTCCATAGTCACTCTTTAGTAAATAGATTTTAACAACTATTCTAATATGTAGATTACCATAAAAGAGGTTAAATAGATCTTAATACTTATGATATCTTAATACCAGCCAGCAAGATTGTTACAAATATACCTACAGTTTAAACTGTGCCACAGACCAATTCCTTTATCAGATACAAACCATTTCTAATATTTTGGTTGTCCATGGTGTTTTCAAAACCCTTGTGACCCACTACAAGTTGAACCATCAGAAGTTTTGTTCAGTGGCCTTATATGGAGGAGGAGTACTGCTATGAAGCAAATACTGAAAGATGATCTCCAAATATTTCTAGAAAGAGGGTGGGAAGTTTTGCAAATACTACACACAATATGTAGTAATGTTACCCCAAACTACTGTTTCCAGTTTACTCATAAGGGCAAATACATGATTGCTTGAAGGGGAGAATTCCTTTCCAAAAGAAGTAATTATCACAGCTTCCTCTGATGAGAAAAGTGGCTTGTACATATGACCCAACCATGGAAATGAACCACTCCTTTTTTCCTGCGCATCTTTTCCTTGTGTGCAACACTTGTACAGAATTCCAGACCTAAGAGGAACAAAGAAATTGCACTACAGACCTAGTGGATAGTCTTTTGTACTCTTTCAGACCTAAATGCTCTTTGTTCTGCTCTCATAACTCCCAGAAAATGACTGTGACGACTGGTTCCAAAGTATCTTAAGAGCCATTTTTCTTCCCTAAAGAATATTCTATTTTGGAATAAATGCCTATAAATCTATTTCTTACTTTATCAGAACTTATTAAAGAGACCATTCCAGTTGCCAGGTCTTAGAGCATTTACTCCAAACCAAATATGGTTCTTAATACAAATGCATTGGAAGTATTTGTTCCTTTTCTAAAGCATAATATTTGGTGCTGTGTATACATTAACTCCTTTCCCCAAATTGAATGCTCCTTAAATAAATGACAGGCTCATGGTAGCTATACTTTCCCTTTTTTTGAGATTTATGAATATTGGACAATGATTCTTTTTTGTTTGTTTTGGCCAGGTGGCTTGTGGGATCTTAGTTCTCCGACCAGGGATTGAACCTGGGGCCCTGGCATTGAAAGTGCTGAGTCCTAACCACTGGACTGCCAGGGAATTCCCTGAACAATGATTCTTTTTTTTTTTTTTTTTTTTTTTTTTCCTTGCGTTATGCGGTCCTCTCACTGTTGTGGCCTCTCCCATTTGCGGAGCACAGGCTCCGGACGCGCAGGCTCAGTGGCCATGGCTCACGGGCCCAGCCGCTCCGCGGCATGTGGGATCTTCCCGAAACGGGGCACGACCCCGCGTCTCCTGCATCGGCAGGCGGACTCTCAAGCACTGCGCCACCAGGGAAGCCCCCTGAACAATGATTCTTAAAGAGGGTTTGAAACTTACTGATGCATTTAATTTCCTCTTGGTGTCATTCCCTTAGTCAAGAACCAGGACTTGGAATCTTAAATCCTGGATGCAGCCAATGTTCAAACAGATGGTTCTATAAATAATCACTCAACAAAACCAGCTAGAAAGTCAGTAGAAAACTGATGAAATCAAAACTAAAGTTGAAACCTGTACTTATTCGTTTCAATGAGTTGAAGGAATAATATCAACATGTAGATTATTATAATGTTGTGTCCGACAAAGTCTAAGAGAACTGAATTTGAGGGGTTACCAAACCCATTGATGGGTTCCCTTCAAGATCTTAACTCATAAAGCAAAATAATGGATCCACAGTGAAACATAAAAAACATTTTCCCATGGTTAAAAGTTTCCATTTTGAACCCTGAACCAATCAGCAAAGAACTGCTTTTTCCAATTCTAACCAGTTCCCTACCACACCGACTGGCCTTTAAAGCACCCCACCCAATCTCTTCTTAATTTCCTAAGATTAAGGGACTCCCAAGCTTTGCCTATAGTTTGTTCTCCTCTGCTACACCAAGCTACATAAAACTGGCCTTACAGGAACTACAGGCATGTCGCTTAAATATTAATGGGTTTCAAAAGATTTTCTTATTAACACATAGTCCAGCACCCCAGATAAAATCACTATTAGTACTTAAGTTGGGTTCCTGTTTCAGGCATGGTTTGCTTGGTGGTTTGATGTGGTTCTGATCATATTATATATACCTTGCATTTAAAAAAATATGCTTTTAGAAATTTTTTTTTTATACCTTCCTCAGAGAATCATGGTACGGGTTCAATCTTAATACCAGTATCTATCATCTATCTATCTATCTATCTATCTATCTCTCTATCTCTCTATCTATCTATCTATATCTACCTTGGCTGCGTCAGGTCTTCGTTGTGGCATGCACGCAGAATCTAATTCCCTGGCTGGGATTGAACCCTGGCCCCCTGTATTGGGAGCGCACAAGGAATGAAGAGTTATGAGCGTATTTGGGCTCTTGTTTTCCAAGTTTTACACATTAACTCCTACCTGCAAATGGTTAATGTAAATGTTCCACTGAACTCTCACCAGCACGTTAGGAGAATCCTAAATACAAGTTTTGCCTAGACATTTAAAAGTTTTAGAAATATTTACATACAGCTTTTAAGGAACACAATAGGCAGGTCTCTCATTCTCAATTTGCCTCTACAATTCTCAAACTTACGAAGTAGAAAAGCAACTGAAGTCATAAAGCCCTGGAAGGAAATATGGACTATTAATCAATAATTACTACCAATATAGGTAATCACATGTTGGGCATGTATGCAGACAGGCAAAAACGGCATCTTAAGATTTACAAGAATTTTCCAACTTAAAGTTTTTCAAAACCTTTACTAACAATTGTGGATGTGTAAAAAAAAAAACGGGGCTTTTTGGTAAGGCAGTTAAGTGAAAAAAATGAGAACACATATTTGAACATGAGTGAACTATTTTACAGGGTTTTTGAGCGTGAACACTAGAAAACAGTCAACTATTCTATTTTACTAAGATACTATCTGAAAACGTCTTTAAAAAGTACGTTGTAACATCACTGTCCTACTGGGCCCAGGATTCTCTAGCCTCGCCAGCTTTCTTCAGGTCAACCTGGAGATGGGAGCTCAGGGCCTCAGTTTTCCTCCTCAGGTGTATTAATACAGGCTCTGAGCGGAGACTGAGGATGGAGAACAGGTGAGCAGTGTAAGGCTGCCTCAGATTTCTGCCCTGATCTTAGAATTCAGCTAAGCACCCACATCTCCGACCCTTCGGGGAAAAAAGGAGAACTGATAAATTAGTCTCCATCACCCGCCTGTCACTTCCACAACCACACGAAACCCACGCCTATGCCCTCCTCCCCATCCTCGTCCCCGCCCTTTACTGTAAAACAGAACCCCGCCAGCCCACCGCCCGGCGAGCGGCAGTGACGTCAGCCTCGAGGAGCGCATGCGCCATGCCTCGGGGTTCTCTTCCGTTCCTTTCCAGTAACTCTTAGGGTGGTCTCGGTGCTGTTGGAACTATAGTTCCCAGCGGCCGGCGCGGCGGAGGAGGGAGGCCGGGACTGCGCCAGGGAAGCCAGGCACCGCGGGCCTAGCGGGCCACTCCTCCCCGGGAAGCGGTTTTGCAGCCCTTTCCGCCCGCGGTGTCGGCGGCTCGGCGGCGTCCTCGGCTCGGCACGCACGCGGGGGCGGGTCACGGCGGCGAGTGGCTGGCTGGCCGGCGGGGTCGGCGGGGAGGCTGAGGCGGCGGCGGGGACGGCGGCAGCGCGGGTGCCGGCAGGCGGGCCGTCGGGGAGATGGGAGACCCAGGGTCGGAGGTGAGTAGCGTGCTGGGCACGGCGTGGTGCGGGGTCCGGGGGGTGCTGGGCCGGGCCTGGGGGCCTGGGGGACGAGGGCCCCTCAGCAACAATGGCCGCCCGGCCCGGCTCGGGAACCGCTGCTCGGCGCGGGCGCGGCGTGGGTTCCGAGACCGACTGCCTCTTGGGGGAGCGTGCTCCCTGCTCCTCGGGGAGAAGGGATGCGGAGGGGCCCCTGCGGTCCACGGACGCGAGCTCGGGCTCGCGGAGGCTGGGTATCCGTTAGGTCTTCTCGAGAGCTTTCGTTTTTCTGTTCCCTTTGGAAAAAATCTTCTGTAAGTTCGGGGTTGTCTAGGTAACCGTGTTTTGGCTTATTTTTATAGATAATAGAATGTGTCCCTCCAGCTGGGCCTGAGGCGTCCGAGTCAACACCCGAGGAAAATGAAGATGACATTCAGTTTGTTAGTGTAAGTAGCGACGATATTCGGGTTTTTCCGAGTCAGAGACTATGCGTGATAAGCCGTGATGTGATTGCCCCTCACCTGTTTGTTCTTCATGCAGCAAACGTGTGTGAATGTCTGATAGGGACTGTACACTGTGGAGCAGGGCATAGGAATAGGGAATTTGCCCGAAGAGGTGTCTGAGTAGTCCCAGTAGGCATCACAAAGCCTGTGGCCTGCGGTGTGTGTTGTACAGGTTAGGGAGAAGGGGCTTGTACAGGTTAGGGAGAAGGGGCGGCTAGTGATGAGGAATGAGGTAGAAAACCAGAAGAGCTGCAGGAACTCAACTTCTGAGCCTGTGTGTCTCCATAACGTGAAGGCGGGTGGCTTGAAGACTTCACTAAGCTCCGAGCTCATCCTGTTACAGCACAGTCCAGCAGGAGAGGTTCACAATGAAGGGCCCGTATCACCAGGAGCATCCTGAATCTTTGTTTTTATTCCCTTCGGACAGTAGTTTTCAAGCATTAGTAAGTAGAAGTGTGTGGATTCCCGGACCTCACTCCAGACCTATGGAATCAGAAATGGGAGGTGTGGCCCAGGAATCTTGATGCTGGTGCAAATGCAGGGGTGTATGAAGCTGTGAACATACTTTGTAAAACATTGGTTGCAAAAACTGAAGGGGGTGCTATGATACATTTGAGGATAATTTCCACCCCACACTGCTAAAAGTTTTATAAAGTCTCTGCTTAAAGTAGTATCTCACTTAGCTAGAGAATCCTTCTACTGTAAATGATTCTTTTTGAATACTGTAGTTGAGGTTTGCTATTAAAGGTGTATAATCTTTCTTTAATTCCCTGTCTGATGTGTATTTGTGTTTGTTGGTTCTTGGACAGTTTTGAAAAACTGGTTATTAAACAGTGTCTTCTATGTACCCCAACATTAGGCCATTGTGGTGATGCATTGTTGTGTTGTGTTTCAGTGGGTTTGTTTAGGAGTCTTTTGCAAGATCATTTCTTGGGTTTTTTTGTCTTTGCCCATGCATATTGTGCTGTATCCTTTTCATTTTAAACTTTAAAGGTTTGGGGGTGGTGGTAGAAGAAATTGTATCCTGCCTGTTCCTTCACTGTGAATTGAAGTATGTTTGGCTCTTCAGGACAGATATTTCAGGTTCTCCCTGAATATGGGTATATTTGTGAATGGAGAATATTTACCTTGGTATTTTGTGGAAATTAAAGTAATAGGGACACACTTCTTTATGAACTGTGAGGCTTACTTTGAGAATCACAGATGGAATCTACAAAAATAAGATTAAAAAATATATATATATAGGTACTCTGTGGAGTGAAGAATGGTGGTGTAGCTTGTCAGTACTTAATATAAGCATGTATTAGACTGAAGTTTAAGAATACTCTTTTAAGTTAAATATTATTTTAAATGTAGAGAATCTGTTGTATCTTTGCATCCAGAGTAAAAATATACAGTCAGTGAATTTGTGTCCATCTTGATACATCTTATATTTATCTCTGTTTCCAAATATAAGTTCAAAGGTTTGATAGTTCAAAATGGAGAAGTGAATTATATGTATTAAATGCAATTACAGTACTAGAAGAAACCTATTAAAAACATTCCTTATGCCTTTATGGTGATAACACTTCAATGAATTAATGATACCTTAATTCTGTTTTAAAATACATTAGCGACAGAATCTTCTCTTTCTAACCCAATCTTATACTTGACTCCTCAGGTAGTGCTTGTTCAATAAAAATAATAAATAGTCTGTGCTTAAGATTTCTTCAGATACAAAAAGAACATTGTGGTATTACTTCTTGATTTACACTGGTTTGGATTTCTTAGTTCATTCTTAGTCTAACTTTCCCATCTTTAATCTGCATGGTGGCACAGTAGTTTTTGTGTGGTTTAGAAAATACAGAGTTTGAAACTAAGCATGTTGAAGGAAAGGAAGGATATAGATGTGGAGGTGCAAAAATGAGCCCTTTCATTTAAATTTTATTGAAATACACATACAGAGAATTGCACAGTTCATAAGTGTACCGTCTGATTTTTGCAAAGCCAATACGCATGTGTAAACAGTGCTTACCTCAAGAGACAGAATGTTACTATACAAACTTTTCATTTAGGTCTTTTGCTCTAATTTTCTGTTTAATTTAGTAATATGATCCCTTATTCAGCCACCATCTTTATTCTCTGCATTCTTTGAAACTGCAGATATGTTAGTTAATTTACTCCCAGAAAACTGTTTTAACTCAGGGCTAATGATGTGATCTTTCACAGTGCTACTCTAGATACAAAGGTATAAAAGCTGCTGAGACAGCCTGTCATAATCTTGATAACAGCACATGAGATTTAGGCTTCAACCAAGATGATTGGTATAATGTGGAATCATTGAACATGTGGAATATTTGTATATTTTCATAAATTACTTCAGGGGGGTCATGGACAAATAATGAGGGTATCTTTTGGCTGGGTGTCTTGGGGTTGTATTAGCTCAATAAATAAAAATAATGTTGGAGCAGAGTCCTGAATTAAGTACCTTAGAGCTAAAGATTAGTTGGAAGTACATCCTACCCATAAGTGTCAGTATTTCAGTGTGAGAGATGAGATAGGGATGAGGACTTTGTAAATAGTTCTAGTAGAAAGTAGAAAGTTCTTTTATAAAAAGTACAAGGTGCTGTAAAAAAAAAAAAAGACATATGATTTTCAGTTTATTTTTCATAGGTAGCATTTAGTGTTTGTATGTGTTTAAAAGAGTATTTTGAGGGGCTTCCCTGGTGGCGCAGTGCTTGAGAGTCCGCCTGCCGATGCAGGAGACGCGGGTTCGTGCCCCGTTTCGGGAGGATCCCACGTGCCGCGGAGCGGCTGGGCCCGTGAGCCATGGCCGCTGAGCCTGCGCGTCCGGAGCCTGTGCTCCGCAAATGGGAGAGGCCGCAACAGTGAGAGGGCCCGCATAACGCAAGAAAAAAAAAAAAAAAAAAAAGAGTATTTTGAGAAGAAACAAGGAAAGTCATCAAAATGGGAGAGCAGAGAGGATTATGCTTAGTTCTGAAGGGTACTTTTTTTTAAGTGGGAGAAGGAAGCATGGGCCGGATAGTATAGATTTTGAATTGTGGACTAAATTTGAACTTAGAGCAGGCATTTGGGAATCATTTGAAATGTTTGAATTGGGCGGGACTGCAGAAGTAAACTATGTCCCTAACTTCTCTATGTGGGAAAAAAACCCGTGTTTTGCTTCTGCCTGTGCTCCTGCCCCTAAATTGTGTGGCTTTGGAGTAGAATCCTTTGATTTTGTTACTGGTACAGAGGGGATGAGAATGATTGTTCACTAGTTGATGGATGAAGCAAATTTAAATAAAATACCTTGTAATTGGAGGACCACGTGCATTTATACTTTTTAAGAATATAAGCAGCCATTATAAACGTAGTAAGAAATTGCTTTTTCTTGATATTTGTATTATAATTATTACTGTTTGAGGAGAATTAATAACTTATTTTTTGGCTAGTGTTGTGAGTTATTCAGAGTTGGGGACAGTAGCAGGTAGACTTTTTCCTCAAATTAAAGGAAGAGAAAGTATCTTATCTCCGAAACTTAGGAAATAAGCATTGATTTAAACATAGTGTGTATACTTGGAACTGCCTCAGAATTATGTGATTAGAGACCACACAGCCAATGATGTGATTAGAGAACCAGATGGGCCTCACTTAGTTTTCTCCTTTGTTAAATGGTACAATAGTGAAGTAACGTGGGGATTGAATGAAATAACATACATGAAAAGTTTAGTACCTTTGCCTGTACAGGGCTCAGTGACAGATGTTCCCCATTAGAGTAAAATCAACGGAGTACCAAAGGGTTTTGATTCCTTAGGTTTGTTATGGTAGAAGTTTGGCCGTATCCACTGTGAAAATTAGCTAAAGTATAGAGTGTTTGTTTATAAGTAATATTTTCCTTTGGAATACTTATCTTCCGTTGTTTTTCCACTCAGCCTCTTTGCCTTTTTAGGTCTCAAACACATGCTGTCTTCTCCTACCATTCTGTCACTTATAACTCCATATTTGTTGAGTGAATGAATACTCTCAATGACCCCTGCTTTTTCTCATGTGTGGACTTACTATCCTGATTCTTTTTATTCTGCTCTCTTAATTAGTGTGAATCATAAGTTGTCATTGTTCAGTAGTTCAGAGGTGGCTGGGTATCAGTTTAGTGGTTGACCCCAGCAGGATATTTATGTTACTTTTTCTCATCTGTCCTTACTCCTGCCCTTTCTTCTGTTTCTGCAGCTACTTTTTCATCTTGTTTGTGACCATTTTCCTGCCCATTCTACTTTGTGCTTTGTGCCCAGTTATCCTTTCATCTCCCTTTTTTCTCTACCTGCCAACCCTTCATGGAAGCTCTGCCCCAGCCTCTGTGTGTTTCTGGTACCTCAGGGACTTTCTTGGTGTGCTGCTTCAGTGGGCGTGTAATAAAAGTTCCTAACGTACATTTCTTGAGGAGAGCAAGCTATTATATTTTTATCTCCTCTACTACCTTCTTGGATTGAGTGTATGATTTTGACAACCTTATTACAAATGGTAGGTTTGGGTCTTAAAGTAGGTGATTCATCTCTGTTGACCACACATTGCAGAATATCTGTCCCTCTAATCCTCTTTTTAAATGTCTATTTTTACAGCTCAGGCAGAAATCCTAATTACTTTATTACATGAGCCCTGCCCAAAAGTTTTGCTCTCTGGTTTTATCTTAGTGGCTAAATCACCACCTGCAGGGAAAGCAGTTTCCTGCTTGGAGAGAAGTTGCAGCCTAGGGGAGAAATACACTGTCTTTGAGACTTGGATGCCTCGTCTCACGAAGAGGATCTTTAACTAGATCTTAGCTTCTGTCTCTTGACCTGAGGTCTTTTTCTCTTAATTTTTCCACTGAATGTATCACTTTGGCTTCCCAACAGCCATCTTTCCCAATCCTGAGAAATCTTTCCCTCAGCCATGTTCTCCCCCTATGTCCCTTTCTCTTGTTTTAAACATAGTAGAATTTTTCAAAGAATAATCATTACTCTTGGCCTTTACTGCCTCATTTTCAGCTTAATTTTTTAGAGCCTGACTTGTATGCTGACTACTATCTTGAAAGTTGCTCTGTTTGTTGCTAAATTCAGTGGCATTTTTGTTTTTTTGTTTTTTTCGGTGCTCAGTGATTTTGGCCACATTTAGCATTGACACCTTTTCATTGAGGTTTTCTCTGTCTTCAGGTTCTTTGAATTTGTGCATTTCTGATTCTTCTCAGATCTCTGATTACCTACTTAGCTCTTCTTCCTAAATCCTAAAATTCCATCATTTCCTCAAGAGCCTCCTTGAATCCCTTCTTTCTCCTCTTTGCTTTCTTCCTTGGCAATATCATAGTTTCAGTTTAGTTCTAGAGTTACTAGTCTTGTAGGGGAGCATCTTTCCAGTCTCCATTTCCAGTTATGTTCCTATACCCAGATTATGGGCTTGCATTTCCAGCTGTCTGCCAGGTGCCTCTGTGTACCCCTCGTACATCATCCCATTATGGCCAAGGGAATGCCAGCTTTCTGTCTTTGTGTTCCAAATTTATGTCTATCCTTTAGTCTCCTAAGCTTGAAACCTTAGTGACCACTTTGACTCCTTGTGGTTGTTGGGGTTTTGTTTTTATAGTCAGTCATTTTTTGTTTTTTGTTTTCATCTTAACCTGTATATCCTTTTGTATATGTACCACAGCATCACTGTTATTTTTGCCATCACCACTATTTTAGTTTTGCATTATTACGTGTGCGGACTGATTAATTATCCTGCTTTCCATACTTCTCTATGTGATTAATCTTCTTAAGGTAAGCTCTCATTATCTTATTCCCATCTTAGTATTTATTGATTCCCTTTTGCCTATAGAATAAAATCTAGGCTTTTAAGCTTAGCATTCAAGACTTGGCCTGCAGTGGAGTCAGTATGGATGGAAAGAAAAGATGAAAGAGAACCAGGTTTGATGTGTGACTCTGTAGGAGTCGGAAGTACAGCTTGGCTCCTAGTCAGAGATACCCATCCCATCTGAAAAGCATTGGCTTACAGTATCTGATCTTGTAGCAGTATTCCTGTGTTAATAATCCTCTCCCCAAGGAATCAACACAGTCCTAATACCCTACCTTGGCCAAGTCTCTTTTAGGTCTTGTCATCATTTCTTAGTCTTGTGCTATGAATATTTCCATCTGCATTTGTTCTGATTATTTTCTGCCACCCATAAGCCTTCCTCTTCAGAAGAGTTCTTGCCAGTCAGTCCCAACATCGACAAAAAGGATTGTTTTAAATGCTATTTTAGTTTGAATAACTCTCCATGACTTGTTAATTTGTTCATTTTTTCCTAGGAAGGACCATTGAGACCTGTCCTGGAATACATTGATCTGGTCAGCAGTGATGATGAAGAGCCTAGCACCTCTCAGAGTGAGGTAAGTATATTACATTTGACTTGCATTTCTTCACTTCTGGCATTTAAGAAGCATTCTCTAAAGAGAGTCATCAAATCAGCGATGGCTGTGTTTAGGTGCTATTGTGCTTTAGAGAACGGCCTGTTTCTGTTAGAATGGCCCTGAGAGGTAGTCCAGGGAGACCTCTGCCCAGAAGATCTCCTGCTTCCAGCTTTGTTCGTCTACTTTCAGCGAGGATGTGAAAGGATTATGTGACACAGGAAAGTTCTAAGCCTTGGAGGCCATATCTGATAAAAGGGAAATGGAATAAAACTGCAAGATTTTTGGCTCCCTTCTCCTTTCCTGTCTCTCCTCAGGTGCCCTGTAGAACTGGATCCTTTTCTTCCAGAACCATGTGGCCACAGAAAATTTGTTGTATCTTGGAAGAAAGGATATGTGAAGATCCTTTAGAAATGGAATATGGGGAAGGGTTGTGGATTATTCAGGCGTCATCCTTTTAACCTCCTCTTTCCTCCTCGTATTTGGGGTTTTCTCTCTGACCTGTGATTTATTGGTTGTGGGTTTGACCTTTAAACTTACGCTTCCCTTACTCTGAGAACCAGAGTAGCTGAGCACTTTGTAGCAATCTTGTCTTTCATTTGTCTTAGCCCGAATTTCTGTTAATGGGCTGTTTTCTTGATTCATTAGAGAACTGGCTGTGTGTTCGAGGCGGCCAGAAAGCTACTTGCTGTATGATATAAAGTATTGGGACTTGAATTTGCAATCAAAATACCTAGGTTTTAGTCTCAGCTTTACTTCTTATTAAGTCTGTGAATTTGGATAAGTAGCTTTTTAACCTTAGTTTCTTTACCACATAAGAATAACACCTACCTCACAGGGTTGTTGTGAGGATGAAATGAGGTAACAAAGCTCCTTGAAAACTACAAACCATAGGGTAGAACTGTGTAACTGGAAAATTTTGTTGTTCATGGAGAGTGAATGAGAATTTTTAAAGGGATTTAAAAGTGACTCTGCAGTGCAGGACTTCTAGAAATGTTTTTTCTTCTCAGTGGAACTTTTCCCAAGTTCTCTTTGCGATTATTAACTTCTACTTGTTGCCTTACATATGTTGAATGGGATATTTTTTTTAAATTGTTTTCACCAATAGTCTTGCTGCCTCTTCTTATTCTAGCATGGGAACAAGCAGCAGGCTAGGATGGCACCCCTTGACCTGGGCTTGTTTTTACTCTTTTTCATAGACACAGTGCCAAGTTAATGCCAGTAGTTGGTTTTGGGCCTTTGGGGTAGTGAAATTCGTGGATTTGACTTCTGTGGTCCCCTTGCTGACCTGAAGTGGATTGTATGTTTCATTGTTAATTATAATAATTTTAAAAATTGAGTTCTACTTACTGGACATGCATCTCTGCACTTGAAAGTTAACATATTAAAAGCATATTTTTTTTCTTCCTTGGTTTTCTTGTTCATGTGGATAACCCAGAGAATGCCTGAGTCTAAGGTGCCATCCTCTGAGAGTCATCGCCCAGAAATGTGCTCTAGCTGCAGTGTTCCTCTTCCCAGTGGAGACAGCAGCTCCTCCTCTGGGAGCTGTACCAGCAGTCCACACAGGATAGTTTCTCAACCTTCTTCTGTTGAGAACCCATTGGAGAACCAGAAAAGTGATCAAAGTAATTCAGTTATTAAGATCTCTGAGACAGAGACGCTTAAGCCATCACAAAATTGCCAGATTCTGCCTTCATCTCCACTTCTGGTCCCCCAAGAATCTTTGGCCTCTTCAGAGGTCAAGGAGGATTTACCTGTAGAGTCTTCTGCTTCACAGCATGGACAGGATGCCATCCTCTATCTCCAGACACAAGTGGCTGAGATGTCCCGAGTGATACGTGATCTGCAGTCCAGGAGCTGTTTTCGATTTCATCATTCTAGGCCAAGTAAGAATTCCTCGGTTCCTTGGGACATCTCTACCTCCAAGGAAGAACATTTATCCACAGTGGAAGAAGAAGCTGACTGCAAATCCCCCTCAGCTGATGACAAAGGGCAGCCAGCTGACCCTAGTCAGTCTAGTTTCACAGGGCTTTTGAAAAGAATGGAACAAAGAGGTATTATCAAGAGAGTCACGTTACAGTCCGAAGCAGAACCATGCGAAGGGAAACCTGATTGTGTGACTTCTAAGAAACGTTTGGTCCCTCCACTGCATCCTCTTCTGAGAATCGCCACCACTGAGGTTTTTAAAGACCCTGCTGATTGCCATCCTTCCTCCTTCATGGGACACAGGGTATATCCTGTGGCCAAGGATACCTCTCCTTTCCAACCAAATCCACCGGCCGGGGGCCCCATCGTAGAAGCATTAGAGCACAGCAAGAGAGGAAGCACAACATCACCTCTGGATTCTACCTCGAAAGAGATGGAGGTCATGGGTTGTAGATTCTACCATGCTGCTTCCATTGCAGCCCGAGCTGCTAGCTACATGGCCTATATGACTCAGTATCAGCGTAAACTCTGGGAAGACATGGAGGATCTGGTCCATGACCCAGAGTTTGATCGTGGAAAAGCAAGATGTATAATATCTGATGGTATGGATGCGGGCCTTTGGCAGCTTTGTACTACTAGGGATATAATGGACTCTGTGGTCAGAGTTATGGCAATGGCAATAGACTACAGAAGGCAGGCTTGGCTTCGACTCACATCTCTCACTAAGAAAACCCAAGAGAAGATCTCACACTTGCCCTTTGATGGTACTTCCCTCTTTGGACAAGATGTGAATGCTGTAGTTGCAGAAGAAAACAGTGTAAAGGAAAATGACTATAAAGACCACAGCAAATACTATAACCAACATCGATACTTCTATAGTCATGACCAGAAAGCACATTATCACAGTAGAGGATACTCCAGAGGGGATTGGTACAAACCCCGAAACCACCCCTATAGATACAGGAAAAAGGGAGAATCTCCAGAACGCCATGGGTACAAGAATTAGTAACCCATTCACGTTCAGCAGTGCACCTGTCCAAGATGCTGACTGTGCTACTTGCTCCTCCCATCCACACAGGATCTACAGGTAGGAGGGCACCTCAGAATCTGAACGCATGGCTGGAATGATCACAGCTGACATTTGAATTCTAGACTTTTAGAATGAAGTAAATAATAAAGAGACTCATGCTTTCTTGGCCAAGTGAGTGGTAGAGACGTTCAGTAGGGTTGAACAAAGGTTTACCTGTTATTTCTAGTCCAAAATAAGTCTAGAGGAGGGTACTCAGGAATCTGAATCCTCTTATGATTAAGGAAAAACATAAATATTTCTTCCCCCTCAGGAAAATCTCACTGGTAAACTGAGGTCTAGGAGATTTTGGATCTGGAAATAAGCTACTACTAGATCTGTAACACCAGAGGCAGATCCTTCGTTTTTAGGTCATCAGTGCTTCCTTGTTTAGGCTTCCATTTGTCAGATCTTCACAAAACGACAAATCTGTTATAATCTCTTTATGTCAGGGTGATGAGCTCACCAAGTGTCCATACTACTGTCAAGCTCTGTGAGACTTCAGAATCAGCCTTGAAGCTGTATATCAAGAACTAAAATTCAAATCAAAATTTGCAAAATCCAGTTCGCTTCCAGTGGGGTGGCTAGATGTCCCAGGTCTACTGTGGACACCAGCTGGAAGAAGACTTTCCTACCTGTGACATCTCTGTAGAAACTTTCACAGTAACTGTCTTCACCACCCAGAGCTACACAGAGAGAATTCTCTGCAGTTGTCACTCCTAAGTGTGTCAAGCTCTCATATATCACAAGCTGTGAGACCTGGTCATGGTGTTCTCACAGGATAATCTGGGCCTTTCACCAAGATGACCTTGACTCCCTTCTAAACTCTTGAGCTCCGTAATTCATCATGCTCTAAATACAAAATGATAACGCACATTAGTGCCCTGGAAATCAAGGATGTTACACCATCCAGGCATGCAAATCTGAACTCTTGAAAGAGCAAGAATTCCAACCATGCCTGACAGTCTGGTCCTCTGATTGTAATAAAGAGGGATGCCATCAGTCTAGATTTTACTGAGAAATCCTTCAGATTCAGAGCGTAACTGTGGATGTAGTAGAGAGAACATCTCATGCACTTCTCTTTCTGGATGTCCATTAATGGTTTCTCAAGACTTCAGTGGTGTGTTCTTGGTTTATTGGTCCCTAAATCTAGTCAGACTCTTAGCATGAGAGACGACTTATCTTTTCGTTCTCATTTCTTCGCATTATGATTTCTCCATCAGACTGGAACTGGCAGCAGATACCTCAGTTACATGTCCTACAGTATCTATCTCGAGGCAGTGGCTGTGCAGTGCCCAGCCCTTAGACCCTTGTCTTCACATCATGACTTCAGTGTTGGAGAAACTGCCAAATTGGAGGGGTCTGAATACATCATCTAGAATTATTTGCTTGGCCAAATAGAAAAAAAAATTATCAGTAGACTCATAATTTTGTAATTTCTTGGTTTGTCGAACACCTGCATTATTATTTTTTTTCATCTGCTTGACCGTAGTATTTTGGGTGTACTGTTAGTGGACCATGACACTGTTTTCAGGTTTATATGGTTTCTGTTTCTTGCCATGGTTCCTGCAGAGTGGTGACTGATGTTTTCCCTGGTGCCCCACTTTTTGATAGTTTATTGGAAGCCCATTCCCCCTCCTCATCATAACCATATTCAGCACCCTTTTTGTTTACTTTTCTTCCTCTCCCTGTTTGTGCTGTAGAGGTCGAAGATGCAAATATCCCTACTTGGAAGAAGTTATTTTATTTTGTCAGATAGTTTCAGGGTACTGTATTGATTCTGTTTGTCCTATTTGTAGATGAAGCTTAAGCTGCAGTCTTGATAGAGTCTCCTCCTTGGCACATTTGGTCAAGTCATATCTAGAGTTAACATTTACCTTTAATTTTTCTATACTTTTCACAAAGTTTTACTTCTGTTTTAGGTCCGTGCCAGTGCTCTAAAAATTCTTTCAAACTGAACCCTAGAAGAGCACTGATAACTGTCTAAAAAGAAACAAGGGCCTAAGAAGTCATACGAAGATTTTTATAGTTCACGATGTGTACTCTACCAGTTCAGCAGTCTCATGTGCCCTTGCTGTAGCACTGTAGTTTTCTTCTGTGAAAGGACTAGCCATGGGAAACTTGCTGGAGAGAGAGACCTTGACACTTTTCTGTACGGCTGCACATAGATGTTTCCAGTTGTCTGAGGCTGCTTCGCACTGCTCCCACTTTTCCATTTCTCCCCGTCCCTTCCATGAATGCATGCTGTGTCACCAACTTGATGATTTTTGAGATACTCTTATTTTCCAAAATTCAAACCACAATTATGTTGCTTGAAGACCTGGTTCTCTGAAACTGCTCTGGCATTTCCACCTAACCTGCTCTTTTTAATTTTTTTATATTTAATTATGATTAAAAAAAGACAAAACATAAAATTTACCATCATAACCATTTTTAAGTGTATAGTGGAGTAGTGTTAACTGTACTCACGTTGTTGTATACCTCCTCCTTTCCTAAATGTTTGTAGAGCAGCATTGCTGCTGTCTTCATTTTGTGCTATGTTGCTCCATAGCAACAAGTATAGCATTGCTTTGCCACTCTCTGATGGATATGCCCAAGCATCTCCAGAGATCTTTCCTAAAAATAAAAAGGTATTGAGATATCATGGAACTGGTGGTCAGGTGGCTAGCTTCTGAAGGGGTTCAGCA
>NW_006798913.1:1456490-1526537 GCF_000442215.2 Lipotes vexillifer | reverse complement strand
AGGGAAACAGCCCTAATAGACAACCATAGTAGTGTATGGAATTCATAATTAGATAACAAGTTTTCACATCATGTCTGCCATTTGCAGAGCCTTCAACAAGATTCTCCATCAGGCCAGCCTCTGATGTTTGAACAGCTCTAGGTCTTCTAGGAGGCCTAGCAATCATCGCAAGTTGAGTGATTTGGTGTTCTTGAAAGGGATGCGTCTAATGATCCTTTGTCTTTAAAATGTTGTTTGACTAGACGTAAAATGTATGTGGAAATGATATGATTTTCTCATGGTTACTGTGTGTACACAGAAATGCTGTTTCTATTCATTGTTACATGAAGTGCCTTTTTAAATTTCACACTGTTGTTTAAAACTTAACATTTTAATGTGTTGCATATGTTGCTGGTGATATTTATGTAAATTCTGTACAGTGATTTTCTTTATCTTGTAGTTTATTCATCTTCTGTACAATTGCACTATCTAAATGTACTCCTTCTGAATGTTACTTTGTTTTCATTACAGCACTATTGATCCATTTCAGAAGGTTGTAGAGTATGTCCCTCCCCCTTTATTTAAATAACTTCACAGTAGTTATTTTAGTTTTTAGTGATTGGCTCAGTTTTCTGGGCATTGAGGCAGCTTTGTTTTCTATATCTAGGTTCTAGGTTTCTGATTGAACCATTTGTCTCATGTCTAACCTTGTTCTGAGCCATGGTAACACAACTTCAATTTGATAAGTGGGTGTGTTTACTCGGTAATAAGTAACAAGGACATTAGGAAAATGAGTACATTTGTTGACACTTTATCTTTTTTTTTTAAGACTGTGTGACAGCTTATCAGTGTAATTGCATTTAAACATTATTATTATTATTATTATTATTATTTACTGTGTGGCAACTTCTTTATCAGTATAATTCCATTTATTTACCTAGCCCTCAAAATGACATTTTGAGGGGAGCATAGACTCAGGCTACTTGGGTACTGTTTAGTTTATTACATTACTATTATACTAATAATTTACTGAATGATACCTAAGTGACCTGATTGATAATGTCCTTAAGGGCCTGCTCCATCCAGGATAACCTCTCAGGTACCGTGAACAAGGAGGTTGGAATCGACGCAATCCAGAATCCCTTCTAGTTGTAAACTTGGATACAGAGTTAAATGACATGGATGAACAGAGTTAAATGCCACATTCAGTATTCTTGAGGACATACTTTATTGGGATTCTGGTAAAGGTTAGAAATTATGGATTAGATCTTTGTAGAAATAAAGACTGCAATAACTGAAAACTTTTTTTTATTTTTTTTTAATGTGAGGCATGTTTTGCCCAGACTTGCACTGTTCAGGTTCCATTGTCTTTTGAAATTTACCATTCTTACTTAGTGTTAGTGGCTAGTCCAGTAATTGACTGTCAGATCTGTATGCATCTCCTTCCTGTCATTTAGTTGGCTGGACCTATTCTGTATAGTTTTTCATTAGTGTTTACCCCAATCAGGTCTTCATTTTTCACTTAAGAAAATAAACAGGTGGAAGTTGTCAGTAAGCTGATGACGATCACTATATTGAATGCAAATCTTTCAGTTATTTATCCAGATATAACAAGTTTTGTAAGCCATTAAAATATGTTATGGAATGTCTCTTCCTGGATGAATGATAAGAATATTGTTTTATTAAATCTTTTTTTCTTGTATTGATTAGTGGGATGATATCTTTGTACTACTTTGTCTTTTCATTTGCTTGACTTTATAAGAATGAAACCTTTTTTATAGTAGTGTTTGGTACCATTGAGATACTACTCAAAATTAGGTTTGCTTCCCGTGGATATATCTGGAAGTGATCACAGGCTAACCATGTCCTTCTGATGTTAGCATCTCAGTTATTTCACTCTTTGTATTGGGTCTTTTCTTTCCCTTTATGTAAAACCCCTTTCTAAAAGGATGTCTGATCTTCCTTAATCTCTTTGATGGAGATTATATTTTTTATTCTACCAGTCTGTACTAGCCAGGATTTTGATGTGGCTTTTTATGTTTAAATACAATGCCTTCAGCATTATTGTAAGAGATTTTCTAGTTTTCTCTTAAAAATGTCCTTTTAAAAAAAAAATAGCCAGTCCAGTCTCACACTGTTTGGCTATTGAACTTCATCAGTTTTTAATGCCTTCTTGCTTACTGGTGGTAGTATTTTCTCATTTCTGTATAGTCTTTGTGCAAATGTATTATTACATGTAGTTTGTGGTCAATTGCATTTTTTCTCTCTAATAAAAATTTTAAGTTCATCATCATGAATTTATAGTACAGCCCTGACATAACACTGTATCTTTAACATTAATCAGGTTTTTTTCTAGGTGGTAAAAACTTTACTGGTTTTGTTGAGGTAACTGTCTATTTCAAATGGTCTATTGGATTTTCTGATGCCTTGTCAATTCAATAAGAGTTCTCAGGTTGTCTGTAGTTTCTTTTAGGACTTTGGAGATCTCTCAAGTTGTATTGCGTTTTCTAATATTCCTGAGTCGTGTATTCCTTGGTAGAAGTGAAAGCAGATCCTTTATATCTGGTAATGTTAAAAGAACTTCTTTGACCTTAAATGGTTCAAGTGTTATCTTGTGGGTTCTGTTAGTAGTCCCTTTGTAAGACTAACTTTCATATGCTTTTTTTTCCCCATGAGCTATCCTGTGCTTTCTGTTTTCTTTCATTACCCATAAAAGTGGCTCTATCACAGCATTCAATTTTAAGGGCTACAGTTAGACCTCTTGTTAACTCCTGGTTTTATGTTATGGCTGTGTTTCAACACTGCCTTGACTTACAGTGTAGTGATGTGCTAAAATAATTATGTTTGTGGTCCTTTTATCTATACTGCTTTTATTTAGTGAGGCAACAGTGATGTGGATGATAGAGGAAAAAGACATTTTCCAAGTCACTAAACATAGTTTAAAATTTTCAGTTCCATTTTAAAAAACATTTAATTACATTAAGCTTTCTGCTTTTAGGTGTGCAGCCCATTCCTTTCTGCCTTAGGGAGAATAATTGTAATTAGTTGCATTTAGATTCTTAACACAGGTTTGAATGTGTGTTGGTCTTTGCCTAATGGTTTATAACAGCTCCTGTTTTCTTTTGCTTTTGACAGAAATATATTTTGACAGATGTTGGAAGCTCTTTGATAGTATTGGGTCTAATTGGCATCTTCCTACCTGGGAAGGATTAGAGGAGAGAGCCTTCATTGATAAGAGCGTATACATACCAGGCTGTCTGTTGGTTGCAAGGGACTCTTGAGGCAGAAATGCACTCTTATTTTGCAGATAAGGAAATGGAACTTATATTAAACAATTTGCTCAAGTGGTGAGCTTTGAATATACACTCTGTTCCTCCAAGTTTCAATTCAGTGTGTACTCAGTGGCCTTCTTTTGTCTTTCAAGGCGCCACTCAAATCTTAACCTCTCTGAGAAGGTAATTTGTCAAATAGCTACCCTTCTTCCCTGGATTTTGTGTTTATGGCCGTACTCTTATCCCTTATTACTTGATGTCTTTATTAACTAATTCCTGGTTATTTCACTGTCCAGTCAGAAACCCTAACCTTCATTCTCACATTGAGTTTTCACTGTGCTGGACTGAGATGATTTCTGGATATGTTGTCGTTGGCTTCTGTTTCATGGATTTCTTATTTGTGTCCCATTCATTTTCGGCACTGATCATTTCAGTCATGGTTCTTGATGCTTGTGTTTTTCTTTGTTGTACCTCTTTTGTTTGTTATACGCTTTTTGTTTCAGATATACACTTAAATTTTTTTTTAACTGGTGTCTTGAGGATACTGAAAGGAAGTAATGAAAGGAAGGTGGAATGCTAAGCACATGGTATTTGAATTCCAAACATCTTAATCTGAGTATTAGCAAGTCACTTATTCTCTGAGACTAAGTTTTCCTACTCTCAAATGAGGTAATAATGCCTGGAACTTCAAAGCCTGATACAAATTTCCTTTCTATAGTGGTTATGCTGTTTCTACCCACATGTGTAGATTTCTCATAACTGTGGGATGGTATTGGATATAAATACAGATATACCTTAAGATGTATTTAATAGTATATAATAGTTCATTTCATGTCATCACGTCATGTTCCCCTTGTTTACAGTTTTTTTAAGGCTGAACCATTAAGCTACATATAATACAAGCCCAATAATGGATTAAGTCATTGAAAGATGTATTTAAAATAAAATAGTCTCTTAAGTGCAAGCTAAGAAATGCTCATAATAAACAATAAGAAAAAAATTAAAAATAATGTAGAATGAAGAGCTAGAATGTATAGGTATGTGTATACAATTTTTGATGGATGGTATTTTGTGTCTCTGATGGAAACAATCAGTACCTGCTATGTGCAAGCAGGCCCTGAGGAAGGTCTGTGGATACTGGGAGTTAATAAGAGATGGTATATTCTCTTGAGAAAGAAATACCAACACAGTGTAATTGTTCTATTTAGAGGAACGCCTATGATGAGGTTGGAACAAAAGAGAGGGCCATCTGAAGTGGTCCAGGAAAACTTTTCTTACCAGATGCTTGAGCTGTGGGTTGGAACGTGATTGGAACGTGATTGGGCTAGTGGAGAAACAGGAGGAGCCAGACATTCAGGTGAAGGAATCAGTGTGTGCACGAGTGCGGGGAACATCCGTGTATCTGGTTTTTCAGAATTGTAAGGAACAGCCGCTATGGGCGCAATTGGAGGAGATCATGTTGAAGAAAGGATAAATGTACATGAGAATGTATTGGTTCCTACCTATTCCAAGTGTACTAAGATACGTAGCCATTACTTGTAAGGTCGTAGTAGTCTGTCTAGAAGTTTCTTTGTCCACTATGGACATCTAGGCAGTTCCTTTTTTTCCTTGAACTGAGCCAAAGGAAAGCTCTCCATCAGTGCACCTCTAGCCCCAAGGACGGCTCCAGCAGTGAACAAACTGGAGCCCTGTGCGAGAACAGCTTTGGTGAACAGGATGCTGCTGCTGAAGAGGGAGGGGCATTCCATCATGGTGGGCAGGTGCACACTGCAGGACCACCTGTGGGCCATGTTCCTCACTGCAGCTCAGTGTGGCTTGTTTTCCTGTGCATTGGCTTACAGATAGTTTGAGCATGGACTTGGAGAAAATGAAGGTATTTCTTTAAAATGTTGCTTTTTAGGAGATTGGAGATGTGTTGCACAGGGGCCTGTGAACCTTGTGCCAGTGGCATCTCCAGCAGCATCTAGAGCACGTTTTGTCAACTTCCTTTTTGTTTTTTCTCTGCTTTGAGTTTCTTTCCTTGCTCTGGTTGCCACTTTCACCTCTTCTTATCTCTCTCCACAGTTCTTTATTTTCTTAATGTGCCAGAGGTAGAGCAGTGGCACTCAGGGTTGAAACATTGTAACTCCCTTTTGTTTTGTCACAGCTTCATAGTAGGAGATACTAAAAAATTCTCCTAAGTTCCAAGGTTTTTTTGGGGGGGGTTGGGGGGGGTCCTGTGTCTAAAGAGAATCAAAATCATTCTGCCTAGGAGGGGAGTTTTACAAATATAGATATTGGTAATTAACCCAAAAGACATTGTAGGAAGAATCTTATTGAAGAGGTTTGGTGGTATGACCCTTCTTCACTGAGTAGTACTTTACAGAATGGTGTGTATCTATATGTATGTTTTAAAATTTGTTCCTATAAGGCATATGTTCCATGTACTTTGTATTTGTAAACAATAACCAGTTTGGGGGTGGGAAGGAGATTGCTTTGTACAAAAGGGTTGTTTCCTGGTTTTAAAGCTTTGCTGCTGGAGATGGTAAATAAATATTGTACAGCTTTGCTGTGTTTATCTCTTCTGTTCTATCTGTATTTGAATATAAAATTCTTGAGAAAAATTGTTGCTTTTCAAAATGTTATTTGGGGTGTGGTTTTAGTTATAAGTTGGGTACAAGGAGATTCTGGTAAACAGAACTTATTCTGGGAGTGAAAACCTCATAAGACCAAACTAGAGACCCAAGCTTTGAAGGGATGGGCAATGAGAAGCAGGCTTTGAAACTGGAATTTGTATGAATAAAGCAGTTGTTTCAGGAATTCTGCTCAGCCTGTTGAACTGAAAATGGCTTGCCCTAATTCTTGATTAATACCTGTTTCTGTTATGTTTGGGCAATAATGTAATCCAGTCATTGCACTTCTAGATACAAAAAGAAACCTGGAGGGGAAAAGTTATATACAAGATTATGTTCCTTTTAGAGACAAAATTTCCATTTGCGTTTATGAAGGATAACATGTTAAACTTATGTTTTTAAAAGGCAAAAAGTAGTGATTTAAGCCAAATTCATTACATTTCCAAACAAAAGATTGAGATCCTCGAGACTTTTTGTCTTTATACAGTCTTGTTCATTAGTAATTAAAATTTTCTTAACAATTTTATAGCATATTCTAATGCAGAAATATTAGAAAATAGAGATTAAAAAGAAAAAGAAACCCTCTAGACAGAAATAACTACTGTTAACATTTTGATTTATGGCCTTCTAGATTTGGTTTCTTCTAAATATTTTTACAAAAAATGGGATCATTTTCACTTAAATACAAATGATGTGGAAAAAAGACATTGAAATATATACATTATAGCTTCATTGACAAGTGGGATTTTGTGCTGTGTCATTAATTTGCTTATTTAAAGATTTGGTATGCATTTATTTTATGGTTCACATAGCAGGTCACAGTTTCATAGCAATGTTAGAAATTTTAATAGTTTCCAGGAAATCTTTGTTAACTCATTAAACTTGATTAGTATATGAAAGTATTAATTGCTTTGGTAAAATTTTTGCCTAAATAGTAGAATTTTCATTGGACATTATTCCTGATGATCTTTTATGAGCAAGATTGTGAGTCCATGGTCAGAACCGGTTTCACGTTCACTTGAACTGATTTCAAGTTTGAAGTGGTTATTCGTCTGTAGCAAAAAGAGAAAAATCAGGACAGTGCAACTAGTTTTCACAAGGTTAAGTTTATTCAATAATGAGACTACTGAGGGAAATTTTGAAGTATTAGCTTCAAAGTTTGTGTCTTCATTCTTATGAAATGAAAAGTCACAATGCTGACCATTGATATTAGTTCCTTTTTTAAAAATACCCTTACTTGACAAAATAAGGGAATCCTATATCAGGCTTTCCTTCCTCCCCTGCCCCCTCCCCAATTATAGAGACCCACTGAATCCCACTATTACAGATTAGATATCAGAAGAAAGCCCTCTTCCCTTCCCGCCCAAGTTATCTATTTCTGGACTTGGAATTTTTGCTGTGACTGCCAAGCTTCATTAAAAGATAAACATTGTCCTCTAAAACAGAAGAATTCTTGCTTATTTTCTCCTAAATATGCTTAGCTTTCATGGATATGTGCACTCAGATATAACCAGTATCCTTAATCTGCTGTCATTTCTAGGACACAACCCAAATTTGATTTGTATATAAGAATTTCATAGTGTCCAGGGGTGAGCATAGACAGGGTTCTAGGGAAAGGCCATATTAACCTGGCTTCTGAGGTTCTGGAACAGCTTTCCTTCCTGTACCCAGTGTGGCCCTCATTTTGTAACAACTCCTGATCACCCACGGATTTTGGTATGTTGGACTCTGTCATTGGAATCATACCTCTGCTTCCCATTTTTTAAAACCGTCATTTTAGTTAAAAAAAATTTCATAGGGACTGAACTAGAATCTGCTCTTTAACCTTTTCTGGCTTTACAGCTTTCTCCTTAATTGTTAGGGCCCCACAAACTTCCACAATGGGAGGGGGTGGGTATGGAAGAAAAACTGACTCAGAGAAGTGATCTAAAATATTGGCAAATAGGGACTTCCCGGGTAGTCCAGTGGTTAAGACTCCACGCTACCACTGCAGGGGGTGCGGCTTTGATCCCTGGTCAGGGAAGTAAGATCCTGCATGCCATGTGGCACGGCCAAAATTATATATATATATATATATATATATATATATAGAGAGAGAGAGAGAGAGAGAGAGAGAGAGAGAGAGCGAGCACGAGTGAGAAATAACTGAGCGGGTACACTTTCTTGCTGGTCATTTGCTATCATTGTGGACACTTTAATATTACTCTTTAGTAGTATTTAATATAGAAGTTAATCCAGGGTAATCACAACAAGTGCTTCAAGAAGGATGACTGAAGATCTGTAGCTGCTAACATTCTAAGTGAAACTGAGAGCCCATTATTCTTACCATTGGGAGCCAATTCCATTTCTAGTTTGAGAAGTTACATATCTGAAAGCCTGACCTCCCTTAGAAAAACTCCAAGGGCCTAAAAGCTTCTTTAGACTCTAGGCTTTGGGGGAGATTGGCAAATATAGCCTAAGAAGAGTCCTGGAATTTTGTGATTTTACATTAAATTACAATTCAGCATTGTGGCACTAACGGAATGGTGGAAATTCGCAAACTGAAAGATTTATTGGCCCCTTTTCATCTTAGTTCTACAGGAAACATTTAAGACATTTTCATGTAGCCTGAAATCAGTTCACTTTCTGCCCATATTCTGACAGTACTGTAGCTTTGGTTCTGCAGTTGGGTCGGTAACAAGGTGGCCTGCAGTAAGTTTTTCCCCCGTGTTCTGATCAGTTAAAACTTATTTCTGAACATATTGATTCTTTGAATTACCAGTTAAACTTCTGTGCAAAATAAGGCCTTCTGTGACCTAATGGGTTAAATCACTAACATGCATTTTAATATCAATGATCCCTCTGTTTTTCCAATGCCAATATGTTCTTCCAGAACCACAGAAGAATGTAATTCAGTGAGATCTGAGGCCAGCCCTCATTTTGGATCACTAACAATGGAAATCCCAGGGACTTGGCTTTCTGGAGAGAGTGAGTGTTCATAGATAACCTATTACTCATGCCTGGCTTTAACCAGCAACCTTGATCCCCAAACCCAAGTTTGTGATGGAAAAATATCAAATGAATATCACCCTGCTGCACGTGCTTAATTTCTTTCCTCTTTAACACATTCTTGTTTAAAGTGCTTCCATTTTGTCATTTTTAAATGGCAAAGATTTCAAAGTTGAAGTTCTTCCTTTTTCTAGCTACCATTTCTTTTCATCTACTCGCAACAGATTGTCTCAGATCTGCTTTTCTGCTTTCAGTGTAGGTAGCCAGAGTTCTTTTTTTTCTTTTTTTTTCCTGGAAACTAACCTACCTTAGAGGGGAAGGAGAAGGAGACCAAACACAATTCTGAATGCCTTTTGTTTTCAGCATCAGGGCCATAAGGTCTTTTGAGCCCTTCAAAGTCATGAAAGTTAATAAACAGATCAGCAGAATTAATTAGAAATAACATAAGTAATCCTGTTTTGACATAACCATATATTTAAATAAAAGACAACAGGCTACTGATAGCTAAATATAAGAAAAATAATTTTAACAATAATACCAACAGGTTATACTTACTTGACCTTTAAAAGGTAAAGTTCTAGGGCTAGAGATTAATTTTAGAATGAAGTTGAAAAGATCCAAACAAAAGTTTAAATGTTGATTAAAGGGCTAAATAATTTATCTTCCTAGCATATGTGTATAGCTTGAAGGGGGTAAAGTTTTAGGAGCATACTTATATTTTGACTAGTGGATTACTAAAAATTTTTCCTGTAGGATATATAATTGCTCTATTTCTGGCATTAGTTTTCATTTAGCTTTGCATCCAGAGTTTATAATTTACAGTGTAAATCAGAGGATCATTACTTGTGCTTTAATGTAAACTTTAAGAAGAATAAATGTTATATAAAGTTTTCCTGAATGAGTATAACTTGGGAAGTAATTCAGAATGGTTATTTTGTCGTGGTTTGGGAAAAAGGAAAATGATAGTGGAACCATCAATTCAAGGTAACTCTTCCTGGATTAGGATTACTTTAATTACTTTAATTAACCCAAAACATGGCCTTCTTCCTGTCTCCAGAATATTCACATTGTTGTGACACAACAACATATTTTGTCAGTAAATCCTAATTTGCACCTTGTCTACCTCATGTGTTAACATGACCTTGGTTTACCTGGCCTTCCAAGCATGAATTTTGCTAGCGTTTAAAACTTAAATAAAATGTCATCTCTGTCAGGAAAACTAACACACTCTAGGTCCATGTTTAAATACTGTTAACTTCCTTAAATTAAAAATTCTTTTAGAATCTACTCTACATTTTCTTCTCAAGGTAGTACCCACATTTTAAAGAGATTAATTTTTTATCTTCCCAAAGAGTAAATTTCATTTGCTTTTAAGGCAAAGAGATAAACTTATCAGGATCAGAGCTCAGATAAATAAATTTTTATGACTATCATTTTTAATAAGCTGCATTGTCCTATGACTTGTAAAAGGACATTTTGAAGTTGGTAAGATGCCTCCTACTACCTGGTGCAGTGGTATAGGCTGGCCAAGTGGTCAGAAAGTTAGTTTGGGACTACTTCTACCCAAAGCGATCCTGTGAACATTCTTTACTGCAATGATGTAGCCTTGTACTAAAAATACCACCTCGGCCTTGTTATATATGCTCACTTCAGTGGAACTTCTGTGTACTTGGAAAATCACACCTGCTGTTTGATTTGGTTGATGCAACTATATCCCAATTGAGATAAAATTTGGGTTGTACATATATGATTGATTTGCCTAAAAAGGGATATTTTAGTTAGTAACACAATCTTTCTGGTAGAATAACATTTTAAAAAATTTATTTATATTTATTTAATATTTATTTATTTATTTATTTATTTATGCATGCTGTGCCAGGTCTTAGTTGTGACATGCAGGATCTTCGTTATGGCATGCAGACTCTTAGTTGCCGCATGCGGGATCTAGTTCCCTGACCAGGGATCGAACCCTGGCCCCCTGCATTGGAAGCGTGGAGTCTTTCCCACTAGACCACCAGGGGAGTCCCTAGAAAAACATTTTTTTTTTTTATAGAAGCCCATATGATTTAAATTTATTTATTTATTTATTTATGGCTGTGTTGGGTCTTCGTTTCTGTGCGAGGGCTTTCTCTAGTTGTGGCAAGCGGGGGCCACTCTTCATTGCGGTGCGCGGGCCTCTCACTATCGCGGCCTCTCTTGTTGTGGAGCACAGGCTCCAGATGCGCAGGCTCAGTAATTGTGCCTCACGGGCCCAGTTGCTCCGCGGCATGTGGGATCTTCCCAGACCAGGGCTTGAACCTGTGTCCCCTGTATTGGCAGGCAGATTCTCAACCACTGTGCCACCAGGGAAGCCCTAGAAAAACATTTTTAATAGAGTTTATGTTTTAGAAAAGTTTTAGGTTCACAGCAAAAAAAAAAAGAGGAAGAGATCGCCCATATACCTCCCCACCCCTCAATAAAGCTTCCCCCATTATCAACTTCCCCCAACATAGTAGTACATTTGTAATAATCAGTGAGCCTATGGTGACACGTTATTACCCAAAGTCTGTAGTTTGCATTAGGGTTCACTCTTGGTGCTGTACATTCTATGGGTTTGGACAAATGTAATAAGGTATCTACCTTTATAGTGTCATATAGAATAGATTTCCTACCCTAAAAATCCTCTGTACCCTGCCAATTCATCCCTCCCCCTCCCCTAACCCCTGGCAACCACTGATCTTTTTTTACTGTCACCATAGTTTTGCCTTTTCCAGGATGCCATATAGTTGGAACCATACAGTAAATAGCCTTTTCAGATTGGCTACTTTCATCTAGTAATATGTATTTAGGTATTCTTCCATGTCTTTTCATGGCTTGGTAGCTCATTTCTTTTTAGCACTGAATAATATTCCATCATCTGGATGTATACAGTTTATCCATTAACCTACTAAAGGTGCTTCGTTGCTTATGAATAAAGCTGTTACAAATTTATGAATAAAGCTGTTATAAATATCTCATAACACAGGTTACTTCACTCCTAACTACTGTGTGGTTTATTTACATGTTGTTTTTCTTAGGAAGAGCATTTTATACATTTTTTTTTTTTTTTAAATAATTGTGTTTATTTTTACTTGTTGACCGTTTGCTTTATTTATTTATTTATGGCTGTGTTAGGTCTTCGTTTCTGTGCGAGGGCTTTCTCTAGTTGTGGCAAGCGGGGGCCACTCTTCATCGCGGTGCGCGGGCCTCTCACTCTCGCGGCCTCTCTTGTTGCGGAGCACAGGCTCCAGACGCGCAGGCTCAGTAGTTGTGGCTCACGGGCCCAGTTGCTCCGTGGCATGTGGGATCTTCCCAGACCAGGGCTCGAACCCGTGTTCCCTGCATTAGCAGGCAGATTCTCAACCACTGCGCCACCAGGGAAGCCCAGGAAGAGCATTTTATCTGCAAAGAAAGAGGGTTTTATTTCTTCCTTGATTTGTGGTTTGGTGTCTGACATTAATTTGGGGAAATTATTGGTCGTTATTGCGTCAAATAGTTGTTCCTTCCTCTCTTTCTTCCCCTGGTATTTCCATTATGCATACATCTTTTGTAACAGCTTTTGGATATTCTGGGGGGATTTTTTTCAGTCTTTTTTCTCTTTGTCTTCCAGTTTTGGAAGTTTCTGTTGACATGTTCTCAGGCACGTAGATTCTTTCCTTGGTGGTGTGCAGTCTGCTGGTGAGCCATGAAAGGCACTGTTCATTTCTGTTGTGGTGTTTTTGATCTCTGATTTGTTTCTGGTTCTCTCTTAGGATTTCTATCTCTCTTACATTACACATCTATTCTTACAAGTTGTCTATTTTTTCCATCAGAGCCCTCAGCATAGTGATCATGGTGGTTTCAAATTCCTGGTCTGATAATTCCAACGTCTTTGCCAGGTCTACCATTCTTTGCTCGCTCTGACTCCTCAAACTGTGTTTTTTGCCCTTTGGTATCCTTGTAATTTTCTTGTTGAAAGTTGGACATGCTGTCGTGGGTCAAGGAAACTTTGGTAAACAGGCCTTTAGTGATGAGTGGTAAGGCTGGGGGAGTGGTGGTGCTCTGTGTGACTGTTCTCAGCCTTGGAGAGCCTGTGCGCCTGGACTGGGAACCCGGCGGTGCTTCTCAGGCCTTCCTCTCACCTGGGAGGGTGGCTGCAGTGGCCTGAAATGGCCTATTTCCCATCTCCCAGGTCGGTCAGGCTCTCTTGAAGTAGTTTCTCTTGAGACCAGGCATCGTTAAGGATAGAACGCTCTCACATATTTTGAAATGCTTACTTTTCTTCTCCCCCTGCTGGAAACAAGGTGGGATTTTTCTCCAGTCGTCACTGTGAGAACCTGGTAGAGCTTCTGAAGGTAAACTCAAATAAAGAGTAAGGTCCCCCTCCTTGACTGGGTCCCCCTGGAATTTAAGTCTTGTTAATACTTGATAACACTGAGCTTCCAGCACTTGGTCAGTTACAGTTCAGGTTTTCCTCCCCAGCACTGGTCCCGCTGAGGTTTCCACCCGTGGGTTTCTGGTCCACTCAGTGTTGTGATTCTCTGTATCTGCCCCTCTGTCTCTCCCATTTTTGCATCAGTCACTTACACTGTGACCTCACTTCTATGGTGGATCTAAGAGAGGCTGTTAATTTTACAGTTTGTTTCAAGCTTTTTACTTGTTAGGATGGAGTGGTGACTTCTAAGCTCATTCCTTACATGTTGAGCCAGAAAACAGAAGTTAGAGCTATTCTTTTTAATCAATAATTTTTCTTACGTAAATACTGTCCAGGAATTGCTGAAAAGCCAGAACCAAGGGGGTTGGTGCTATTAGACTTTTAGGGGGTGGACCAATGGCCTGGCATTACCTTATAGGTTCAGAGCAAAGCAGTGCCAAACTTTTCAATATCCAGATGATCATAAAGTAAATAAGGATGATTAATAGGTTATGTATTCAAAAAACAAAGACGCTGGTGGGTGACTGGCTGTCCTACAAAATACCACAATTTTAAAATATAAAACAAGACAGGTTCTTAGAAATTTGATAATGATAAAAATAATTAGTTCCTTAATCAACAAGGACCCACTGTATAGCACAGGGAACTGTACTCAATATTCTGTAATAACCTGTGGGGGAAAATAATCTGGAAAAGAATGGATGTATGTATCAATATAAATGAACCACTTTGTTGTACACCTGAAACTAACACAACATTGTAAATCAACTATACTCCAATATAAAATAAAAATTAAAAAGAAGTAAATAGTTCTTTTTTTTGAATTTTATTTATTTTTTTATACAGCAGGTTCTTATTAGTTATCCATTTTATACATATTAGTGTATATGTGTCAGTCCCAGTCTCCCAATTCATCACACCTCCCCAGCCTCTTTCCCCCATTGGTGTCCATTCTTCTTTAGTACAGTAACTCTTTGGTAAGTGGATATATGTTATTCCAAAGCTAATTTTGTTAACTAGAAGGAATGAAACTTGTTTTTTCAATTATAGGATAACGTTAAGCATAAAGACCATATTGACCATCAGAAGGATAAAGTCGCCTTGACTCTGGCTCGTCTAGCCCGCCATGTCGAAGTGGAGAAACAGCAGAAAGAAGAGAAGAATAGAGCATTCAGGGTATGTGGCTGTTTTAACTGATATTTTACCCGATTATAGAGTTGTTTATAAGAAAGTTAAAGAGGTGCTTGTATAATCAAAAAATGTATAATTGGATCCAAGTTCAGCATGAAGTCTACATAGCTCACTGAGTTAGTAGTAATTCATGACGGCCTTTTACATCTGTTTTTGTTTGTTGGATTCTGCTCATATATGTATACAGACAAAAAAAGAAAAAATAGAATTAAGTGGACTTTATTTTTGGGAATTAAAAATCATGGGATTCCTTAAGCTGGTGAGCAATTAAGGGTTTCTAGTTACTTTATCACAGTTTATCAGGGCTTCTGTAGATAGAAGCTGTTGAAAGGTTATTTTCTACTAAGTACAGCCTGACCACTTTCACTTCAGCCTCTCCCTTCAGATTATTGAATTAGTGTGGTAGAAGAGCTCCTACATGGAAAATGAAGCCTAATTTAGACTCTTGCATGATATAAACGTTTTAAAACCTTGACTTGCTTTATTTTTTTAAGATTTTTTTTTGATGTGGACCATTTTTAAAGTCTTTACTGAATTTGTTATAATATTCCTTCTGTTTTATGTTTTGGTTTTTTGGCCGTGAGGCATGTAAGATCTTAGCTCCTCAATCAGGGATTGAACCCACACCCCCTGCATTGCAAGGTGAAGTCTTAACCACTGGACCGCCAGGGAAGTCCCTTGACTTGCTTTAGAAGGCACCAAATGAAATTACCTTAAAGAACTTCCCCAATATTGCCAAATGTCTGTTAGGAGTAGAATGTTGGCAAGTTGGGTAAAAAAAAAATCCTACTAGGAGTTTAAAAATGGAAATAGAAATCATGGCATAATTTTACCTTGTATGTTTTTGATTCCTTGTTCCATTGCTTATTATAAAGGAATTTATATATTTCTGTTGCCACTATTTTAGTATCTCCTAATCTAATGTAGAATACATTAGTCTTCTTTAAATTTAGAAGGAGCTTTGTTTGGGGACTTTAACTTTATAATGTAATACCAGTTAAATTAGAGCATAGTATTCTAATTGTATGTTTAAAATGCTTAATACATTAGTGATACTTTTTTTTCTATAAATTTATTTTATTTTTGGTTGCTTTGGGTCTTCGTTGCTGCACACGGGCTTTCTCTAGTTGTGGCGAGTGGGGTCTAACTGTTTCGTTGCGGTGTGCGAGCTTCTCATTGCGTTGGCTTCTCCTGTTGCGGAGCACAGGTTCTAGGCACACAGGCTTCAGTAGTTGTGGCACACAGGCTCAGTAGTTGTGGCTTGCGGGCTCTAGAGCGCAGGCTCAGTGGTTGTGGAGCGTGGGCTTAGTTGCTCCACAGCATGTGGGATCCTCCTGGACCAGGGCTTGAACCTGTGTCCCCTGCATTGGCAGGTGGATTCTTAACCACTGCGCCACTAGGGGAGCCTAAATTAGTGATACTTTTTTAAAAAAGGATTCTTTCTTTCCTGGTAGAGACACTATTCAATTTTTTTTTTTTTAATTTTTACTGGAGTGTAGTTGATTTACAGTGTTGTGTTAGTTTCATTATGATCAAATCTTTTTTTTTTTTATTTGGAGCAAAATTGCTTTACAATGTTGTGTTAATTTCTGCTGTATGATGAAGTGAATCAGCTATGTGTATACCTGTTTCCCCTCCCTCTCGGACTTCCCTCCCACCCACCCATTTAGGTCATCACAGAGCACCAAGAGGAGCTCCCTGTGCTATACAGCAGGTTCCCACTAGCTATGTATTTTACACATGGTAGTACATTTATGTCAAACCTAATATCTCAATTCGTCCCACCCTCCTGTTCCCCCCACTGTGTCCACAAGTCCGTTCTCTACATCTCTATTCCTGCCCTAAAAATAGGTTCCTCTGTACCATTTTTAGATTCCACATAGTATGCATTAATATACGGTATTTGTTTTTCTCTTTCTGGCTTACTTCACTCTGTATGACAGACTCTAGGTCCATCCACATCTCTAAAAATGACCCAATTTTGTTCCTTTTTATGGCTGAGTAATATTCCATTGTATATGCATACCACAGCTTCTTTATCCATTCATCTATCATTGGACATTTAGGTTGTTTCCATGTTCTGACGATTGTAAATAGTGCTGCAATGAACATTGGAGTACCTGTGTCTTTTTGAATTATGGTTTTCTCAGGGTATATGCCCAGTAGTGGGATTGCTGGATCACATGGTAATTCTATTTTTAGTTTTTTTACAGAACCTCCATGCTATTCTCCATAGTGGCTGTATCAATTTACATTCCCACCAACAGTGCAAAAGGGTTCACTTTTCTACACACCCTCTCCAACATTTATTGTTTGTGGATATTTTGATGATGGCCGTTCTGACCCTTATGAGGTGATACCTCATTGTAGTTTTGATTTGCATTTCTCTAATAATTAGTGATGTTGAGCATCTATTCATGTGCCTCTTTGCCATCTGTATGTCTTCTTTGGTGAAATGTCTATTTAGGTATTCTGCCCATTTTTTGATTGGGTTGTTTGCTTTTTTAATATTGAGCTGAATGAGCTGTTTATATATTTTGGAGATTAATCCTTTGTCCGTTGCTTCATTTGCAAATATTTTCTCCCATTCTGAGGGTTGTCTTTTCGTCTTGTTTTTGGTTTCCTTTGCTGTGTAAAACCTTTTAAGTTTAATTAGGTCCCATTTGTTTATTTTTGTTTTTATTTTCATTACTCTAGGAGGTGGGTCAAAAAAGATCTTGCTGTGGTTTATGTCAAAGCGTGTTTTTCCTATGTTTTTCTCTAAGAGTTTTATAGTGTCTGGTCTTACATTTAGGTCTTTAATCCATTTTGAGTTTATTTTTGTATATGGTGTTTGGTATTGTTCTAATTTCATTCTTTTACATGCAGTAGCTGTCCAGTTTTCACAGCCCCACTTATTGAAGAGGCTGTCTTTTCACCATTGTATTGTTCTTGCCTCCTTTGTCATAAATTAGGTGACCATATTGTGCATGGGTTTATCTCTGGGCTTTCTATCCTGTTCCATTGATCTGTATTTCTGTTTTTTTTGCCAGTACCATAATGTCTTGATTACTGTAGCTTTGTAGTATAGTTTGAAGTCGGGGAGCCTGATTCTTCTAGCCCTGTTTTTCTTTCTCAAGATTGCTTTGGCTACTTGGGGGCTTTTGTGTTTCCATACGAATTGTAAAATATTTTGTTCTAATTCTGTGAAGAATGCCATTGGTAGTTTGCACTGAATCCAGTTGGGATTGCACTGAATCTGTAGATTGCTTTGGGTAGTATAGTCATTTTCACAATATTGATTCTTCCAATCCAAGAACATGGTATATTTCTCCATCTGTTTATGTCATCTTTGATTTCTTTCATCAGTGTTTTATAGTTTTCTGAGTATAGGTCTTTTGCCTCCGTAGGTAAGTTTATTCTTAGGTATTTTATTCTTTTTGTTGCTATGGTAAATGGGATTGTTTCCTTAATTTCTCTTTCTGATTTTTTGTTAGCATATAGTAATGCAAGAGATTTCTGTGCATTAATTTTATATCCTGCAACCTTACCAAATTCATTGATTAGTTCTAGTAATTTTCTGGTGGCATCTTTAGGATTTTCTATGTATAGTATCATGTCATTTGTAAACAGTGACAGTTTTACTTCTTTTTTTCCAATTTGTATTCCTTTTATTTCTTTTCCTTCTCTTATTGCCATGGCTAGGAATTCCAAAACTATGTTGAATAGAGTGGCAAGAGTGGACATCCTTGTCTTGTTCCTGATCTTAGTGGAAATGCTTTTAGTTTTTCACCATTGAGAATGATGTTTGCTGTGGGTTTGTCATATATGGCCTTAATTATGTTGGGGTAGGTTCCCTCTATGCCCATTTTCTGGAGAGTTTTTATCATAAATGGGTGTTGAATTTTGTCAAAAGCTTTTTCTGCATCTGTTGAGATGATCATATGATTTTTATTCCTTAATTTGTTAATATGGTGTATCACATTGATTTGCATATATTGACGAATGCTTGCATTCCTGGGATAAATCCTGCTTGATCATGGTGTATGATCCTTTTAATGTGCTGTTGGATTCTGTTTGTAGTATTTTGTTGGGGACTTTTGCATCTATGATCATCAGTGATATTGGTCTGTAATTTTCTTTTTTTGTGACATCTTTGTCTGGTTTTGGTATCAGCGTGATGGTGGCCTTGTAGAACGAATTTGGGAGTGTTTGTCCCTCTGCGGTTTTTTGGAAGAGTTTGAGAAGGATCGGTATTAGCTCTTCCCTAAATATTTGATAGAATTTGCCTGTGAAACCATCTGGTCCTGGACCTTTGTTTGTTGGAAGATTTTTAATTACAGTTTCAATTTCATTCCTTGTGATAGGTCTGTTTATATTTTCTAATTCTTCCTGGTTCAGTCTTGGAAAATTGTACCTTTCCAAGAATTTGTCCATTTTTCATGGTTGTCCATTTTATTGGCATATAGTTGTTTGTACTAGTCTCTTATAATCCTTTGTATTTCTGCAGTGTCAGTTGTGATTTCTCCTCTTTTGTTTCTAATTTTATTGATTTGTGTCCTCCCCCCCCCTTTTTTTTTGATGAGTCTGGGTAAAGTTTTATCAATTTTGTTTATCTTCTCAAAGAACCAGCTTTTAGTTTTGTTATTCTTTGCTACTGTTTTCTTCATTTCTATTTCATTTATTTCTGCTCTGATCTTTATGATTTCTTTCCTTCTACTGATTTTGGGTTTTCTTCATTCTTCTTTCTCTAGTTGCTTTAGGTATAGGGTTAGATCGTTTGAGATTTTTCTTCTTTCTTGAGGTGAGCTTGAATTGCTATAAATTTCCCTCGTAGAACTGCTTTTGCTGCATCCTACAGGTTTGGGGCCTCTGAATCTGAACTACTGGTCTAACAGAGGACCTCAGACCCCAGGGAATATTTATCAGAATGAGGTCTCCCAGCGGTCCTCATGTCAGCACGAAGACCCAGCTCTACCCAACAGCCTGCAAACTCCAGTGCTGGAAGCCTCAGGCCAAACAACTAGTAAGACAGGAACACAGTCCCACCATCAAAAAAAAAAAAAAAAGAGAGAGAGAGAGATGACAAAAAACATGTGTCACACATTAAAGAGCAAGTAAAAACCTACAAGACCAAATAACTGAAGAGGAAATAGGCAACCTACTTGAAAAAGAACTCAGTGTAATGATAGTAAAGATTATCCGGAATCTTGGAAATAGAACAGAGGCACGGATTGAGAAAATGCAAGAAATGTTTAACAAAGATCTAGAAGAATTAAAGAACAAACAAACATAGATGAACAACACAATAATGGAAATGAAAAATACGTAGAAGGAATCAATAACAGAATAACTGAGGCAGAAGAACGAATAAGTGAGCTGGAAGGTAGAATGGTGGAAATAACTGCAAAGGAGCAGAAGAAAACAAAAAGAATGAAAAGAATTGAAGACAATCTCAGAGACCTCTGGGACAACACTAAACACACCGACATTCAGATTATAGGGGTCCCAGAAGAAGAAGAGAAAAAGAAAGGGTCTGAGAAAATATTCAAAGAGATTATAGTGAAAAACTTCCCTAAACATGGGAAAGGAAATAGTCACCCAAGTCCAGGCAGTGCAGAGTCCCATACAGGGTAAACTCTAGGAGAAACACACCAAGACACATATTAATCAAACTAACAAAAATTAAATTCAAAGAAAAAATATTAAAAGCAGCAAGGGAAAAGCAAAGAATAACATACAAAGGAATCCCCATAAGGATATCAGCTGATTTTTTCAGCAGAAACTCTGCAGGCCAGAAGGGAGTGGCAGGATATACTTAAAGTGATGAAAGAAAAAGACCTACAACCAAGATTACATTACCAGCAAGGATATCATTCAGATCCAATAGAGAAATCAAAAGCTTTACAGACAAGCAAAAGGAAGAGAATTCAGCACCACCAAACCAGCTTTACAAGTACCAAAGGAACTTCTGTAGGCGGGAAGCACAAGAGAAGAAAAAGACCCACAAAAACAAACCCAAAACAATTAAGAAAATGGTAATAGAAACATACATATCGATAATAACCTTGAATGTAAATGGATTAAATGCTCCCACCAAAAGACACAGACTGGCTGAATGTATACAAAAACAAGACACATATATATGCTGTCTACAAGAGACCCACTTCAGACCTAGGAACATATACAGACTGAAAGTGAAGGAGTGGAAAAAGATATTCCATGCAAATGGAAATCAAAAGAAAGCTGGAGTAGCAATACTCGTATCAGATAAAGTAGACTTTAAAATAAAGACTGTTACAAGAGGTAAGAAAGGACACTACATAATGATCAAGGGATCAGTCCAAGAAGAAGATATAACAATTGTAAGTATTTATGCACCCAACATAGGAGCACCTCAATACATAAGGCAAATGCTAACAGCCATAAAAGGGGAAATCAACACTAACACAATAATAGTAGGGGACTTTAACACCCCACTTCCACCAATGGACAGATCATCCAAACAGAAAATAAATAAGGAAACACAAGCTTTAAATGACACAGTAGACAAGATAGATTCAATTGTTATTTATAGGACATTCCACCTGAAAGTGGTGGAGGACACTTGCTTCTCAAGTGCACACAGAACATTCTCCAGGATAGATCACATCTTAGGTCACAAATCAAGCCTTGGAAAATTTAAGAAAGTTGAAATTGTATCAAGCATCTTTTCTGACCACAGCGCTATGAGATTGGAAATTAATTACAGAAAAATAAACTGTAAAAAACACAAATACATAGAGGCCAAACAGTGCACTACTAAATAACCAAGAGATCACTGAAGAAATCAAAGAAGAAATAAAAAAATACATAGAAACAAATGAGAACAAAAACACTATTCAATTTCAAGGAAGATCCTTTCTCAGACTGTATCAAGTGTGTTATTTATGGGTCATGGGCAAAGTCTGAGAGAGGAATGGTTTGCAAGTTGTCCCCCTTTTCTGCCCATTTCCTCAGTATGCTCACTTCTTTTCCCAGATCAGATGTTACAGATGTGTTAACACCACATAGGTAATAAAGCATTTGAGATGAGTTCAGAATCTGTTAGTCATTATGACAATTAGGGTTTTTCTCAAGGGTAGTTTCAGCTTTTACCCATGTAAATGTTCATTCATTGTATTAAAGACTAGCATTTGAGAAGGTTTTTTTAAACTTTGAAATTCTTGTTTATCAATTGTAAAGAATAAATTTATCTAGATTTCATTCTTTCCTAAGAAAGAAACTGACTCACACAGATACTTTAGCTTGTTTTTTGCTATTCATTCATGACTTTTTTTTCTTGTTTGATTCTCCTTATATATAACTTGTTTTTTAAAACTAGATGACAGAAAACAATAAGAAAACAAAACTACCCGAAAGGAAGATAATGAAACTAAAGTAAAACTAATTCTTGCAGAATTTTAGTAGGTGTTAACTGTGATTAAAAATATGGTAGAAAATGTCTTCCAGCTCTTCTAGGCCTTTGTGAATTGTTGGTGTCTCACTGTTAAAGTGGATTGTCCATCTTTTGTGATGGAAAGGTTTTAAAGAAAATTTGTTAAAATCTTCACTGGATAACTCACTTTCAGAGATAATGTGTTGTGCTTGACTAGTTGATCAGTTACCAGCTTTGCTTGTTGATATTTCAGGAGTGAAGATGACTTGCATGAAGGGATGTACCCCTAATGTGTGTGGACATAGCTGGGTGACAGGAAAAGGGTGACTAATTTGGGGGTGATTTTAGCCAGCAAATGTTTTTTGAGCATTGACTATGTATGGCCACGGAGTTCAAATTCTATTGTAAGAAATGCCAGAGAACTTTCTTTTTAAAAAGTCTGCTTATTTTAAATTACTGGCAGTAGTTTAAAATAAGTAGGCTATTGGCTGGCATATAGTAATATTTAATCTCAATTATATTTATTTAATTTAAGGTGTTTTTTTTTTTAAAGATTTTTGTAAGGGACTCTGATAGATGGTTTAATTTTGTACATAAAATGTCTTTATAGTCTACCAGAGGCTTGCCATATTACTTTCTTTGGATAAACTAATTTTGTTTCCCATGGCATGTTATCCAGAGCACTGATCCTATAGGATACACTTTGAGGGGAAAAAAAAAGTAATTTGGTGACTTATCAAGTTGGGATACTGTGTATTCACTGTAAGGAAAATCACATGTGTGTTAGCACTTCAAGGTTTTGGAAGTCCTACACAGAAAGGACCTTTTGAACTCTGTTTTGAAACCAATGGTTCTATACTTAATTTGATTACAGAGAATTTTTTTAAATGTATATAATGCATATTAACATCTTTGGAAAATTAGTATTCTATGGCCATACTTAGAACAAAGTTGTGTAGAAGATTTTTTTCAGAGTAAAATCTTGAATCTCCCTGTCCCCCTACTTACCCTTGCTGATAGAAGATCCTGTTATAGTGATAAGTAAGTCATTCAATATTCTGGTCTATTTCTTGCAAATCCAGCGTTTATGGAATTGTGATTTCTTTTTAACAACCTTTTTGAGACATAGTATGTTGTACAGTAGGTCCCCTACTTATGAACGAGTTCCATTCTGAGAGCACGTTCATAAGTCCAATTTGTTCGTAAGTCCAACAAAGTTAGCCTACGTACCCAACTAACACAATCGGCTATATAGTACTGTACTGTAATAGGTTTATAATACTTTTCACACAAATAATATGTAAGAAACAAACACAAAATATAAAGAAAACATTTAAAATCTTACAGTACAGCACCTTGAAAAGTACAGTAGTACAGTACAACAGCTGGCATACAGGGGCTGGCATCGAGTGAACAGGCAAGAAGAGTTACTGACTGGAGGAGATCCTGGGCTTGAAATACAGATACTGTACTACCGTACTCTATACAATACTGTACAGTAAAGTACACAAAATCACAACCAGTTGTAGAGTATGCATGCATGTGACAATGTACGCCAGACACGTGAACTAACTTACTTGACTGGGCATGCAAACACACATTCGTATCTTTGAAAGCTCTCATCTTGAAGGTTCGTGTGTAAGGGACTTAATGTACTGGTTAGGTGAATGGATTCTAGAATAAGATTGGAGAACGAGAGTTTAAATCCTGGCATTGTTATTTATCCCTGTGCAATTTATTTGACTTTCATGTGCCTCAGTTTTCCCATCATAAAATGGGAACAATAATAGTACCAATCTCATAGGGTTATTGTGAGAATTAGATCTAAGATGCTTTTAGACAGTGCCTGGCATGTGGTAAGTGGTTAATAAGTGTTACTCATTAAATACAGCATGATTAGAGTGTGCAAATAGCTTTATCAATAACGTAACTAGAAAGATTTAGAGACTATAACAGTCTAAAGCATTTAGTTTAGTGGTTGGCACTGGCCCACTGCCTGTTTTTATAAATAAAATTTTATTGGAACATAGCCATGCCCATTTGTTTACATATTATCTATGGCTGCTTTCATGCTGCAGCAGCAGAGTTGAGTAGGTGCAAAAGAGACTATATGGGCTGCAAAGCCTAAAATATTTACACTGTGGTCTTTTATGGAAAAAGTTTGCCAGACTTTGATCTAGACGCAATAGATGCTTTATGCTGGCACATTTTAAGTACTAATGTGTGTCTGCTCTTATACTATTCACTGAACAAATATTTAATAGGCTTCTGTATACTTCAGACTATATATGGAAAATTTGAAGGAAAATGTATAAAAGGTTAAAGATGAAAATAATCATTCATATTTCCATTCCAGAGATAGCCATTGATGTTTATCATATTTATTTTCTGCCTTTTCCCTCTCTGCAGATAGAGTTACATATAGCTTGAAATAATCTTTGTTTATATTTGGCCTTATTTGTTTAATACTATTCGGTGACCCACTTGATATCAAAAGTATATTTCTGCTTCAATGAAAAAGTTTTGTTAGTGTTTCTAATGACTTTCATGAAATGTACACACCATAATTTACTTAAATGGTACCCTATTGTTGGAGATTAATTTGTTGCAAACTTTGTGCAAATGTAGATGGCATTGGGATCAACATCTTACAGCATGAATCTTTGGTTTGACTTACCTCTTTAAGATAGGGTTCTAGGTGTGAAGTTACAGGGGTAAAGGATAATCAATATTTTCTGATCGCTGTTGTGACAAAATCATTTTCTTAAGGAAACCGGATTAGTAACCATAGGTTAATTGAGTTTTTTCTTAATATCTTTAGGAAAAAGTAGATTTTCAACATGCTCATGGGTTACAAGAATTGGAATTTATTCGAGGACATTCTGATACAGAAGCAGCGAGACTGTGTGTGGACCAATGGTTAAAAATGCCAGGTAGGTATTCTTTAGAGATCAGAGTGGAACATAAGATTACCAAGCTTCCCTAAAGCCTTAAAGCATTGTGTCTGTTTTATTCAGTTGCTAATAAGTATATAAAGTATTGAAATTTAGTTCAGTAATACTTAACAGAAGACCTACTTTACCAATTGTCTTCCTACTTTGGCAGAAGTGTATTTTGAGTATAAGTAATCCTTGAGCTGATCATTTATTCATTCATATGTCTCCTAGTTATTACCCTCTGTGGGAGGGCGTGTAACAGGTTACTTGAGGTCAGGCTTCTCTAAGGAAGTGGAATTTAAGCTGAGATGGAAAGTATTAGCATTTACTTTTTTATTTGTCAGTGCAGCCTGTGTAGATATTTGTTAAGGAAATGTCTATGTGGGAGGCTCATCTAAAGCAGTGGCTAGGTTCTTCATTGCTAACTCTTTGCAGACCTGAAATTCCTGGAAGAGTCACTGTGCAGTGGTTTCCTCCTACCAGATAATTTGGTAGAATTTTTAAGAGCCACCATGGCAACTTTTCTAGCTTGTCTTGTAGAAGACCCACTGAGCCCTTAAAGGCTTGGGATATCCACAGAAACCTTAGCTGTGGATTTAATCCAGCAGAAAGTTTAATTACAAAAAGTCTTAGAAATATCTATGTATGCAGTGCTCAACTTTGAACCTAGGTATCTTATTCTGTAGTTTTCAGAGGACTTTTCTTTGAATAGAATCAAATTGCCACTTTTAAAATAATTCCAATAATTTGTAGATATTTTAACACTTGGCCACTCCCTGAAACTGTATTTTGTTCTTATCTCCCAATGTGTTTGTGCCTGGCAAACTCCCACCTTGCCCCATCCTCCTTTTTAAATACCCTTTCCTCTTTTTTTTCTTCTTAGTTGCCTGTGGGGTTAGCCCTACAGATAACATTCAATACTAGAGGTTGCTAGGTTTATTTAGTCTGCATAAGTTTGGTCGTTCAGCTGTCTTTGATCCCACAGTGCTTTATTCATTTCTCTCAAATAGTTTCTACCCTGTTATGTTGCATTGATAAGTTTACGTGTCTGTGTCTTTTACCAGATTTATATGCTCCGTGGGGACAGAGACTAAGGCTTATTAATCCGTTTTAGTGTCAGTGCCTAAAAAGAAGGCTCAGCATAGAGATGTCCAATAAGTGTTGGTTGAATATTATACAAGAGTGGGCTGTAGGATTTGCATATGAACACAGAAAAGAAGCCTAGAACTCGGGTACCAAATGTGACTGTCATTCAACTAAAGAAAAGAATTGTTTGGCATTCCAGACCTACTTTAGAAAAAATACTTAGAAATTATGGTCCTTAGCTGCATCAGAATCACCTGGGAGTCTTAAATACACATATCTGGGCCTCACCACTAGAGATAATTCTAGGGCATCTGTAGATTTGGGAAGATTCCTACATGATTTTGGTAGGAAAATGGGCTAGAACTACAAGGCTCAATCTACAAGATGTCTTGTAAAAATCGTTCATCTCATATGAATCTAACACAAGATTCTAGTCTTGTGTTAGACTAGTCTAACATTCTAGTCTGACTAGAATGATTGCTGGGCCAGTAATATGTCCCTTTAGGCCTAATCCCTGGCCTCCAGATTGTCAGAATATTTTAATTCATTGTAAATTGAATTCATGAGCATCTGTTTATATATTTCTGGGAACAAATGAGTCACTTAGCTGTGTCTTTAGGATTCTTTGCAAGATGTGATATTGTATCAGTATATCACTTCAGGTGACACCTGGTTCATTGGTGGCTGATAAACTTGTGCCTTGAGTTAAGGTCTTTAGTTATGCTCTTTTTATGTGATTGTTTTACTTGGTCCCTGCTACTCCGTAACACTGAATTCTGGGGTCTTTTGCTAGCACAGCAGCCTTAGCATTGGGCTATACTTGGTGTGGTGCCGTTCCATACATGGGCTTCAGAGAATGCTGAGATCTTTGAGGAGAGGAGAGCTGGGGAGAATAGAGATGGCATTGTTCTTGTCAGTTATAAAAAGTGAGATTCTACTTCTCAATAGCATTAAGGGACTTGTTCAATCTGTTCCAAAGTATCCAACCATTATAATTCAGTTCTTTGATTAGAAGTAGTTTGAGTACTTTATAATTACTCAAACTGGAAATCCATCTTTTATTTTTTATAGACTTTTATAGTTAGGCCAGTTTCCACACATTTGATTACTTAGTAGTTTAAAAACAACATTCTGTACTATTTAAGGAAAAGAGCTGTTTAAATCTCTGTATTTTGCCTTTCCATAGATAAAGCTTATTTTCTTTCTGGCTTGTTTTCTCCACTTTGATTTTTATCCAGAACCTCTGTTTGGCTAAATAAAGGTTTTAATAGGCAACACCTGGAATGTGGATGGACAGTAAATAAAAATTATTATAATTCTGACTGCATTAAAAAATTAAAGATTAAAAAAGTATATTGTTGTTAATGCCTCTTTTAATATGATTAATGCTATGTTAGTCGTTGTTTATTGGTAGAACACATTTATAAGCATTTTGGCAGCATTTAATAGAGGTATTTCCCCCATAAACAGCAGAAAAGCATGGAAACCTTCAACATCTATAACCATTTGGAGATCTTAACTAGATGATGTTAAAGGAATAACATTTATTCTAGTTAAATGCTTAGGGGCTTCGTAGAAATTGCCATAAAGATAAATACACAGCTTTTTGTTGTATGAAATATTTAAGGTATTTGAGTTTTTATAATTTATAAGAAATAATAATATTTATAAGAAATAATTTATAAGAAATAACAATTTATAATAAATAATAAAATAATTTATAATAAATAATAACTAAAAATAACAATTTATAAGAAATAATAATAAAAGATAATAATCAAACTAGAGTATGTATTAGAATCCTCCTGGAAGTTTTTATAATTCTTTGTTTATACAGCATAACTCTAAATTTTTCATTGTGTAACATGTATTGGGAGTTTGCCTGGGAAGAAAATATGGCTAAGTCTAGAAAGTTATGTGACTGTTAAGACCAAGATTATAAAGAAAGAAAGGGGATGAAGAATGGACCAGGATAAAGGGATAATTAAGGCATTCTCCTTGTCTCTCTGTCCTCTTCACTCCTTCCCGCCCTCCCAGTTACATTGTTTGACATAATATTCATAGAACCCAGATCCTCTATAATATAACTAAACCTTACGATGTGTTTAAGATAGTTAAAAGAGAAAATAAGAATTAGAAGAAAAAATCTTTGCCAACTTGCATAAATGAAAAGAAGGGAGGCAGGAATAGGGGTTCTGTAGAGCAACTGGTTTTCTAATATATTCCATCTTTGATGTTTCCTGGCTGTTGAACTTAAGGGAACAGTTTTTTTCCTCAGATGTTACTTGGGGATGTTAACGGCTTCCCTTGTCCCAAATAGCTATTTACTTGTAGGTTGTTGTACCTTTTATAAGAAAGTTTGTAAACACCTAATTACAAGTAGGATCACCCAGTTGATGCTGCACATGTTTTTCATTGTTTTTTTTCATAATTCTGATTACCAGTCCAAAGGACAAGTATCTGAAATAGAAACTTAAGAATTTATATTCCAATGATGCAGGACTCAAAACAGGCACAATTAATTCTGGAACAAAAGGTTCATTCCGAAGAGGAGGCCAAATACGAGTGTCTGGGAAGCCAATTTCATGTCCCATAATGCACTGTAACAAGCAGTTCGATAATGGGCACCTTCTCTTAGGACATTTGAAAAGGTAAGTGTGATATTCAGAATAGTGGATGCTGAAGATGAAATGAAAGCGTGATGCACCTCTGCCATTGTGATTATAGCTTTATATTCCAAACTCATTGTTCTGTGCTATTATGATGTAATTTTTTCTAATGTACATTTCTTAGGCTTCCTAGAATGCTTGAAATCAGATTATTTTAGTGATATTCAATCCTAATATGTCTCATAAAATTCTGACCAGACTTTTTGCATTGATATGCATTTGGATCAGTTTTAGAGAAATGCAGTGCATTAGAAAATCCAGCATTTAGCAAATTTGAAGAGACACAAAGCACTTAACAGATATTTGGGCTAGCCTAAAGAAAGCTAGTATGGCATTACAAAATAAATGCTAAAGACAAACCAAATGTACCAAAGTTAACAATAAATGTTCTGTTTATGAAATCCATCTTATTAATTTACTGAATTTTTGAATAGTAGAGCTTGAGAAAGTAAATATCAAGGGAAGGCAATATTAAAGGCATTAAATAGTCTTATCTTCAGTCTCCCCTTCTCATAGTTTAAAGATGGGAATTGAGAGTTTGGAGCTCTAAGCCTTCTCTTTTCCAGATGTCTCACCCTACTTGCACCTTACCTTACTCTTAGAGCCTTCTGGAGGGGCTTCAGCATTCTACAGATAACTATATTCTAAGTATTTTTAAAAAGTCTCTGAGGCATTTTTAAATGACACAAATTTGTTAAATGGTTAAAATGACATTAAAAGGATTAAAAGCCATTTTTAGGAAATAGGTGTGTGCCAGAAATCTTGACATGAGATTATTATTCCAGTGGTTCATTTACAATTATTTGTGATTTTTATGGTAAATAAAGCAGGAAGGAACAGATGATGGCTGTACAGTTTTCAAACTGGAAGTTTACCAGTTTGGCAAGACATGCTTAAATCCATTTTATTGGATCTTGGGTACTTTTATGAAACGTAAAGCTGTTGGTCACTGTTTGAAGAGATTGCATGGCATATGGGAACCACTTGATATTTCTTGAATATAAAGAACATTAATATTTCAGTAGAAAAAGTGTAAAGTCCTGACTGTGTGTGTGTGTGTGTGTGTGTGTGTCTAGCTTAACAAATGAAGCAACATAGTTTTGCCCCTAGAAAGTCAGATTTTCTAATGTTACCTCTCTTTTGCTGAGTAGGTTTGATCACTCTCCATGTGATCCAACAATTACACTGCATGGACCTTTCATCAGTTCTTTTGCTTGTGTAGTATGTTATAAAAATTTTGTTACTCAACAACAATATAGGGATCACCTTTTTGCTAAGGTAAGAGCATATCCTAAGCTAAGAGTAGGTATTCTTTTTCTAGAGAACCGTGGAATGGGATATAAGTGTTTTCTTGGTGCTCTTAAGGTTGCATTCAACAGTGATGCACATAAAGATCAAAATTATGATTGTCTATGGGGAATAAAATTACTTGGAACATTAAATTATCGTGGGCAGGTAACCCTGATAGCTGAAAGCCAGCAGTCTTAAAGAATATCATTTTTATGGAGTTGTTCTATGAAAATAACTTACTTTGTTCAAGATATTCTGTGAGTTAGTCACATGATAACCAGAACATTATTCTTAAGTGTGCTGCGGTTCACTGCTGGTTGAATTGTTGGAGCCACGTAGTAAATAATGATTCCTTTATTAATGCTGGTATTAAGAAATAGATATGGTATTTAAAAGGCTGGTATTTAACACTCGCATTAAGTGTTAAATCTCAAGGGATATAAGATTGATTCATGATATTAGCAAATTCAATGTAATGAAGAACTCTGTAATAAGTGTTTCCCACACTTGATATTAGATATCTCACTAGTTAAAATTACAAAATGTTAATTGTGCAATATGTTCACTGTGGAAAAATTTTTAAATACTAACAAAAGGAAAATAAGAAATCGCTTTTTAAAAAAATTTATTGAAGTATAGTTGATTTACAATGTTGTGTTAATTTCTGCTGTACAGCAAAGTGATTTAGTTATACATATATATACATTCTTTTTAATATTCTTTTCCAATGTGGTTTATCATAGGATACTGAATATAGTTCCCCGTGCTATACAATAGGACCTTGTTGTTTATCCATCCTACATATAATAGTTTGCCTCTGATAACCCCAAACTCCCAGTCCTTTCCTCCTCCATTTCCCCTCCCCCTGGGCAACCACAAGTCTACTGTCTGTGTCTGTGATTCTGTTTCTGTTTTGTAGATGTGTTCATTTGTGTTGTATTTTAGATTCCACATATAAGTGATATCATACGGTATTTTTCTTTCTTTTAAGAAATCGCTCTTAATTTCACTTATAGAGATAAGCATTGTTAACATTTTTATGTATATATTTCTGCTTTTTCTCCATATATAAATATTTTTACATAGGATAAAGTATGTAAATTTTTTCGTAATTAAGAAAAGTAGTGTGTTGTAAACATAAATGTTTAAATATCTTTTGAATCAGTATGTACATTTAAAATCAATGAATGGCATTCTGTATGAATATATTATAGTTCATTTAATTTCCTATTAGATGTATTAATTGTTTACATTTTTCTGTGATTAAAAGCAATAACACATTAAATATCCTTGTAGCTAAAAACCTGTAAGATCCATACTTGATGTATTTGCTGAGTAAATATTAGGTTTTGAAGGAGTAAAATGCTAATGTCCAGGGAGAACTAGGGTTTTTCTTTAAACCATGTTTTCAGAATTTGCTAATCTCTAGCCCTATACTTGAAAATTCATGTGGGCAGTAACTTGGATTCTGTAGAGGTTCACACAGAAAATGAAGACTTGCACTTCCAGGTGTCTCTGGTTGAGTTCTGTGGTTGACTGACCCCTCTTCTGGTGCTGGAGAGTGTTCCTAGGATAGATGCGCCTGTTGACGCTGAGTTCGTTGTATACTTAGTCATTAGTTTTGGGGAGCCTGTGTCTTGTTCAACCCTGATGAGTCACCGTAGTACGAGAGGAATCCATGTGCTCTAGAATGAATAAGCTGCAATGGTACATCATCAGGTGAAATAGGAGTTCAGAGGAAGGGGAGAGGAGTAGCAGAAGAAGCTGACAGAGCACTGCAGAGGAGAAGTGGTCCTCCAGGCTTGGATTTGGATAGATGGAAAGGACAAGTGGTGTAATCACAGGAAGGTTTGAACAAGAGCCTACACAGAGTAGCAAATATGGGAATAGGTAGTGTGCAGAGAGCAGGTAACATAGCAGGCCTGAGACTTCTGTCCTTGGACTTGCTTGCAAGGTTGGCACTGGGCTGTTGTCTAGGAACTTAGATTTGGCGGGTCCCTACGAATCTCTGATGAGTGGCCCTTTGTGCGTGAACTGTTGGTGCAGACAGTGTGGTTTATGCTGAGCACCTAATTTCCTTGTGGGGGTCTGGAATTTTGGTCTGTACTAGGAAGGTGTGATGCGGCCCCCTGAGCAGTGAGTCTCTAAGGTATTGTTCACGTGCATTGCTGCAATTCATTGTTAAGTGTGTCCTGTGTGTCTCCACTGGGAGAGGACCCTTGGAATCTTACACCTGGTTTCCTCTGGACCTTGCCCAGTGTGCTTTTCCCCCTTTGTATCCTTTTGCTATAATAAAGCATAGTCATGAGTACAACTGTACACCAAGTCCTGTGAGTCCTAGCCAACCACCAAGCCTGGGGATGGTCCTGGGGACTCCCAACACAAGTACAATAGTAACTTGACTATAAAGGCACAAAATTTAAGCTTGATATTGGCAAGATACTGGCACTATCACAGGACGTGACATGATGAAAATAATTCTTATATCTTCAGAGCTAGAGGGACTTTAAATTCTAGAACCAAATTCCTTCTCCTTTTTTAGGGACACCAAAGAGATTGAGTGGTATTAGAATGGCACCAGTGTTCAGGGTGGATTCAAAGATGTGGACAAGGGGACCAGTTTAGGTGACTTCAGCAGTAACTTAGCTTTGAGATGAGAAAAGGGTTTACTTAGGTAATGACATTTAAAATAAAGACCTTAAAGTGGATCCAAAAGACACATTAAAGAAAGAAATGATAGGGCTGTCTAGTGCCCTGACACAGGTTTGGGGAGAGAAGGGAAAAGGGTGCAACTACATTCCATAGTTTTTTAGTGTTTGCAGTGGGTCACTAATATTCCACCTTTTTCAGAACTGGAGTTCTTTCAGGGCATGTTTTTCTATTCCATGCTGTAAGCATATTTATCTTTTTTCTTCAATAAATCTGAATAGATATTTTAACCTTAAAATTAATTAATACTCTAATTTGTGTTTTCCCAAATTTCATTAATTTGTTTCCTTTTTTTTCTGGGAATCACTCATCCTATGCTGTTTTGCCCTCCCTTTTGCCGTCTCTCTGGGAAGTAAATTTATGATATTCGGCCTTCTGGGAAGCAATCTGGTAAAACAGAGCAAAGGCTTTGGTGTCAGACAGACCTGGATTCCAGTTACTTTTATTAGCTATGTGTTCTCACCAAGTTACAGCACATCTATGAGCTTGGTTCTTCATCTCTAAAGTGGAATTGTTATACTTACATACAAGATTGTTGAGAGAAAACATAATACAATATAAAGCACTTATGGCCTGACATAGAGTTTTTAATAAAAGCTCCTATTGCTTATTCTTTGGAGTGTTTGTCACAAGGACTCGGAAGGAACCAGTCATTATGTATCTTAAATGAGCCAGAAGAGGTCGCTAGAAGATTGCATACCTGTGAATTCTGTTTCATAAAGATGATGTTCTTCAGTGAAATTGTGAAACTGTCCACAATTTGCATTGTTGGCCTTGCTGCCCTTCCCTTTTCTTTTTATCTCCAGTTTCTTCTGTCTAGACTCATGCCTCTCAAACTTTAAAGTGCACACAAATCACTTGGGAATCTTGTTAAAATGCAGATTCTGACTCAGTAGATCTGATATGGGGCCTTAGATTCAAGATTTCTAACAAGCTTCTAAGTGATGGCAGTGCTGCTGGTATTTGAGTCATACTTTGAGTAGCAAGTGTCTAGTGTTTTCTGACATTCAAGCTATCCAGGGACTTCCCTTGTGGTCCAGCGGTTAAGACTCTGTGCTTCCACAGCAGGGGGCATGGGTTCGATCCCTAGTCGGATCGCACACGCCTCACAGGATGGCCAAAAAAAAAAAAAGACTATCCAGTGTGTCTGTCACTGTGTAACTTCCTGCTTTTCTCCCTTTTGGTGCTGGTGGGGATGGTAGAGGATGTATCGTAAGCCCCAGGGTGCCTCAGTGTCACTTGTGGGTCAGTGGGCATTCCAACTCTCTCTCATTCTGTTCCTAGGGCCATTCTGTCATCAAAGGTGACTCTTCCCCCTCCCCAGCCCGAGGCAACCAGTACGCTACTTTCTGTCTCTGGTTTTTGCCTTTTCCAGACATTTCATTAAATGGAATCCTACAGTATGTGGCCGCCTGTGACAAGATTCTTTCACTTACCATGATGTTTTCAAGGCTTATCCATGTTGTGACATATGTCAGTACTTGATCCATTTTATTGCCAAGTAATATTCCATTGTATGGACATATGCCACTTTCTGTTTATCAGTTCAGTTGGTGGACACTTGGGTTGTTTTCACTTTTTGACTGTTGTGAATAATGCTGATATAAACAAATGTACAAGTCTTTGTGTGGTCATACTTTTTCACTTCTCTAATGAAGTTAATTGTTGGGCCATATGGTTATCATCTTTAAGTTTTTGAAGAACTGCCAAATTGTTATCCATCACAGTGTACCAGCTTACTTTCCTACCAACAATGTTCCAGTTTCTTCACATCCTTGCCAACACTTACTATCTGTCTTTTAAAATAGCCATCCTAGTGGGTACCTATGAAGTGGTATCTTATTGTGGTTATACTTTTTTTATGTATACATATTTGTATGGTGTGTTTTGATTTAATATAACTGGAAATATAATGGCAAAAAGGAATTGAGTACTTCCCAGATATCCTATTTCCCATTCCTTCCCCTGGTTTGTAGAAGTTATTTGCAAATATGCTATACTTTTGCAATAGGTATATTCCAATAAAATTTTATGTAGAATCACAGTTTTTGTTCTATTGAGCAAACAGTTTAAACAAGCTTATTTTGAATCCACTTATAACTCACAGTTGAACTAAAGCTTATTAGAGTTCTTCAGGTAGGGGTCATTTGTACAAATTGGTTGGTAGTAAATGCTTTTAGTGCTCTTATTTGGAACCTTCTAATTGGAATGCAAAGTGTCATACTGGGTGTTATCTTCTGCATGGCTCTCACCAAAATAAAATAGGGTGAGGGAGTAGTGGAAAGAGCACAGGATTTACCACCACAGCTATAAAGCTGGGTGTGAATGGTAGCTTCATCTCTTCTGAGGGTACAACTTGGAGGGGAGTGATAATTTTGTTGACTTATGTAAACTTCAGTTTTCTCATTTGTAAATAATGAAAATAGTACTTCACGGGGTTATTGTAAGGATTAAGTGGAAAAGCACATTTGAACCGTAAGGTGGTGCTTGACATATGCTCAGTATAAATGTAAATTTCCTATCACTCCTCCTGTTGCATTTCATAAGCAACTACACAAACTATTTTGATACCCCTAATGTTAATGATAGTAAATTTAAGAAGACACAATACAACTTTTAAGGCTATTATTCTAAAGACCATTAACAGGAAGTTACATTATATTTATACACAGCACACATACAGTTATACATTTAAATATACACTTAAAAATATTTCCAATTTGGGGATAGAGGAGACTCTTAGCCAAGTTTGGAAACCTGGACTCTAGAAAAGACATACCTGTTTGTATCAGAATTTTAAGGTGACCATATACTAAAGTAATAGATGTTTGATGAAGAATATTTGAAAAATGGAGGATGAGACGGAGTTAGTTTTGATAACAGAGAATGGATACAAGTTGACCAGAGGGGAAAAAGCAAAAACAATCAAAACATGAGGCTGGAATGGAATAAGCAATGCACAGAATTGTATGAATAAATGCTCACACTCACTAGTAGACAGGAAAGGCAAATTAACATAACACACATCTGTAAGACTGCAAACATGACAATAAGATCTGTAATAGCTATTGTGCCAGGCTCACTCAGTGCTAGGGAATCGGAATTTGTAGAGCCTTTTTGAGAAGCAGTTACACAATATCTTTTAATATTCAAATAATGAACCTTTTAACCCAATGCGGCCAATCCTGATAATGAGAGAAAAGCACTATTTAATGAGGATATATAGTCAACAGTATTTACAAAACCATTGTTTACAGTGGCAAAAAAAAAAAAAAAAACTCCTGGAAATGAATAGTTGACTAAATCTCAGTAGATCCACACCATGGAGTAGTTTGTAGCCATTAAGAAGAATAAATTAGAGTGACACCAGTTGATTTTTAGGGATTTCCATTAGTTACTGTGGAATAAGAAAACTAATAAGAGGCAGAAGTATCTGTAAGATGACAATATTTGATAAAACAATGGCAATTCCCCTTGTGTATTTATTTTTGTATGGAGAAATTTATGGAAGAATACATATTTGTAAACATAGGTTATATTGCAGAGTAGAGTGAACACAGCAAAACAAGAAAAAGTATATGTGATATGAAAACTATGCATTTATATAATATTGCATATAGATGTATATATAAAAAGAAAAATGTATAGAAAGCAAATGTACTTTTATGTTTATTGTCACAGAAAGATGGTAATAATTTGTTTTTAAGGAAATAATTTAAAATTTCATATATGGGACCTCATTTATGACAAAAAAATCCACAGTTCACACTCAGGGAAGAAAAGTTTTCATGTTAAAAACTGATACAAAATATTTCAAATAAATAGGAAATTTTGAAAGTTGATTTAAGAAATTGAATATTGATTTTAGTTGTCTATAATAAAGCTTTGCCTTGTATTTTAGGAAGCTGCAGATGATGGACATAAAAACAACCTTCTTCCTCAGATTATTCAGTGTTTTGCGTGTCCAAATTGCTTCCTTCTTTTTAGCAGCAAGGATGAGTGTTTGAAGCATATGTCTGGGAAGAATCATTTCCATCAGAGTTTTAAACTGGGTGGTATGTTAATACTCTCTTCCGCTGAAAATTGTTAAACTACTTTAACCTTTGCTGATTTACCATACTTCTCAGATAATTCTTGAGGTAACTTATCTTCACATTAGTTTTGAGAACCATGAAAGCAAAAGATTTTTATCTCATTTTTTATTTTTCAAAAAAGATTCTCATTATTTATTTGCACCTAAGAGTAAGGTTTACTTTGAGGATGAAAAGAAACTTGGGAAGAAAACATTTATGCAGGATAATGTTTTTGTATATCCATTGGGAAGTTGGGTATTTCTCTGCATTTAAGGTTCAAATTTTAACTTGAGCATGAGTTCAGCATCTACTGCACTTAATTGAGGCTAGAAAACGACTTCTCTTAGATTTTTATGACATAAATAACCATCTTCTTTTACTTACCTCACCTGATGTTGAGAAAGGCAAAGGGGAGGAAGGCCGGGTCACTCTACTCAGATCTTTGCAAGTCATAGTTCATTTTGTCTTTCAGATGACAAGGGAATGGCACAGCCAATATCATTTCCATCTTTTGCAAAGAAACTTTTGATCTCTCTGTGCAAAGATGTTCCATTTCAAGTTAAGTGTGTGGCCTGCCACCAGACACTGCATTCCCACATGGAGCTCACTGCCCATTTCAGGTTTGTAAGGGGCTAGTCTTGGGCTGTAAGATTCCCGCCCAATAAGCTCACCAGCCAGAGGACTCAGCAAATACTTTTCTATTCCATGTTTCTCTCCTTCTAAAATGAGAGTGTATATTTGCCTGGACATTACCCAAACTTAGCATAATGAAAGAAGTGAGAGGTGTGAGAAAAGTGGATATATTGATGTTGCCGTGAACATAAAACAAGCTAACAGTTCTAAGTTCTGCATGTGCTGTTGAGGGTTGTGCCGGGAGGAGGAGAGGGTTAAGATAGAACCTTGGCTTTGAGTCAACCAGCATGGAAAGTATCACAAACAAGTGAAAAATTACATGTCAGTGAAAGGCCAAATTTGTCAAACAATCAAGTATGCTTTTTTTGTCTTTACAATGGAAATTATCAAGCACTATACAAAAGTAAGGAGAATCGTATAATGAACCCCAGTGTACCTTTCACCAGGCTTCAGTAGTTATCAACACATGACAGTTGTGTTTTATTTATACTCTCATCCCCAGAAGTTCTTATTTTGGAGCAAATCTTGTCATTTTATCTGTAAATAGTTCAATATATATCTCTGAATGATAAGCACTCTTTTTTTAAAGAAAAATAACTAATACCGTTATCACACTTTAAAAATCTAGTTTTTTTAAATATCATCAAACACCTAGTCAGTTATCAAATTTCCCTGATTACTTCATGATGTTTTTTACATTTGGTTTGTTGGAATCATAATTCAAAGTCTGTACTTTGCATTTAGATGCTGTGTCTCTTAGGTCTTTTTTCCCCATTATTTCTTTAAAATGCATTAAAATTGTATCACACTACTAAATGATACAATTGCATTTGTTTAAGTAGAACAGTTGTTTTCACAAACCTTCAAGTAAAATATGTTCTCAAAAAATAGAGGCAGGGCTTCCCTGGTGGCGCAGTGGTTGAGAGTCCGCCTGCCAATGCAGGGGACACGGGTTTGTGCCCCGGTCCGGGAAGATCCCACATGCCGTGGAGCGGCTAGGCCCGTGAGCCATGGCCGCTGAGCCTGTGCGTCCAGAGCCTGTGCTCCGCAATGGGAGAGGCCACAACAGTGAGAGGCCCGCGTACCGCAAAAAAAAAAAAAAGGCAGTGGAGTATAATCACTGTATATACTCAGTATAATTATTGATGTTAACAGTCCTAGTTCTGACTTATATTTCATGAGTTCAAATCCTGGTTCTGCCTTTTATTTTTATTCCTAATTTTTTTTATGGAAAATTTCAACTGTATGAAAGTCAGCTGAATAGTATAATGAACCTCCATTTACCTGTCACCCAGTTTTAATAATTATCAACACTGCCATTCTTCTTTTATTTATATATCTGTATGCTCACCGCCCTTATTTTTTACAGTTGTTTCTGAGATACAGTTTCGATTTATTGAAGTATACAGATCTTAACCTTTATGATTTTGACTACTGAATACATCTGTTAACCCACACTTTTACCATCCTGTGTTACCTCTCCATGGAAATTTCCATTGTTCCCTTCCTGGTCACTTCCCACCCTCTCACCCTCAGGCAGTCTATTCTGATACTTTTTCCACCTTATGTTGGTTTTATCTCCTCTAGGACTTTATGTAAATGGAATCATATATAGTATGCACTCTTTTGTGTTTGTCATAATATCTGTAAGATTCATCCATATTGTTTAGTACATTGTTCCTTTTTATTTGTGAGAAGTATTCTCTTGTATGAATACAGCACAATTTGTTTATTCATTATGTTGATGGACAGTTTTTAGCTAGTGTGAATAAAGCTGCTATGTACATTTTATACAAGCCTTTTTATAGACATAGGTTTCATTTCTCTTGGATGAATATCTAGGAGTGGAATTACGGGATCGAAGAGTAGGTGTGTATTTAATTTTATAAGACACTACTAGACATTTTCCCAAAGTGTTTGCACTGGTGCACATTCCTACCAGCCAGGTGAGAGAGTTCCAGTTCCTCCACATCCTTGCCAAGGTTTGCTGTTGCCAGTCTGTTTCATTTTAGTTGTTCTTTTGAGAGTCTCACTGTGATTTTAATCTGGATTTCCCTAATGAACAATGATGTTGGACACTTTCTTTAGTATAAAAGCAACCATGGGCATGGCATTTTCCTGACATAAAATCAGTTCATTCTTAAAGAATAGGTACAGGGTTGTTGAGAGTCTCACTGTAGTGCTCCTCTGTATTGTTTAATTACCACAGAGAAGTTAATTACTTGCTTGTCTCATGACGTTCCTATCAGTGCATTTGATATAGTTTGTACTTGTCTAAAATTTGTCTGAATTTTAAAAAAATTTTTTGATTCTAGTTTTACCCTTTGGTATATGGATTAGAAACAGATAAAGTGTAGGTAATGGGTAGGTAGATAGAATATTATTATATCATCTGCAACTTTATTTTTTTTAATTTATTTTATTTATTTTTGACTCTGTTGGGTCTTTGTTGCTGCACGCAGGCTTTCTCTAGTTGCCGTGAGCGGGGGCTACTCTCTGTTGAGGTGCACAGGCTTCTCATTGCAGTGGCTTCTCTTGTTGCAGAGCACGGGCTCTAGGCGCGCGGGCTTCAGTAGTTGTGGCACGCGGGCTCTAGAGCGCAGGCTCAATAGTTGTGGTGCAAGGGCTTAGTTGCTCCGCGGCATGTGGGATCTTCCTGGACCAGGGCTTGAACCCGTGTCCCCTGCATTGGCAGGTGGATTCTTAACCACTGTGCCACCAGGGAAGCCCTGCAACATTATTGAAAAACAATTTTTAGTGCTTGTGTATACATTGTTTACTTTATAATTCCTACAATAAAAAGCAGAGATACTATATTTAGAAAATACTTATGAGTTTATTTTTTTGTCCAATTTAGAGTTCGTTGTCGAAACGCTGGTCCTGTAGCTCTAGCTGAGAAGAGCATTGCTCAGGTGGCAGAGAAATTCCTACTGAGAGGTTATTGTCCACATTGCAACCATGTCTTTGTGGATGAAACCAGTACCCGGAATCACAAGCAGAACTCAGGACACAAAGTCCGAGTCATTAACTCAATGGAAGAATCAGTCTTACTTTATTGCCACAGCAGTGAAGGGAACAAACCCCCTTCTGACTTGCACCTGTTGCAAGATAAGTCAAAATTTTTATCACTTAAAAGAAATATGTCCGTTCGAGAATCTAGCTCAGAAGATTGCAGCACTGTTCCAAAAAAGAAGATTAATTTAGGAGATAAAAGCCATGGGGGTATGGTTTGTGTTCAGAAGGAAAAGTCACTTGTTAAAACCTGGTTTTGTGAATGCCAGCAACGCTTCCCAAGTGAAGATGCAGTAGAAAAGCACGTTTTCTCAGCAAACACGATGTGTTATAAGTGTGTGGTCTGTGGGAAGGTGTGTGAAGATTCAGGAGTCATCCGTTTACATATGAGCCGCATTCATGGAGGGGCACATTTAAATAACTTTCTTTTCTGGTGTCGGACATGCAAAAAGGAATTGGCAAGGAAAGAGGCTATAATGGCCCATGTGACTGAGTTTCATAATGGACACAGGTATTTTTATGAGACAGATGAGGTAGAAGGTGACACTTTGCCGTCATCCTCTACAACGTTGGTGAATGATCTGACTGCTGATAATCCTTTTTCAACTATTACTATTCTTGATCATTCCCCAGCAACCAGTCCTTCAAGCGGTAAATGGCAATGCCGAATTTGTGAAGATATGTTTGACTCCCAAGAATGTGTGAAACAACACTGCATGTCTTTAGCAAGTCACCAGTTTCATAGGTATAGCTGCGCCCATTGCAAAAAGACTTTTCACAAGATGGAAACACTGTATCGACATTGCCAAGATCAGCATGACAACGAAATAAAGATGAAGTATTTCTGTGGACTTTGTGATCTGATCTTTAATGTGGAAGAAGCGTTTCTGAGTCATTATAAGGAGCACCACAGCATAGACTATGTATTTGTGTCAGAAAAAACGGAAACTTCCATTAAAACCGAGAGTGATATTCCAGTTATAGAGACCGGTAACCTACTGACGTGCGGCTGCCGGGAGAGCTACCTCTGCAAAGTCAACAGAAGGGAGGACCACGCTCGCTGTCTGCAGACTCTCCTGGGCCAGGGCCGCCTGTGGTTCCGCTGCGGCGTGTGCTCGGCCACGGCGCAGGCCATGGATGACATGCTGGCACACGTGCGCCAGGTGCACGCGGAGCTGGAGGGCGCGGAGGGCACGCCGCCGTGCCTGATCAAGTGCGGCACCTGCACCAGAGCCTTCCAGGACCCCGAGAGCGCGCAGCAGCACTTCCACAGGAAACACTGCTTCCTGCGGGAACCCAGCGTGGCCTGCTTCGGGCCTGAGCAGACGAGCCCGTACACGTTTGCTGCCAGTTCCTCCTGTGCAGAGAGAAAGCTGAGACAGGCAGCAAGCTGTCCACAGACTTCAGACCCGGAGAGAGGAGCCGAGACTGACGTGAGCTGTCAGAGTACAGGTACGGCTCCACAACCCTGACGTCCGTACACGTTTCGCATTTCCGCTTAGAAACACGCGCATGTGTAGCCACCCTCTTTGCTCCTAGGGAGCCAGTGTTGAAGCCGGGACTTGATGGGCTGATACGTTGGCCAGTGAGTTACCGCGGCGTGCACTTTACCGGGAGGGATCTGTATTCCTGCAGCTTCAGACAGCCACTCTCTCAACCTAAGGGCACAAGGAATATCTGTTACGCTAAATAATAGGTACTTTAGGTAACATTTTCTTTTCTTTTCCAAAAGACATGGGAATTTTGAAAGATGAGGGAAATAGATGGTCCTTCTGAAAGTCAGATTTGAAAGTTATCCTGCACGTTATTGTCTTTTAGATTTAAGTTCAATAAAAAGATAAATCAGGTGAATTCTTTTTATTTCTATTTTGACCTTATTCTATAAGTATGAGAAGTTTTAAAGGTCACTTGAGAATTTGTATATTTTTGTTACCGTCTTCGGAAGGAAAGCTTTTACTTAGAGTTAAAATAGCAATTAGAAGTTGAGTTGTTAAGTGGTAGCAAGAAACCAGGCAGAAAACTGAGGTATGGATCCCTTGTCTGTGCTTACTCTAGGCTTCCCTTCTTCTATGATAAGATTAAGGAAGTCTAGGAGAGTGCAGTGTTTTCATTTTGTTTAGAAGTAAATTGTTTTCTTTAGAGTATAATTTTAAGTATATTCTTTTAAAGATTAACTCTTCATAAGTTATACAGTGTCGAGTGGAAAAAATGAAATATGTGAGTATTTTGGTTCATAAAGTATGTTTATGAATTACTGAGTTTTTATAGGCTTGCTCTGTAGCACATGTAGATCTCAACATTGCCTTTAGTCACGGCATGTTTTATGTGAGAAATGATTAAATAACATACTATTGATCCATTCAACTCGATGTCAAAACAGTGAAACCGTGGTCACACTATTTTATGTTCTGTTGTTTTCCTTTTGCTCTTGTGATTGCTTTTGGGGGATTTTTGTTGGTCTGTGTCTGATAGGAGGTCATTATTGTATCTATTAGTATTTTAAGAAGATAGATAAGAAGATGGGTGGTTTGGAAATGGGAAGATAGCAGTCTTTTTCTGAGGGAGTCTCCAGTAGGTGGAGTAGAAGCTATCCATTTTAAAAATAGTATAAACATTTAAGGCTTGCATTGCTACCACTCGAAACTGTAAGGCCCTGTCAAAGTGAAAGGTATGAAAGAAGGGAAGAGGAGGGAGAACAAGAGCTGCAGATGGTGGGAGGTGAGAGGCCCTGAGTTGACTGAGGAAGAGGTGTCCTTGGTGGGAGGAGCACCGGGCCCTGTTCTGCACGAGCCACAGGAGCCTCTTGTGGGCTGTCTCGTGTCTGCTCTCGGGAGTGTGAGCACAGAGCCAGAGGGCTGCTGATGAGTCAGTCTACATTAGGAAAAGAACAAACTCCTGGCGGCGAGAAAGTTCTTAGCAAGTAACCCTGAAAGTTTATTTTGATGGATGGTGCAAGTTTTTAGTTATTTAACCTTAAAACTTGGTCTTCCATATCTTCCAGTGTACTAATTTTTTAAAAACTTTCTTTTATAAGTGACTTTTAAAGAAAGCCAGGATCAATGGTACATATTTGTCGAAAGGATAATTATTTCTGAAATATTCAAAATATTTCTTATCTGATATAAATATATTGTGTCATATACAGGTTTGGATTTCACAACATGGTTTAGATAGAAGTAAATAACATGCAAGGTTAATATTAAGTTGACAAATTAAAAAGTTGTCAAATTCATGTTGATGTTTCTCTCTTCTCAGATGAAGAGGTTGTTGAGCTCCCAGACTTGGATTACCTGCGAACCATGACTCACATAGTCTTTGTAGACTTTGATAACTGGTCCAACTTTTTTGGTCATCTACCAGGGAATCTTAACCAAGGAACATTTATTTGGGGCTTTCAAGGTATGGTTAATAAGGAACACATTTGAGACAGCCTCCCTTTTTTTCCCCCTTAGAATGTGATTTGCTTTAAAAGGACTCCTTTTGAACCTTCCTGAATAGAAGATAGGAACATAATTGGAATTTAGTCACTTTGCATTATAATTACTCTGCTAGAATATTTTTCTCTTTACATTTCTCTGTGGTAAATATTCACTCTACCTGGTGACCCACAGTTTGTGGATCTTTAGATACAGATTGAAGGAGCCTTTATTCAATACCTACAATGCGCCAGATACTGTACTTGGTACTAATGCATGCTTACTGATTGTTATAATTTTCACCCTTTAAAATATAAGGAAGAAGGCTGAGAAGTTTACTTTTCACAAAGTACAAAAATAATAAATAGTAGAGTTAGCTTTCAAACTTGGGCCTCATGACTACAGGACTAGTGTGTTTTCAACATAACTGCCTCTTCACTTCAGCCTTACTGTTCATAAATGTGCATCTTCACATAAATCTCCCTTCCAAGTACTAACCAGGCCCAGCCCTGCTTAGCTTCCGAGATCAGATGAGATCGGGTGCATTCAGGGTGGTATGGCTGTAGTCTAAATCTCTTGATAGACCATTGACCAAACCTGGGAGAGAGATTCCTCTTTGATTAACTGAGGCTTAGTACAGTGAGCCTCTGATGTACAGGCATCCCTAGGAGATTCTGCTGGTTCAGTTCTAGACCACTGCAAGTCACATGAATTTTTTGGTTTCCCAGTGCATATAAATGTTATGTTTATACTATACTGTGGTCTATTAAGTGAGCAACAACATTATGTCTAAAAGAAGTCTTAATTAAAACATACCTTGGGACTTGCCTGGTGGCACAGTGGTTAAGAATCCACCTGCCAATGCAGGGAACATGGGTTTGAGCCCTGGTCCAGGAAGATCCCATATGCCGTGGAGCAATTAAGCCCACGTGCCACAACTACTCAGCCTACACTCTAGAGCCCGCGAGCCACAACTGTTGAGCCCGCGAGCCACAACTGTTGAGCCCGAGTGCCACAACTACTGAAGTCTGTGCCTAGAGCTCATGCTCCGCAACAAGAGAAGCCACTGCAATGAGAAGCCCGCACACTGCAACAAAGAGTAGCCCCTGCTCACCACAGCCAGAGAAAGCCTGCAGGCAGCAACGAAAACCCAACGCAGCCAAAAAAAAAACCTTATTGCTAAAAAAATGCTAACCATCACCTGAGCCTTCAGTGAGTCGTAATCTTTCTGCTAGGCGAGGGTCTTGCCTCCATGCTGATAGCTGCTGACTGATCAGGCTGGGGGTTGTTGAAGGCTGGGGTGGCTGCGGCAGTTTCTTAAAATAAGACAACAATGAAGTGTGTTGCATTGGTTGACTCTTCCTTTCATGAACGATTTCTCTGTAGCATGCAGTGGTGTTTGATAGCATTTTACCCACAGTAGAACTTCTTTCAGAATTGGAGTCAGTCTTCTCAAACCCTGCTCCTGTGTTATCAGCTAAGCTTATGTAATATTCTAAATCCTTTGTTGTCATTTCAACAGTCTTCACAGCATGTTCACCAGGAGTGCGTTCCTTCTCAAGAAACCACTTTCTTTTGGCTCATCCATAAGAAGCAACTCCTCATCCATTCAAGTGTTATCCTGAGATTGCAGCAATTCAGTCACATCTTCAGACTCCAGTTCTAATTCTAGTTCTCTTGCTGTTTCCACCACATTTGCAGTTCCTTTGTCTACTGAATTCTTGAACCCCTCAAAGTCATCCATGAGGGTTGGAATCAACTTCTTCCAAACTCCCATGCATGCTGATATTTTGCTTTCTTCACATCTTCCCAATCATGAATGTCCTTCATGGTACCTAGAATGGTGAATCCTTTCTAGAAGGTTTTCAATTTACTTTGCCCAGATCCATCAGAGGAATCACTACCTATGGCAGCTGTAGCCTTACGAAATTTATTTCTTAAATAATAAGACTTCAAAGTCAAAATTGCTCCTTGATCCATGGGCTAGAGAATGAATATTGCATTAGGAGACATAAAAACAAAATGAATCTCATTGTACATCTGCATCAGAGCTCTTGGGTGACCAGGTGCATTGTCAATGAGCAGTAATATTTTGAAAGGATTCTTCTGAGCAGTAGGTCTCAAAAGTGGGCTTAAAATATTCAAGAAACCGTATTATAAACAGGTGTGCTGTCATCCAGGCTTTGTTTTTCCATTTATAGAGCATAAGCAGGGTCAATTTAGCTTAATTCTTTTTCTTTCTTTTTTTTAAAAGTAAATTTATTTATTTATTTGTTTATTTTTGGCTGCATTGGGTCTTTGTTGCTGCGTGCAGGCTTTCTCTAGTTGTGGTGAGCAGGGGTACTCTTCGTTGCAGTGCATGGGCTTCGCATTACAGTGGCTTCTCTTGTTGCAGAACACGGGCTCTAGGCGCACGGGCTTCAGTAGTTGTGGCATGAGGGCTCAATAGTTGTGGCTCGCGGGCTCTAGAGCACAGGCTCAACAGTTGTGGCTCACGGGCTTAGTTGCTCCGCAGCTTGTGGGATCTTCCGGACCAGGGATTGAACCCGTGTCCCCTGCATTGGTAGGCGGATTCTTAACCACTGCACCACCAGGGAAGTCCTAGCTTAATTCTTAAGGGCCCTAGGATTTTCAGAATGGTAAACGAGCATTGGATTCAAGTTAAAGTCACCAGCTGCATTAGCCCCTAACAAGAGAGTCAGCCTGTCCTTTGAAACATTGAAGCCAGGCATTGACTTCTCTCTATCTGTGAAACTGCTAGATGTCATCTTCTTCCAATAGAAGGCTGTTTTGCCTACACTGAAAATCTTTTGTTTAGTGCAGCCACCTTCATGAATTATCTTAGGACTTATCTTCTGGATAACTTGCTGCAGCTTCTACATCAGCACTTGCTGGTTCACCTTACACTTTAATGTTATGGGGACGGCTTCTTTCCTTAAACCTCATGAACCAACCTCTGCTAGCTTCAGACTTTGCTTCTGCAGCTTCGTCACCTCTCTCAGTCTTCATAGAATTGAAGGCAGTTAGGGCTAGGCTCTGGATTGGGTTTTGGCTTAAGGGAATATTGTGGTCATTTGATTTTCTATGCAGAGACTCAGACTTTCCCCATATCAGCAATAATGTTTCACTTTCTTATCATTCATTTGTTCACTGCAGTAGCACTTTTAATTTCCTTCAAGAACTTTTCCTTTGCATTCACAGCTTGGGTAACTTTGTGGTGCAAGAGGCCTAGCTTTCAGCCTGTCTTGGCTTTTGACATGCCTTCCTCACTAAGCTTAATCATTGCTAGCTTTTGATTTTAAAAAAGTGAGACTCTTCCTTTCACTTGGACATTTAGAGGCCATTGTAGGGTTATTAATTGGCCTAATTTCAATATTGTGTCTCGGGGAAAAGGGAGGCGGGAAGGGAAGGGAGAAAGACGGGGGAAGGGCCAGTCGGTGTGGCAGTCAGAACACACACAACATTTATCAGTTAAGTTTGCCTTCTTGTATGGACATGGTTCATGGCACCCCCAAACAATTACAATAGTAACATCAAAGATCACCATAACAAATAAAATAATGATGGAAAAGTTTGAAATATTGCGAATATTAACAAAATGTGACACAGAGTTAACAAATGCTGTTGGAAAAATGACATCGATGAGCTCCCTCAATGCAAGGTTGCCACCAACCTTCAATTTGTAAAAAACACAGTATCTGCAAAGCTCAGTAAAGCAAAGTGCAGTGAAACAAGGTATGCATGCCATGTTTGACAGCAAGCAGCATATAAAGAAGACGATTAGGATTTAAGATAGAAACATGCTGACCTGGATAAGGTAGTCAGTACAACCTCTTAGTAAGTCCAGCTTTCCTGATTGCACATCATTTTTATTCACTGAGCAGCCTTGACATATTTGTAAAAAACCACTAATGCGTACATTCATATAGAACAACAGCAGTCAAAGAATTTTCATACACATTACGTTTGATTCTGCTTAACATCCCTGTGAGTTTTCAGATTAATAGGCAGATTTGGGGAAGTCGGTCTACTTCCCCAAGATTTAAGCAACAACCTGGTGTTACCTGCACGAGAACTGCCTTGTTCTGCCTTCTAATCTGGTACTTTTCCTATAGAAACATTTTTTTCTAGTATTTGTTTTTCCTTATAGAGTTTTCAGTTGTATCTAGTGTTCTGTTCTTTTTCTCTTGTTTGACTCATCATTTATGCCTTTTCTAAAAATAATAGGAGGAAATACCAACTGGAAGCCTCCCGTCAACTGTAAGATCTATAATTACCTAAACAGGATTGGGTGCTTCTTCCTTCACCCTCGCTGTAGTAAAAGAAAAGATGCTGCTGATTTTGCCATATGTATGCATGTGAGTCATTGTTTTATTCAAAATCAAACGTGAAGCTAGGATCCATTTGGATTTTTTCCCCTCTTGAATCATAATGACACTGTAGATTCCTTTTCAGTGTTGTGCTTTTTGTATAAAACCTTTTGCATCAGGTTCTACTTATGAGTGTTGAGGGCAGGAACCCATAGCATGTGTTTACTGCTTCATCCCCAGTTCCAACAGACTCTCAGCTACTCATAGTGGACCCTCAGCTATTTCTAGAATAAATTATCAGGAGATGACACTCTTTGATGCATGAGGCACTTTCACATTTTAACATCTCTGAAATGGGGGGGCACCATAGCAGTCACTGTTGACCCAGATGGAATTTGTATTTGCTTCTGTCTCTGCTAGTCACCTGGAGAAACAACCCACCTGAGACCCAGTTTAAATTAAATTCTCTGCTTAAGGGTTTCTGTGTCACACTGATACTCTGCAAACTTGTTGACTGCTGCTTATGTTTTAAACCACAGATAGTTTCTTTTTCCATCTAGCCAGTTCTAGGATTGAGTTATGCAAATTACTTACCTTTTCTCTATGGCAGATTCATTTTTTATTTACCCTCAGGTTGAGCGTGTAGCCCTGTTAGTGTTCCACCTTTATGTGGGGGCCTCCTGTTATATTCTTTTTGGCTTTTTTTTTCTTTCTTTCTTAGTGGCATATAAAAGAGCTTATCTTATAATTGACAGCATTTTATATTTGATTAAATATGGTATATTTCATTTATGAACGAGATCTTTATATCATACTTTGGTGGGAGCAAGGGAACAACCTAAATACACGTTTCTAGGTATGTGTTCATTCTGAAATAGCTGTAACTTGACTGGAAGCTCAGATGCTGATCTTTATCAACTTGTGCCATTTTTTCCAACTTAGGCTGGCCGTCTGGATGAACAACTGCCCAAGCAGATTCCTTTCACCATCCTCTCAGGAGATCAAGGTTTTCTGGAGCTAGAGAATCAATTTAAGAAGACTCAGAGGCCAGCACATATACTCAACCCTCACCACTTAGAGGGAGATATGATGTGTGCCTTGTTAAATAGCATATCTGATACGACCAAAGGTATGCAGCTGTAGCCACAGTGCCAACTGCCCAAGAGGAAGAGACTTCACTTCACTTATTGATGAGAAACCAATAAACTGCTCTCCACTAGTGCCCTGCTGCCTGCTCACTAAACCGCCACGCGCTCATGCTGCTATTGTATTTTTTCTCTTATCTCACTTTCACTTTGAGTGTATTAGAAGGAGAATGAATTCATAATATTTTAGAGCCCATTTTTAATCTAATGAATAAAATTTATATTCATATATTTAAAATATATACTTATGGTTTGAAATATGCTAGTATAGTTTTGCAAAGCTCAGAATCCAGATCTTCATTTCATTTCTAAAATTCTAAATTTATCTTCAGTTTTTCAGAAAGCAAAGTGCTTATAGGAGAAATCAGAAAGCAATAAATGCTAATATGGCAATACCAAAAAATTAAAAAATAAAAATTTAAGAGGTTGACAGTGACAAAACGATGCCCTGAGAGATCTTTATTGCCTTGAAGGGCTAGGCATCCCCTGTCCTACACTCTTCTCTGCCTTTCTGAGATTGTTCAATGAAAGGGCATGCTGATGTCCAATTTCACTAACTAGTATTTAAGAAAGGATGTAATTCTAGGGATCCAGATGGGTTTTGGTTTTGGTTTTGGTTTTTGTAATTTCTGAAATGTGGGTAGGAGAGAATAAAAGAGTAATTTTTAAATATCCTAATAATTTGCAGCCATGAATATGGTTTGAAGGTATTGATGAATGACCTCAATGAAAAACTGACTGCTTTTTGGAATTTTTATTATATGCCTTTAAATTGTCCAAGTGTGCTCTCCTCCTAGCTGTTTTCTTCTTTCTACATATATAGAGCCACATTTTGATTGAAGATCTATTCTGAAGAACTTTGCTCTAACCACTCATTGCGTTGGCTCAATTCACTTTGCAAAGTTAGGAACCATTAAGCTACTGGCACAATTGCGCTCTTGAAAGAAAATCAGCTCTGTTTTGCATATTTATGTCATGATTTAGTACTGAATTTTGTCTTCCTATTCTGTGGTTTCTGTTTTCATTCACTTGCTTTTTCTGTCTGTGGCGGGTTTTTTTCTTTTCTTTTCTTCCTTTTCTTAAAATTTTTAATTAATTTTTATATTGGAGTATAGTTGATTTATAATGTGTTAGTTTCTGCTGTACAACAAAGTAAGTCAGTTATACATATACATATATCCACTCTTTTATTTATATATTATTTTTAAAATATTTATTTATTTGGCTGTGTGGGGTCTTAGTTGCGACATGTGGGATCTTCATTGCAGCATACAGGCTTCTCTCTAGTTCTCTAGTTGCGGTGTGTGGGCTTCTCTCTAGTTGTGGTGTGCGGGTTTTCTCTCTCTAGTTGTGGCCCATGGGCTCCAGGGCGCGTGGGCTCTGTAGTTTGTGCACGTGGGCTCTCTCGTTGAGGTGCGCAAGCTCAGTAGTTGTGGTGCGTGGGCTTAGTTGCCCCACGACATGTAGGATCTTAGTTCCCTGACCAGGGATTGAACCTGCGTCCCCCACATTGGAAGGCAGATTCTTTACCATTGGACCACCGGGGAAGTCCCTATTCACTCTTTTTAAAATTCTGTTCCCATATAGGTCATTACAGAGTATTGAATGGAGTGCCCTGTGTGTCTGTGGCTTTTTTTAATCTCTCTTTCTCCCATTCTTTTACCATCCCTTCCCCAATCCTTAACAACATCTACTTAATATCTTGAAAAATATTTAAATTTTTACCTTTGCTACCTAGGCCCACCCCCTTTTCTTCCTCGTGTGCTGCTGCTGTGGGGAGCATTTCTTTTGTAATTTAGAACATGAGACCTGTAATGGATTTGCCTTTTTTCAACTTTATTTGGAACGAGAGCTACATATGAGTAGGTCTGCATGGGTATATTAGGGTTGGAGGTAAAGTATAGGTTATTATTAGATACCGATGTTCTTTTCTGAATGTCTCTTATGCTCTAGCCTTTTTTTTTTTTTTGACATATACTTTAATTTCCTTTTTCACTCATCAGTGTCATAAACCACTCTCTATGTCAGAATATAGAATTCTCTAGGTATTTTTAATCATTCATTTGTAATCAGTGCTCATTTGAACTTACTGCTCTTTGGGGACACATGTATACTTTATTCTGAATTTTTGTGAAATACAGAGACCATGCAGTGCATAAAGAAGGGCATGGTCTTTGATTCGAATACTGACTTCTGCTTCTTAGCTGTGCGATTTCAGGCAAGTTACTCAACTTTTTCTGAGTCTCACTTTTCATATCTATAAGGTTGTAAGAATTAGTGATACGTATAGTGTCTAGCATAGCATAGGAAAGAGCATAGATGCTCAGTAAATAGCAGCTATTATTAATTATTACTACTGTAAAAAGGAAATATGGTTCCTAGCCACTATATATTTTTTGTTTTTCTTTCCATTTTTTTCATTGTAGTAAAATATACATAAGATTTACCATCTTAACCATTTTGAAGTCTCCAGTTGAGTGGTATTAACTGCATTTACATTGTTGTGCAGCCATCACCGCCATCCATCCCCAGAACTCTTTGCATCTTGCAAAACTGAAACTCCATACCCATTAAACAACAACACACTCCCCTTTCCCCAGCTCCTGGCAGCCACCATTCTGTTTCCTGTCTATAAATTTGACTGCTCTAAGTATGTCGTGTAAGTGAAATCATGCAGCCTTTGTATTTTTGTGACTGGCTTATTTCACTGAGCAAAATGTCCTCAGGTTTCACCCATGTTGTAGCCTATGTCAAAATGTCCTTCCTTTTTAAGGCTGAATAATAGTCCATTGTATGTATATACCCCCTTTTGCTTATCCGTTTATCCATTGATGGACACTTGGGTTGCGTCCATGCTTCAGCTATTATGCTGTTGTGAACATGGGGGTACAGACATCTCTTCGAGATCCTCCTTTCAGTTCTTATGAGTACATACCCAGAAGTGGAATTGCTGGATCATATGGTAATTCTATTTCTAATTTATTCATTCATTCATTCATTTATGGCTGTGTCGGTCTTCGTTGCTGCTCAAGGGCTTTTTCTAATTGCGGTGAGTGGGGGCTACTCTTTGTTGCGGTGCACGGGCTTCTCATTGTGGTGGCTTTTCTTGCTGCGGCGCATGGGCTCTAGGCGCGCAGGCTTCAGTAGTTGTGGCACGCAGGCTCAGTAGTTGTGGCTTGTGGGCTCTAGAGCGCAGGCTCAGTAGTTGTGGTGCATGGGCTTAGTTGCTCCACAGCATGTGGGATCTTCCCAGACCAGGGCTCAAACCCGTGTTCCCTGCATTGGCAGGTGGATTCTTAACCACTGCGCCACCAAGGAAGTCCTTTTTCTAATTTTTTGAGAAATCTCTATACTAATTTTCCACATGGACTGTACCATTTTATATTCTCACCAGTAGTGCATAAGGGTTCCATTTTCTCTGCATCCTTGCCAACAATTGTTATCTTCTGATTTTTGTTTGTTTTTATAGTAGCCATCCTAATGGGTGTGAAGTGGTATCTCATTTTGTTTTTGATTTCCATTTCCCTAATGGTTAGTGACGTAGAGCATCTTTTCATGTGCTATAGCCACTACATTTTAAAAGTAAAGAAAATTATTAAAATCAAGTGGCCAAAGAAGTGTAGTCTTTAAGTCACATATTTTATTTAGGTCTGGGTTTAAAGATGCTTTTGTAACTCTAAAATTTAAAAAAATATTATGCTGAATCACAGTATGTTCAGATTCAGTTCAAGACAAATTTTTTTCTTCATGGAAGACTGAAAGGCATCAAACTGCCTGCTAATAAATTTTATAATAAGAAAAATCAAAGAACAGTGACTTTCTTGGGTAACTTTATTCCTTCACCTTTCCTAATGGCTTTCTGAATAGTAGAGTAACAGTCTTTGTTAAGAAATGATATTTAATATGTATTGGGACTGAGAAACATCTCTCAGTGTCCACAGATACTGCAGTTCGTGTTGGGCCTGTAGTGTAGTTTTGGTTACCACAAGAATGCCAGGGTCACTCCTTTCATCTAGCTTAACCCAGTGTCGTATCTTCAGATCTGACAACCAATTATTTTAAGGCAGTGTGGTTTGGGGGTAGGCGTCGATGGACCTTTTTGGGAATCTGAAAAAAGCTTTCCAAACCTCTTTCCCCCAAATGGACATTTACAGTAAGTCCCCTACATACGAACCTTCAAGTTGCAAACTTTCAAAAATACAAACGTGCGTTCGCATGTCCAATCACATAAGTTAGTTCACGTGTCTGGCGTACCTTGTCACGTGTGTGCATCCTCTATAAGTGGTTGTGTTTTTGTGTACTGTACATTACTATATAGAGTACAGTAGTACAGTATCTTTATTTCAAGCCCAGGATGTCCAGAAGCAAGCGTAAAAGCAGCGGTGATGTAGCTGGTACTACTGTACTTTTCAAGGTACTGTATTGTAAGATTAAAAATGCTTTCTTTATTTTTTGTGTTTGTTGTTTATGTATTATTTGTGTGAAAAGTATTATAAACCTATTACAGTACAGTATTATATAGCTGATTGTGTTAGTTGGGTACCTAGGCTAATTTTGTTGGACTTACGAACGCGCTCTTGGAACGGAACTTGTTTGTATGTAGGGGACTTACTGTACATACAATATCACATACAGCTTCGGGGATCTGTCGTTTCAAGGCTCCTAGTTACCAACGAGCCACCCCACAAACTCTCTTACAAGTAACACAGTGAGAAGTTCTCTCATGTTTTATAAGCATTGTGATGATTTTTCACGTTTTTAAAATCTCTGCCATAGCATAGACAAATGATATAAGCTTGAACCTCTTATTTCTTTATAACTTTTCAGAAATTTTCCATTATTAGGACCATAAAGTGGTTTTATTACTCCTGTGTAAACAGGAAGAATCTGTTGAATAATGTTTTCAGAATCAATGATCATATGGTATCTTATACTTTCTTTTTTTGCCAGTTTTTCAGTTAATTGAAAGTTTTTTCAGGAGATACTTATTTCAGTAGAAATAGAGGTATTGGGAAGTTGCTGGCTCCATGTATGAATGTCAGTCATTTGGTCATAAGGTCTTATTATATCTTTGCTTGGTAGGGAGAGGACAGGTAAGTAGTGCTACTGCTGCTACTTAGATCTCTGACTTGGGTTAAATCAGTTACCCTCTCTAGCAAGGTGAGCCTTTATACTAAGTTTGAGATTTGAATGTGTCATGGGTTTTGCCCTTTAAACTCACTCTCCTTCATGCATCAAGGTTCCAGCACCAACGTTTTGATTACAGCTATGATATATGTGTAAATCCCTGTAGAGATGTGTAAAAATACTAATCTGTCCTGAATTGACACCTTTGGGCCCCTTATCCTTCATCAGTTCTATTTTATATTGTACTCATTTTCACTTTTTAAAAATTTACCAAGATACATGGATCCTTTCTAGTGATCCTAGTCAGAGGAGCCAGGTAGACTTTTTCTTCTTTTATGCTTTTCACACTTTATTCACAAATATGTGTTCATTCTAACTCAAGCCTCATGTTTCAAAGATGCAGATATCACTTGTCATTTCAATGTTTTAAAGAAGTAAAAGGAACTAACCTTTATTAAGGACCTACTGTGTGCCAGCCACCATGCTAGCTGCCTTTTGGATTTGTAGTGTTTGAAGATGTTTAAACATGTTCAAAGAACTTCTGCGTGTTGTTTAATCCTCTTTTCAACGCTGTCAGTTAGGATGTATTAGATCGCCCCCTTTCATAGATGAGGGAGCAGAGACCCAGGAAGGTTAAAATAGCTGCCTGAGGCCACACAGCCATCAGCTGTGAAGGCTGAGGCTTTCACTGACACAAAGCCCTGATTTTATTATGTAGAGAATCCATTGTGCATTGTTCGCTCTTACCATGTCCTTGAGGAATGAAGATGAGACGCTCTGTTGAAGTCTAACGACAGTGCAGAGTGTGTGTAGATGAAAATACATTTAGGAAGATGCTTTTTTTTTTTTTCTTTTTCCTAGAAGGTAAAAAGATTTGATTGTGGGTTCTGGTACTTTAAAAAGTAAGCTGATTATGTGTCAAGCATAGCCAACTTATCATTGTAAATTCCCTGGGATCTTTTGTCTTGTAAGTAAACCAAGAAGCCCCATTTTCTTTTCTTCAGACTGTAGAAATGCAGTCTCAGTGTGAGGGCAGGCTGAGTTAAAGGGACCACGCTAGCACCATTTTTATTTACCCTGTGACGTTGCTCCTGGCTTGTAGTATGCTCTTTGTAAAATAAAATAACTATGCTACTTGTTTTTACTGTCTTGACCATACATTTTAAGGTTTTGTTTGTTTGTTTGCTTTTACTTTCCAGAGTGTTGTGTTATTGGACCTACTTCAACCACATTCTTGATGACTGAATTTCTGAGTTGCTGTTTTCTCCTATTTCATTGGTCACCGCCATTGCTTATATAAAAAAATTCTCTGGGCTCTTAAAGATCTGTTTATGTAATAGAACTTGCCTGTATCTTGTAGGTTAGTTCAAGAACGTTGTTTGCTTTATGTAAACACAGTTTTTAAAAACACAGTTTTGCGTATTCAGTTGTTTATAGTTCTTCGGTAATTAAACATCTTCCTTCCAGTTTTATGTAAAGTTTGAACTTTCCTAGAATATTTTTTCTTAGGTAATGCGAGGAGGGACTTGAGCAAAGGCTGTTATGAATTAGTGAATTTAAATTGAAAACAGACTTTACTGTGCTTTGACATGATTTTTGTTGAATCTGAACACTGTCCTTGGGCTGTCTGGTTTATGGCCCTGGGACTTTGTTATGTCTGTTTGGTTTGTGTCTTCATTTTGGAATGAATGGGATGAAGGCATTAAGTATGGTTGGTACCAATTATACAGGTTTTTAAAGCCATCTTAAAAATTGAACATACTAATTCACCCGTGCTGTGAAAGTGTAGGTGATTGAAGCAGTGGCATGCCCTATGTGAAACAGTTGTTGAACCTAATTCTAAGCATCTATCTGCCTGCTTGCTTAGCCTGTTGATGAGACTATATAGGTTGTTGCTTTGGGCACCATCCTAAAAATCTATATGATACAGTTAATTCTGTGCAAGGTACTGAAAAATAGGGAAAAAAATTCATGATTTTCTCTGTTCTACAGATGGGGCTGATTGAGGCAAATGGAACCTTTAAAAATTTTTACAGCCTAGTGTCAAGCTAAACCTTGTGATTCAAACCTGCAGTTTTGCCTTAGGTCTTGGTTGCCATGATGAATTGTTTAGGCCAGTTACCACATGCTGCTTTTGACTGGCCTTGACTTTGAATTGTAATAAAAGAAACCTTGGGTATTTTCTCTTTGTTCCTAATGTTTTAAGACTAAAGTTTTTGTTCTTCAAATTGTAAATGTAATGTTTTATTTCACTAAAACACAGCTTGAAATATTTGAAGTAGTAGGTGTATATAACATATTGTAGAAAAAGCAATAGTTTTTTTGCTGGAATAGCAAAAGGTGACTCGTAATAAATTTTTGCAGCAAAGGAATATAAGAGAAATATAGTGGGTTTTATTTATAAACAATGATATATTGATAAATTTTTAAATGTATATTTTAAGTTTTTATATATTTTCACAGAAGCAAATATATCCATGTGATTTGTATTGAATACACAATCAGGGTTATTTAAACCCTGATTCAGTCACTCTGATAGAAATTGATTTAAAGGTAGTTAAGGTGGAAAGCCAAATACTGGGTCCCTGATGGTACCACGTTCATATTTTAAGTGACTTTTGTAATATCCGGTCAATCATGTCATTATTTTAAAGCCTTAGGTCTCTCAGTAGGCATATAAGGCATCAAGTGAGTTTGTGCCATGCAGAGACACTGTTAATATAAATCTATGGTCTCTATAGAGATGAATGCATATGATTTTCAAAATACAGGAGTATTTTATCTGTCATCCTTAAAAATCTTTTAAAGATGATTTCATGCAAATGAAACTTTGGAGTTTATTTGCTAGATCCAAATAAACATACTAGCTTTTTAAAATTTACAGTTTTTTAAAATATACTAGGATTTTATATTTCCTCAACATGCAAAAAGAACTTTTTCAAATAATTTTTAAAATATGGAGCCAAAATCAAATTGCCTGTTTCATTCATTTTTATTTTTTTTCTCAATTTAAATAATATTTGGTAAGCATTAAAAAACACACAGATCTCTAAGGAAAGTTGTGTAATACTAATGGATTGTAATTAGTAAGCTTGGGTATGGGAGAAGTCATTGAAAGTCACATTGTCTTAGAATACATAAATTATGGCACAATAACTTTTTCAGAAGTACATTTGAATTTATTGATTCTTCCTTACAGAATGTGACAGTGATGATAACCTGGGTATGAAGAGTACTTCAATGGGAGAAGAATTCAGATCCACAGAAGGTAACCTAATCCCTTCCTGACTGTATCTGTATGTTTTTTAAAAATTTCTCCCTCTTTCACTTCATCCCTCCTACCACTGAGTATTAAAAAAAAAAAATTTGTTCTCTCATTTAAAGGATAGTTTGCATTTCCTTGTGTAAGATGATTTAGGGGCTAAAACAGGAATCAGCCAGTCGACTGCCTGGTTTTGTAAATAAGGTTTTATAGGAGCTCAGCCACACTCTGTTGTGTAAGTGTTGTCTGCGCTGTTGCTTTGACATCGCAAGAGCAAGGGTGAGTAATCGTGATACAAATGGTATAGATCCTCCCCCACCCCACAACCAAGCCTAAAATAAATATTTTCTGACCCTTTGCAGAAAAAGTTGCTGTCCCAGGGATAGGAGAAGATTTTGGTGTCCTAATTTTTATTTATTTTGAGTAGTATTAAATTAAGAATATTAAAGTTTTGCAGTAGAGCTATGAAAGCAAGCACTTACATCTGAATATTAGTGGACTTTTTAAATAAATTAATTATGTTTCCCTCCTCTTAAAGGAAAAGGTATTTCCTTCCATAGGTTAAAGAGAACTTTTTATATTACTTCACATCAAATCATTTACTTGCTGTACCACTATTTGATTGTGACATAAGTCCAGTTTTTACTATGGTTTTTCCATAACAGACTGTGCTTTTTAATAATCCTGGGGGGAAATGAAACAACAGATTTTGGAAAATACTTGAACCTTCACTAAAGTAGTTGAAACTTTTATATTGGCATCTTTGACATTCAAGGACGACAGTAGGAGTCATAGTATAGTTCCAGTGTAGTATTTGTTGGTGGAGATTTGAGAGTGGAAATGTGTAATTAGGGAGGGAAACGTGGCAAAACAAGCACACACAGAATGGCCACCTTGTTTGTTTCTGCGCATCTCCTTGCGCTCTCCTAGAGTACAGTTAGTCTGACTAGGAGCACACTGGAACTTCGTGCTATCTGGGGTTGGAAATTTGATGGTGGCAGTGGAACTGATTCATCCATTCAGTGAAGTAGAAGACTGATCTTTCTCTCTTATAGTCAAAATTCACTGGTTAAACAAAGTTGGCAGTAAATCTACAGCCTAATTGGAAGCAAGTTTTCTGACCAACTTGTTTTCCCAACATGGTCTTGCAAGTCTGGCTCAGTGCTTAGCAGCCACATAATGATGAGTTAAACAGGTGAAAGAACATTTTGTGAGTTTTAAACAAAAACTGCCAGCTAAGTTGTTTATCAAGGCCATGAAAAGATAAACACCGTTGAGCATCTAAGTAGCTCAGACTTTGCAACCTTCATGTACTACCCATGACTAATCCCATGGAAAATGCCAAACAAAATTATAACTTTTAAATAACCACGCTCGAGAAACCTCCACAGTTCTGTGGGCTCCTAGCTAACCCAGGAAATCTGAGATGTGTATAAATGAATATGTACCAGAATTTCTAGTGTTTTGTTATCTATGTAATACATTTTATGGTTGGGAGATTTTGAGAGTTTTTACGTCTTTATCATGTCTTAGTTTGGAAAAAGGATTACCATTAATGGATTCAAGAAAAGATACTTCAAACTTTTAATTAGTTGTTCTATGAAGAAAGGATATAATGCTCTAATTTCAAGAAAAATCAAAGTGGTGTTACGTGTGTGTTTTCTTTCATTTCCTGATGCTTTATGTAAAATGAGTGTGAGAAGCACATAGTGTTACACTTGTAAGTTAGGGAGTGTGGCCTCCTCTGTACTTGCCTCTAATACCTTCCTTTGCCCCTTCTTTTCCCTCAACAAGAACTAGCTCAAATATCATCTCTTAGGTTGAACCATATAGAATTACCAATTTTGTAGACAGTTTTGTTTGATCAGTGCCTCTTAGATCTTCCATTTTTAGAGAGAGCTACCCACTACCACTCCTAGAATCCCTCCAATTTAAACATTTTTTTGTTTGCATCCCTCATCCCTACCAGACTGTGAGCTTCTCAAGGAGTAGGATCATATTTCATTTATCTTTATTTCAACAACACCTAGCACAGTGTTTAGCACTAAATGATTGTTGAATGAATAAACTTATAACATATTAGAGCTACCAGGACCCATCTCCCTATAACTGAATAAAGGAAATTAAGACAGAAGCCATTTGGCTGGGAGAATATTGGGTGATTTTGTTGACCCTGCACCATGGGAGCAAAGTGATATCCTAGTCTAGACCTAATAGCAAAACTCAAAAAAGTATAAGTAACTTCTCAAATCTCTTCTCATTCCTTCCCTTCCCAACACAACACTTTAAAAACCTGACAAATGGATGGCAAAAAGCAGGATCAATTTGCTTGTGATTTTTTTGCCTTGAGGAAAGGCAGTTTCTCTTGTTGCCCTGTCTCCGCCCACCATGATTTATCTCTAGTCTTCTGTCTCATTCTTTGTTGTTCTCTGTAGACCAGTAAGATTGTAACTACCCAAGTCAATCATAAAGGTCCTATTTTATCTCAGCTCTGCTGCTTACAAGTTATATAATATTGTGCAAGTCCCTTAACTTCACTGTGTGTCAGTTTCCTCAGGAATACTAGTATACCTACCTTACTAGAGTAGCCTGGCACATGGTAAGCAGGGTATGTATTGGTTGCTGCTGCTGTTATTGTGATTTATTTGTTTATTTATTTTTGGCCACACAGCTTGCAGGATCTTAGTTCCCCGACCAGGGATTGAACCTGTGCCTTTGGCAGTGAAAGTGCAGAGTCCCAACCACTAACAAGAGAACTCCCTATGATTTTGATCATTATCATTAGTCACTGTTACCTGCATCTAAGGTGAGCTCTGGAAGCATGCACACTTAACAGACGTGTTCTGACTCAAATCCTTGGAAAAGAAAGAAGACAGCATTATGTGGATGATTGCCAATGCAAAACAGTCTTTCTGTAAATGTCAGCAATTTGCCTTAGAGTTCCTTCAATTAATAGCAGTCATCAATATAGTTATTAATACTATAATATAACATAAACAGTAAAACTCTATACTGTGGCCAGTTTAAAGAACAAAGAAAGGATAAGAGACTAGTGTGTTCAGTTTTTACTTCAATTAATGCTTATGAAAAATCTAATACTTTGAAAACTGCTCTTAATCTTAACAACTTATGAGAGTCAGAATATTCTCCTTATTTTACATAAAAACTTAGTCTTCCAAACATGAAATAATTTGTCTTCAGATTCACAGTCTCAAATGATTGGAGCATGGTTCGATATAGGTCTTCTAACTCCTATTACTGGGTTCTTCCTTATTTTGTCATATTACTTCTCTTTTAAAGAGAGTGAAATTAAGGCAGAGAGAAAAGAGAATAAGAGAAACATAGACTTAGACATATAAAAGAAAAACAAGGACATATTTGCCATAAATGTTCTTTATTTCTTCATATAGATTTGAGTCACTGTCTAATGTCCCTTCATTTCAACCTGAAGGATTCCCTTAGCATTTCTTGCAGGGCAGATCTGCTAGTAACAAACTCCTTTAGCTTTGTCTTGATTTCTTCTCCATTCTTTCTGGATATAGAATTCTTGCTTGACAGTTTTGTTTTTTGTTTTCCCTTTCAGCACTTTAGATATATCTCACTGCCTTCTGGTCTCCATGATTTCTGATGAGAAATAAGCTATTAGTGTTATTAAACATTTTACATGTGATGAGTTGCTTCTCTCTTGCTGTTTCTGTTGATTTTAGCTTTTGACAATTTGACTATAATTTGTCTCAGTGTCTCTTTGAGTTTCTCCTGTTTGGAGTTTGTTGGGCTTCTTGGATGTGTAGATTCATATCTTTCATCAAATCTGGGACATTTAATTTGCTGATTCTTTTTTCTGTCTGCTTAATTTTGTTAAACTCTTGTAATGAATTTTTCATTTTAGTTGTACTTTTCAGCTCCAGAATTTCTATTTGGTGGCCTTTCATAATTCCAATCTCTTTATGATATTCTCATTTTATTCATACATAGTTTTACTGGTTTCCTTTACTTCCTTGTCCATGGTTTACTCTAGCTCCTAGAATGTATGTAAGACAGTTGGTTTAAAGTCTTTGTTTAGTAAATTCAATGTCTTGGTGTTCTCAGGGACAATTTAACTCAATTTTTTTTCACTTTGAATGGGACATACTTTCCTGTTTCTTTGTATTATCTGTGTTTTTGTTGTTGTTGAAAATTGGATGTGCAAATATTATAATGTAGTACCTCTGGAAATCAGATTCTACCTCTTTTCCAGAGTTGCTGTTCATGATTGTCAAAGGCTGCAGTTGTCCTTTTGTTTAGTTACTTTTCCAAACCATTTTTGCAATAACTGTATTCCTTGTCACATCTGGTCATTGAAGTCTCTGTTCCTTTAAGCTTTTGTTCAATTAGTGTTTTAACAGAGATTTCCTTGAATACCAGGAGCTAAACAAAACAAAACAAAACAAAAAACAACCTCTCTCTGGTTTTGCAGATTGGCTGTGTGCTAGGGCCCTTCAGCATTTAGCCAGGCTTGCACTGAGCCTACAGATAAGCCAGTGGTGAAGGTTTGGTGTCTTCTGAGGTATTTTCTGAGCATGCATCGTGTCCTGGGTCCTAAATTCCCCAGTACACATAGGTGCTTTTGAATGCCCTGATTTCCCAAGGAAATTCTCTTCATGGCTTTTCCTCTCAGATATTGTGTTCTATTGTATATCTCAACCATAATCTTTTACCCCAGGCTGTGGGCTTTTTGTTTGTCTTACAGTGTTTATGAGCAATGCAGCCTGCTTTTCTGCCCTGAGTGGGTTCTGAGCTTTGTAAAATAGAGATGAATGCCTTGTTTCAGTCCTTCAGGTAGCCCCCAGACAGATTAGAACAAACACAATAATTTGTGAGTTCTGCTCTGCTCTGGAACCAGGGACCAGCGTCCCACACTAGGAGTATGGGCTGCCATCTTCGAGACTGCTGCAGAGGCACAGGGAGGTGGTGAGGAAAGGCCAAGTGAAAATACCATGAGGCTTTCCTACTGCTTTTATTTGCCTTTTTCTTGATTCAGTGTTTGGTTGCTGTGAATATTTTCCAGACTTCTGACAAAGTCGTTTCTGACAGTTTCTGCTTGTGTTTCAGTATTTCTGTGGAAGGATGGGTGTTTAGAGCTGCCTACTCTACCATTTTGTTGTATATTCACTCTAAGACCAATTTTATTACTTTAAATATTTCAGAGAAACTGGTAAAACTATTTGGGCTTGGAGTTTTCTTTCTGGGGAGTCTTATAATAATAAATTTACTGTGCTCACTTCGGCAACACATATACTAAAATTGGAACAATACAGAGAAGATTAGCATGGCCCCTGTGCAAGGGAAACATGCAAATTCGTGAAGCATTCCATATTTTTAAAACTCTTAGAGGAAGACATAGGCAGAACACTCTATGATATAAATCACAGCAAGATCTTTTTTGACCCGCCTCCTAGAGTAATGGAAGTGAAATAAAAAATAAACAAATGAGACCTAATGAAACTTAACAGCTTTTGCACAGCAAAGGAAACCATAAACAAGACGAAAAGACAACCCTCAGAATGGGAGAAAATATTTGCAAACAAAGCAACCAACAAAGGATTAATCTCCAAAATATACAAGCAACTCATGAAGCTCAGTATCAAAAAATCAAACATCCCAATCCAAAAATGGGTGGAAGACCTAAATAGACATTTCTCCAAAGAAGACATACAGACTGCCCACAAACACATGAAAAGGTGCTCAGCACCACTAATCATTAGAGAAATGCTAATTAAAACCACAATGAGGGACTTCCCTGGTGGTGCAATGGTTAAGAATCTGCCTCCCAATGCAGGGGACATGGGTTTGAGCCCTGGTCCGGGAAGATCCCACATGCTGCAGAGCAACTAAGACTGCGCCACAACTACTGAGCCTGCGCTCTAGAGCCCGCAAGCCACAACTGCTGAAGCCCGTGCGCCTAGAGCCCGTGCTCCACAAAAGAGAAGCCACCGTGATGAGAAGCCTGTGCACCACAATGAAGGGTAGCCCCCGCTCGCTGCAACTAGAGAAAGCCTGCATGTAGCAACAAAGACCCAATGCAGCCAAAATAAAATAAATAAATTTATTTTTTAAAAATGCAATGAGGTGTTACCTCACCCCGGTCAGAATGGCTATCATCAAAAAATCTAGAAATAACAAATGCTGGAGAAGGTGTGGAGAAAAGGGAACCCTCCTGCACTGTTGGTGGGAATGTGGATGGATACAGCCACTATGGAGAACAGTATGGAGTTTCCTTAAAAAACTAAAAGTAGAACTACCATATGACCCAGCAATCCCACTACTGGGCATATACCCTGAGAAAACCATAATTCAAAAAGATACATGTACCACAGTGTTCATTGCAGTACTATTTACAATAGCCAGGACATGGAAGCAACCTAAGTGTCCATCGATAGATGAATGGATAAAGAAGATGTGGCACATATACACAATGGAATATTACTCAGTGCTTAAAAGGAACAAAGTTGAGTTATTTGTAATGAGGTAGATGGACCTACAGTCTGTCATACAGAGTGAAGTAAGTCAGAAAGAGAAAAACAAATACCATATGCTAACACACATATATGGAATCTAAAAAAACAGTACTGATGAACCTAGTGGCAGAGCAGAAATAAAGACACAGACATAAAGAACGGACTTGAGGACACAGGGTGGGAAGGGGAAGCTGGGACAAAGTGAGAGAGTAGCACTGACATATATACAGTACCAAATGTAAAATGGATGGCTAGTGGGAAGCTGCTGCATAGCACAGGGAGATCAGCTCAATGCTTTGTGACGACCTAGAGAGGTGGGATAGGGAGGGTAGGAGGGAGGCTCAAGAGGGAGGGAATATGGGGATATATGTATATGTATAGCTGATTCACTTTGTTGTACAGCAGAAACTAACACAACATTGTAAAGCAATTATACTCCAAATAAAGATATTAAATAAGTAAATATTTTTAAAAATAATTACTTTGTTTAATATATTTATAGGTAGATTTTGTTTAATCTTGTGTTAGTGTTATAGTGTTTTTCAAGAAATTTGTCCATTTTACCTAGATTGTCAAATGTACCATTGTAAAGTTGTTCATAATAATATTCCTTTATTACATATTTTTTTATTTCTGTAGGATCTCTGGTGATATCTTCTCATTTTTTCCTGATATTGGTAATTTTTGTTTTCTCTCTTTCTTGATCACTAACTAGAAGTTTATCAGTTTATTTAGTCTTTTCAAGGAATGAACTGTTTTTAGTTGGTAATTTCTCTCTTTTTGGTCTGCTTTCCATTTCACTGATTTCTGCTCTTTATTATTTCCTTTCTTCTACTTTGGGTTTAATTTTCTCATCTTTTATAGCTTCTTAATGTGACACTTAGATTGTTGACCTAAATTTTTTCTTCTTTTCTAATGTAAACATTTAAAGGTGTTTATTTCCCTCTAAGACAGGGTGAACAAGCTTTTCCTGTAAAATACCAGATAGTAAACATTTTAGGCTTTGTGGTGTCTGTTACAATTACTCAACTCTGCATGAAAACAGCCCTAAACAATACATAAATGAGTGTGGATGTATCCAATAAAACTTTATTTCCAAAAGTTGCTGGTGGACTGGATTTGTCAATTCTCTACTTATTGCCATGTTCCACACCTTTTCATATTGTATTTTTGCTATCAGTTTAAAATATTTTCTGATTTTCCTTATATTTTCTCCTTTGATCTCTTGGCTCTTTAGAAGTATATTGTTTAATTTCCAAATATTTGAATGTCTTATTATTCATTCCTAATTTAATTTTGTTGTGGTAAGAGAGTATACCCTGTGAAATTTAAATCTTTTGAAATTTATTGAGACTTTTATGGCCCAATATGTGAGTCGTCTTGATGAACATTCCATACGCACTTGAAAAGAATGTATTTTCTGTGTTTACTAAGTAAAGTATTTTATACATGTCAGTTAGGTCAAGGTGGTTGATAATATCAGATCTACTTTGATTTTTTAAAAATCTAGTTGATCTCTCAGTTACTACAGTAGGAACAGTGAACTTCTTCATCAATGATTGTAGATTTATTTTTTCTCTTTAGTTCCGTCATTTTATATTTTTGAGTTCTGTTTTTAGTTGCATGTACATTTCTGATGTGTCTTCCTAATGAAATGACCTGTTTATCATTATGATATTATGAAATGTTCTTTATCTCTGGTAATACCTTTTATCATGAAATCTTTTTTTCTGATATTAATATAGCTACTCAAGCTTTCTTATGCTTAATTTTTCACGGTATATATTTTTCCATCCTTTTACTTTCAGTCTATTTATGTCTTTATCTTGAAACTACATCTCTTATCGACACCATAAAGTTCAATCTTTTTGATTTACTCTAACAGCCTCTACTTTTTAATAGTTGTTTAGTCCCTTAACATCTAATGTAATTTCTCACATGGTTGGATTCCTCTCTGCCATTTTATTTTCTTTTCGTTCCCTCTTTTACCTCTTAGTTCCCCCTTTCTTGCCTTCTTTTGGATTATTATAATATCTATATTTTACTCCATTATATTTATTTAATGTTTACTATTTTAATATACCTATTGATGTTTTAGCTCTTTAATTTTTATGGTTGCTCTAAAAATATATATATATATTTTTGCTTTTGTTATAAATTCTACAAGAAAATGTTATTTTTTGCTTTAAACAGTGCTGTGAGTTTTAAAGAAAGAGAAGAAGAAATATATATTCTTTTATATTTACCCACATAGTCACCATTTCAAATGACCTTCATTCTTGCCAGTAGATTACAGTTTCCATCTGATGTCATTTTTCTTCAGCCTAAATAACTTTCTATTTTATACTATGCAGTTTTGCTAGTGTTGAATATTCTGTTTTCATCTATATAAAAATATCTTTATTTTCCCTTTAATTTTGAAGGATATTTTCTCTGGCTTTAGAATTCTGGTTGACTAGTATTTTTTCCCTTCAGCACTTTAAAGATGTTACTCCATTGTCTTATTGTGTGGCCTCCATTGTTTGTCATGACAAGTGACTATAATTTGTATTATTGTTCCCTAATATGTAAAGTATCATTTTTTTTCTCTTGTTGCTCTTAATATTTCCTCTTTGTCCTTGATTTTAGCAGTTTTTGATAATGCCCCTAGATGTGGTTGTCTTTGTAGCCTACTTGGAGTTTTCTTAGCTTCTTGTATCTGTAAGTTTATAGGTTCTCCCAATTATTTCTTCATAATTTTTTGCCCCACTCTCTGTCTCTCTTCTTTTCTTTTGGAACTCCAGTTATACATATGTTAGCTTAAATTTATCCACAGGTTTGTTCATTTTCTTCTAGTTTTTTTTCTTTCTGTTCTTCATATTTGATAATTTCTATTGTTCAGACTTCAAGTTTATTGTTCAACCTTCTAACACCTCCAGTATTAAGCTGACCTAGTAAATTTTCCATTTCAAATATTGTATTTCTCAGTTCTAGAATTTCCACTTAGTTTTTTTTGGTAATAGTTTTCATTTCTCTGTTGAGATTTCCTATCCACTCAACCTTAAATCCTTGAAAATATTTATAACTTTTCTAAACTCCCCTTTCTGCTAATTCAAGTGGCTTGATTATCTTGGGGGTTAGCTTCTTTAGACTGCTCTTACTCATGAACTGTGGGTCACATTTCTTGTTTCTTTGCAAGTCAAGTGATTTTTTGTTTTTTGAATAAGCTAATACATGGGAAAGCTCTCTCTCTTTTTGTTTTTAATATTTATTTATTTAATTGGTTGTGTCAGGTCTTAGTTGCACAGGCGGGCTCCTTAGTTGCGGCATGCATGTGGGATCTAGTTCCCGGACCAGGGCTCGAACCTGGGCCCCCTGCATTGGGAACATGGAGTCTTAACCACTGTACCACCAAGGAAGTCCCACAAGTCAAGTGATTTTTGATGTATACTGGATGTTTGTGGATGTAAGTTATAGATTCTCTGAATTCTGTTAACTCTACCTGAGGAACATTAGTTGTTTCTTTCCCCTTGTGGGTAGTTAACGTTCTAGACTCAAACTCCATACTCTGCCTCCTCCACAGCAGGCGACGCTACAATTGCCTGCTTCTTTTAGCTTTCCAACCATTGCTTTTCACCGAGAATCTTGGCTCCTCTCCCGTGTAAGCACACAGAAGTCAACCAAGGATTTGTAGGATCCTCTTCTGTTACTTTCTCACTTCTGCTGGGAGCTCTTCTTTCTCTCGTCCTACCCACCCTTCCCCCATCCCTGCCCCCCTCCTGCCACCAGCTCCACTTTCCATCTTCTCTGTCAGACTCAGACTCTGTCTTTGACTCCTCAAGACACAAAGAGGTTGGCTTTCTGGGTGAAGTTCTGCCATTTTGTTTCACAAGGATTGAGGCATGCTCTAAGGCAAAAAATAAACCAAGACAAAACCATAAAGCTGCAAATTTAACCCCATGCAATTCACTTCTTTCAGTGATCAACTTTTGTCCTGTTTGTACCTGATTTTTGTTGCTCTTCAGTGCCTTAAAATACTTTATAATTGTTATCTATGGAAGAGTTAATCCAATATAAGCTACTCCACTATTATTAGAAGTGGAACCATTTAGAAATTGGTTTTGTTTTTATCCAGTCTTTTAACTGGCAAGTTTAATTCATATAAGTTCATTGCAGATATTAATATTTTTGTATTTACTCTTGCTATTTCATTCTTAGCTTCCTCTTTTTGCTTCTTCAAATTGTTTTATAAGCTATGTATGGGTTGGCCCCAAAATTCGTGTTTCTATTCTTTTTGTGGTCACCTTGGCATTTTACTACATTTTTTATATATAACCGAAAGACTAAAGTACAGGTACATGTTGTCTACCTCTAAAAGGACTCTGGAACTCTTCAGCTCTGATCCTTTCCCCCAATTTATATGCTGGTATTCTCCAGAATTTTGGTTCTCTGTGTGTGTATATGTGTATGTAATGCACACAAAAATTGTACAAACATCTCACAAAGCAGGTGACCATCTTTTAGGTTAAGAAAAACAGAATATTGCCAGTGTATTGATTTCCTAGGGCTCCTCAACTAAGTACTACAAACTAGGTGGCTTAAAACAACAGAAATTGTCTGACAGTTCTAAAGTTTAGACATCTAAGATCAAGCTGTTGGTAGGGTCGTTGTCCCACACACAGCTTCTGGTTGTTAATGGCAGTTGTAGGCATTCCTTGGCTTTTAGATGCATCCATCCCTCTAATCTCTGCCTCCATCATCATGGAGCCATCTTCTACCTATGAGTCTTATCTTCACATAGCATTTTCTTCCAATAAGGACACCAGTCGTATTGAATTAGGGCTCACCCTAGCGACCTCATCTTAACTTGTTTACACCCACAAAGACCCTATTTCCAAATTAGGTCACAGTCATAGGTACCAGGGGTAAGGACATACCTTTTTTGGTGGGGGGCACAATTCAACTCATAACAACTAGTACCCTAGAAGCATCCCCCTCATTTAATTTTAATTAATTAAAATACAAATAGCCACATATAGTTAGTGGCCATCATACTGGACAGCACAGGCATAGTCTATATTCTTTTGGGTCTGGATGCCTTCAGTCAACATTGTTTTACAGATTCATCTGATTGTTAGCATATAGCTTTGGTTTGTTCATTTTCAATACCTCTATAATAATTTTACACATATATCACAACTCATGTATTATTTATAGACATTTGGTTGGCTGTTACAAGTAATTCCCACACTTCTGGGAATGTATACTGAGGCGGGGACTTGCTGACATTCAGCTTTAGTAGGTTATGCCAAGTTTTTTTCCAAAGTGGTTGTTCCAATTTCCTTCCAGTACTGAATGTGAGTTCCCGTTGATCTACTGATACATCTTCACTAATCATTGAATTATTGGTCTTTTTAATTTTAGCTAGTGATGGTCATTTCTTTGTGGTTTGAGTTTACATTTTTCTGATGAGTAATGTTTATTGACCATTTTCACATCTTTTGCCAGTGCCTTTCCAGATTTCTTGACAGTTTTCTTTTGGATGATCTTTTTTTTTTTAAATTAATTTTTTGGCTGTGTTGTGTCTTTGTTGCTGTGCACAGGCTTTCTCTAGTTGTGGCGAGCGGGGGCTACTCTTTGTTGCAGTGCACAGGCTTCTCATTGCGGTGGCTTCTCTTGTTGCTAAGCACAGGCTCTAGAGCGCAGGCTCAGTAGTTGTGGCGCATGGGCTTAGTTGCTCCGCGGCATTTGGGATCTTCCCGGATCAGGGCTCGAATTCGTGTCCCCTGCATTGGCAGGCGGATTCTTAACCACTACGCCACCAGGAACACCCTGGATGATCTTTTTATTGATTTTTCTGGGTTGAAAATCTTTTAGTTCTCTCTGGGTACAAGCAAGATCCATGTATTGCAAATATTTTCTCTCACTCTGTGTCTTGTCTTTTTACTCACTTAATGGTGCTTTTGATGGAGAAAAGTAATTTTAATACATTCCAAAGTACGATTCTTTATCATAATGTTTTGTGAATCCTAT
>NW_006798913.1:1453209-1456480 GCF_000442215.2 Lipotes vexillifer | reverse complement strand
TCCCTACACTAAGATCATGAAGGTATTCCCATGTATTATCTTCTAGAAGCTTTGTTGTTTTGCCTTTCACAATTATATAGTTAAATATACAGTAAATTTGAAATGTGTTTTTGTATATTCCATAAGGTAGAGGTAAATTTTAATTTTTTCCCCATGTGGCCTACCAGTTGACCATTTGTTAAGAATATCATCTTTCCCCACCTTTCTGCAGCACCACCTTTGTCATCAATCAGGTTTCCATATATGCGTGAGTCTGTTTCTGAGCTGTCTGTGCTGTTCCTTTGGTGTGTTCATCTGTTCTTACACTGGTACCACACTTTTTTTTGCGGTACGCGGGCCTCTCACTGTTGTGGCCTCTCCCGTTGTGGAGCAACAGGCTCCGGACACGCAGGCTCAGCAGCCATGGCTCACGGGCCTAGCCACTCCGCGGCATGTGGGATCTTCCCGGACCGGGGCACGAACCCGTGTCCCCGGCATCGGCAGGCGGACTCAACCACTGCGCCACCAGGGAAGCCCCCCACACTCTTAATTACTGTAACTTTGTAATAAGTTTTCATAAAAATAAATCTTGTCACCCTTTTCTTCTTTGCTAAGAGCATCTTGGCTTTTCTGTGCATTTCTTCATCCCTTTGAATTCATTTTAGGGCAACTCACTGACCCAGAATCTAGCTTTAACTTAGTACAGTGTAGAGTAGCTTGTAGTGTTTTAAATTGCCAACCACATAACACTAGTGCCCCAGCTCAGAGGAAGGTGCGGCTATATCTTAGAAGAATTACCAGTGTCTGTGAACCAAGTAGGCTCTGGGAGACCGTGGACTGGACGGAATGAGATAAATCTGGTGTGAGAAGCTACTGAAGGCCAAGAAACTGACACCTAGTTCCACCCTCTTGGACCTTACTTAGCATCATTCTTGGGAAATGGAGAAAAAGACCTGTGAGCTCAAGAATGTCAGTCTTGTTCACTGTTGTATTCTGTGCCTGGTATACACAGTGGGCATTCAATAAATATTTGTTCAGTGAGTGCATATGTGTATATGCTTCTCAGAGGACATTATATAGTCATGAGTTTGACTCTTTGCTTAGACACTAGAAAGCTTAAAACTAAAATTTTAATAGCCTTTGAGATTTTGCCATTTCATGGTTTTGGCTTTCTATTTCTGCTTTAAGTCTTATATGCATTACCTCAAATCTTTTTGGAAATACATACTCATTTTCCACGTTGAGTCTGGTGATTACCTGTTAGTGATTCTAGAAGTTTGTTGACTTTCTACGTCCCTAAATGGAAATTACTTACAAGTTTCTTAGCATAATTAAGCTCACATATATTATAATTCAGTTTGAGATTATATCCAGATTCTCATATTTCAAAATAGTCGTATTTTATGATGATGAAACTACCAAGTTACCCTCAGTTTCTCCAATTTGTATTTCCTTTCCTTCCTGAAAATACAGATGTAGTTGATGAGACTTACATAAAGCACATCTTTATTAGTTTTCTGCTCTAAATATCAAAATTCTATGTTTTTTAATGCAGATGTGGAATTAGAAGAAGCGATTAGAAGAAGTCTTGAGGAAATGTAATTAAAGATATTACCACACAGCATCAAGTGGCCTTGAAGAGACTCAGGATAATGAATTCTTGAGTTTGTTTTCTAAAGGAGATCAGAAATCTACTAGTACAAATGTACTTGAAAACTTTGTTTTGCTTTCATATGTTCAAAATCTGATATTGCTTTGTATTTTTGTGCTATTTTGCAAAAATGTATAGCGGAATAGAATACATGGTAATGCAAATACAAATCATGTATTCTAATATAGGTATCATGTTTCCCAGTTAACTTTGAATTCATATATTTAGGTTATAAGAATTAAAAATTAGAAAAGCCCTTGACTATTGTTTATATGTTTCCCAAATAGAATTGTTTCTTTAATTTTATTTGTACAGTACAGATGATTCTAGTTTATTTTTTTAGGAGTGAAATGAATATAAATAAAGCTGTCATAGCTCACTTTTTCTGTAAATTCTGCTTCTCATGTGGCACTAATATATAGTACCTTTGAGATCTTTGATCATTGGGAGAGAGTAATGGAAACTGATCATGGAAAGAGATGAAAAATTTTATCAGCAATGTTCTTTGTGGGTTTCACTCATATGTATATCCCTGCTTTAATTAGAGCTGCATATTGCTGGAATAAAAAAAAAATTTCTTTGAAAATAGTGAAAAGAAACTTTTGCCATTCCTTTTACCTGCTTAGACTTTTTTTTTTTTTGCGGTACGCAGGCCCCTCACTGTTGTGGCCTCTCCTGTTGCGGAGCACAGGCTCCGGATGCACAGGCTCAGCGGCCATGGCTCACGGGCCCAGCCGCTCTGCGGCATGTGGGATCTTCCCGAACCGGGGCACAAACCCGTGTCCCCTACATCGGCAAGCGGACTCTCAACCACTGCGCCACCAGGGAAGCCCCTGCTTAGACTTTTATGTGACTTGTATTATCTACTGTTTAAAGGGAATGATGTAAAAAATATTTGCATAGAATTAGGCATATTTTTAATAATATTCTTTTATATATATTTGTGTAAACATAGTATTCTTCAGAAAATAACGTTGGAAGTCTACTCAGGAGTAATCTTCCTTAACCCTTTAAAATTTTTATTTCATATGGAGGTATCTTCATTTTAGTTATTCATTAAAATGTTAGTTTCCTATAGTTGGTATTAAATATTTAATTTTTAAATGTTGAGGCCACATTGTGAATAATAAAAAACGTTACCTAATTAGGAGACTAAGAAGGGGCTTGTCGTACAGTCTTTGTGTATATGCTTCAAGTTATTTGACCCAGAAATGTCATCCCTAAAAATTTCGAGTAGTAATTACTTACCAAACTTAAAATTTTCTGTAAATATAAATTTTTCTTTAAGACAGAAAAAAAATATATCATGGCTAGAACTTTGATCTTTCTCTGCAACTAGATAGTTTAGTGTGAAATAGTATTACTGTTTTTTTTTATTATTATTATATAGTCTTTTCAATCCACATTGGAAACCAATTTGTGTTTTTATTTCTTAAGCTGTCAGTTCTGTCCTACCTGTTTGCATTTTTTTTTTTTAAGTACACATCATAGCTTGAGAATGTACTAGTCATTTTTCCAAAGTGACCACACTGTATTTTTAATTTGTTTGTTAGAGTAGTTAAGGCTTTGGGTAGTAGTCATGGAGCCGGGCCTTAAAGACATCTGCAGGAGCTTGCTCAGTAGTGAGGAGCAGAAAGAGTG
>NW_006798913.1:1435685-1452999 GCF_000442215.2 Lipotes vexillifer | reverse complement strand
AAGAGCGGTCCAGCAGATGTAGGGGAGGTGCCACACACAGGTGGGATGCAGCCTGTGTTCTATTAGGACGCTGTGTGGTGTCTATGGTCAAGAGTAACTGAGGCTTTTCATATGACAGGAAAGGGATAATGCATCATGATCCTTTAAATAAGGTAACTGGGTTGTTTAATGTTTTAATTAATAATTGTCACTGATTCTATTTCTACTTAATAAGCAATTAAAAATCACTTTTAAATTACTTCATAAGTTGAAGTTAATTTAGACACAAGGAGGAGAGGAAAGTTATGGGGAATATTATCAAGAGTAAATGTTTCTAACATTGACAATGATGCTTACCTGTTTGTTTTTATTCATTTTTTATTTTATTGTGATTTTTTTCTTGTAAAAAGTTTTTATTGTGATTCCTTATTTTTATACCTGAATAACAACTTTTGTCAAAGCAATGATGGATAACATGTTTATTTTAAAAAGGATATGTAGATAATGTACTGATAGTATCTGGTTGGTGGTATCATTGATTGTCTTAAATAAAAATATCTCGGTTAAGAAGCTTTTTTTTCTTTCTGGATGCTTGGTATCCTACCAGACCAGCCCTTTCTCCTACTCCTTGTCCCCCTGACGACCTGGCCCTCCACTCTGGCCTCTCCCAAGAACAAGGTACAGGGACTGTTCTGGACACCCTTGGGCAAGTGCAGCTGGGAGACTCAATCGGCTGGGCCTCAATTTAAAGACTTTTTTTTCCATCATTTTTTTCTTTTAAATTTCTTTGAAACAATTCATTTATTCATTCACTCACAAAGTATTTATTGAGTACTTACCGTATGTCAGCGCGGCTGTTCTAAGCACTTGAGATACACCAGTGAGCGAAACAAAGCCTGCACTCCTCTCTGGAGCACAGCTGGGGGAGAGGTGACAAGAGGGGAAGGAAAACAGGGAAGGGGATAGTATGGGGGTGGGGTGGGACGGGAGTGCTTGCTATTTGTAATAGGGAGATCAAGGTCCTTCTGGTGAACTTGAGCAAAGACCTGAAGGCCAGGGAGTGAGCCAAGCAAATGTGTATGGGGAGGAGCTGTAGGTGGAGGTGAAAAGTCTGGAAGTGAGCTTGATACATCCATGGAAAAGCAAGAAGGCTAGCATAGGTGAGTGAGCGGGATGAGCTCAGAGAGCAACAGGAGATGGAGTCCTCTGAGGCCTCTTCCGAAGACCTTGGCTTTTACCCATTTCACAAACGAAGGGCCGCTGAAGGTTTCTGAGAAGTGGTGTGATGCGCCTTATTTAGAAGGATGACTGTAGCTGCTGTGCTGAGCATAGACATGAGAGCAGAAGCAGGAAGACCAGGTAGGAGGGTATCGCGGTGATGCAGGAGAGAAGTGATGCTGGCCGAGACCTGAGTAGCAGAGTGGGGACAGGCAAGTGGGAGTAGGCCTGGGTGTTCTCTGAAGGTGGAGCCCACTGGGTCTAGGGTGTGAGAGAAAGAGAGTCCAGCAGGTTTCCAAAGCTACGTGATAGACTTTCAGACCATTCACAAAATGTCTAAAGATTCCAGGTGTCGTGATAGGACAAAACATTTAATGAGGTCAGATAATCTCCTACAGCAACAGTTTATTGGTATTTAGAGTTCAGAGGAATTGGGATCCAGCCTTAAAGGCCTCATCTCTGTTCAATTATTTCAATGGCTTTGATCTCAGATTAAAGGTTGTGATGCAGCTTTAAACTGTTATCTCTATTTCAGGTGTCCTGTACATTCTCATCCTTAGAGACAGAGCTATAATGAGATGGGAGCAAAGCGCAAGTATTTAAGTCGATACATCTTTACTCCCAGCCCCATTCCACTCACTGACCTTTATAATGTCTGACCAAGTAAGTGGTCTACTGCGTCTTTTCATAACTGGAGATTTAAATAAGTGGGGTGTGAAATGGCCTTAAATAATAATAATTTCACTCAAATTCCAACCAATAACTTTTTTTAAACATGTGTGCGTGCTTTACCAAAATTCCTTTCTTAATCATCTTTTCTTTTGGTACTTTATTTATTTTGGCTGCCCCCGGTCTTAGTTGCAGCAGGTGGGATCTTTCTTGCAGCATGCGGACTCTTAGTTGTGGCATGCGTGGGGATCTAGTTACCCCACCAGGCGTCAAACCCAGGCCCCCTGCACTGGGATCACGGTCTTACCCACTGGACCACCAGGGAAGTCCCAAACAGTAACTTTTTAATACAAAAGAGTCATTAAAAATGCCTTCATGAGAGCGGGAGTAAAAAAAAGAGGTTCAGCTTGCTCCGTACATCTATCAGCTTCAGTTGTGGCCTCCAGGCTCCTTGTTCTCATCTCGGGAAAGTGCCCAGCAGCCGCGGCCGCGGTTGCATGAAGGGCCCTTTCAACCCCAGCACAGCCCGAGCCCGCTCCCCTTGGAGCCCCTGCGGGGCGGGGCCGGGGCTGCGGGCTCCGCCTCGAGCGGTGTTCGGGGCGGAGACGCGTCCCCGCGCCCAGAAAGGCCTCCCCGCCGCGCCGCCCTCGAGGCCGCCCCCGCTCCGGACAGAGCAGCAGCCGGCTCTCGTGCACCCGCGCCCGGTTCCCGGTTCCCCGGTTCGCGGGCGGCGTGTCAGAGGAGGCGGGTGGAACGCGGGGAAGGCAGTGATCTCGGGCCGCCCGCCGGACGCCGATGGCCCAGGCGAGGATTAGCGCCAAGGCCAACGAGGGCCGCTTCTGCCGCTCCTCGTCCATGGCCGACCGCTCCAGCCGCCTGCTGGAGAGCCTGGACCAGCTGGAGCTCAGGTGCGCGGGCCGGCCCTCCGAGCCTGCGGAGGGCGCGCGGGGACCGAGAGCAGGGAGCGCGCGAGCAGCGGGGAGCGGCTGGCAGGGGAGCTGGGCTGCCCCGGGCCCCGCGGAGGGCCGCGCTGGGTCGGCGGGTCCCTTCACAGGAGCGGCCGTGTTCTGGGTCAGCGGCTCCGCACGCTCTGGCGGCCACGCTCCTTCGCAGCTCCAGACCCGAGCGCCGGGAGCGTGAGAACCGAGAAGGGAAAGTTACGGGTACGTTACTCGGCATAGGGGCTGTGACACTGCCCGTCCGCAGAGCTTCTGGAACGTTCCGTGTGGGGGCCAGGTGTTTCCGGCCCAGTCTTTTCCCATAGTGTATTTCTAGGACAGGCGGCAGTTTAGTGGTCACCGTTGTGAATGATCGATGTCTTTGCAAAATATAAAAATCCACCTGATCCCCAGCTACTTTCATCCCGTGTGTGTGTGGGGGGGGGGGGGCTCCTCCAGGTCGCCGCTCACACCTTCCAAATGCTGGTCACTGGCCTGAGAACACGAGTCAGTTTTCCCTTCTTAATGACGGTATTATTAAGTAATCAGTGTGCCCATTGCGATAAACACGTGCAAGGTGAGAGCCTGAGTTCTATTGGGGGAAGTTGCGGGGTGGGGGGTGGGGGACGGTCCCAGCGCTGAGGTCCCAGGAATGTGACTTTAGAGAAGGGCCCGCGCACACAGGCGCGCATTTGGGTGACAGGTTACTGCTGACCAGGAGCAGATGTCTCCCTTAATGGTTTGAGTGTTTTTCTGAGTTTGGGAAGATGCAAGAATGTGTTCCTAAGATTCTTCCTGAAAATCTCTCTGAGTGCCTGTTCTGCTGGTTTTCCCAGAGCTCTGAGTGCCTCGTTCCTGCTCTTCTCCTGAATTCTTTCCAGGCTGTGCTGTCAATTCCTGTAGAACCGGGCACCACGGGCACTCCTTAGTGGCAAATGTAGTGGCTGGCTTGTATGGAATTCCTAAATAATTTCTAAGAAATTTGGGAAACACTATTTTTCCTTTAACAGTGAATGAAAACTTGTATGTACTTCCTGTAACTGTTTATGTCACTAAAGTTACTGTGTAAGTTGTGTGCAGGTGTAAGTTACAGGAAAATCATATTGAGGCACCCACAACTCCCTGAAACCACAAGGAATTTTTTTCTCATAGTTTTCACCAGGTTCTGGGTGAGCAAGGGAGTACGTAAGACAAAAATTTTAAGAAGCATTGCATATATGTCTTTATCTCCCTGGATTAATATACCAAAACAAGGGGTCTGTTTGCCAATAAAGTACATTAATAACCAAGTGAATAATTTATTATCATTTATTAATATATATGTTTAAATTGTCATTATTATATACATGTTTATTATTATTATCATCATGGGAAGAAACGATGTCTTCTCAGAAAATAAGTTCTCCACCACCATGATTTCACGGAGAGTAATAGAGGGGTCCTGCTTGGAATGAGGCAGATGGAACTAGCTGGACCAGATGGAGCAAAACTAGTGTCCCTGGGAAGATTATGATTTCTTTTTATGTAGCAGCGAAACAAGTGCGTCAGCGTCTCCTCTGGTCTTTAGAACTTTGAGGGCATGTTCTCAACCATTTCAGGGGTCTCTCTCCCCTAGTTAGAAGGAAAGGATGTTTTCTTAAAGGAACAGGGGCGATGCTGCCCCCTCCTTTCTTCAAGCTGATTCACTTTCCTCAAACTTGGTGCCTCACATAGGGTAGGTACAGAAGCAGTCAAGTACTCATCTTTAAAAAGAAGCCTCTGGTTTTGAATATTATTCCATTGCTTCATTAATGTAAAGTGAATTCTGATTACCATGTGCAAGTGATTAAATAATAACTTGCTGAATTAACCCTTGAGCTAAGAAAGATTAATATGTGTCTAATTGTTCATTTTAGGGCCTTTTCTAGTAATTTTAGACTTTTGTGAGCTTTGTTTCTTCCTTTTAAAAAAAAGTGATGCCGGGCTTCCCTGATGGCGCAGTGGTTAAGAATCCGCCTGCCAATGCAGGGGACATGGGTTCGAGCCCTGGTCCAGGAAGATCCCACATGCTGCGGAGCAGCTAAGCCTGTATGTCACAACTACTGAAGCCTGTGCACCTAGAGCCCATACTCTGCAACAGGAGAAGCCACCGCAATGAGAAGCCCGTGCGCCGCAAAGAAGAGTAGCCCCCACTTGCCACAACTAGAGAAAGCCTGTGCACAGCAACAAAGACCCAACGCAACCAAAAAAATAAATAAATTAATTAAATTAAAAAAAAAGAAACTGTTGATAGAATCATGCCTATAAGATCAAGTTTAAAAAGAAAATGTAGGGGCTTCCCTGGTGGCGCAGTGGTTGAGAGTCCGCCTGCCGATGCAGGGCACACGGGTTCGTGCCCCGGTCCGGGAAGATCCCACATGCCGCGAAGCAGCTGGGCCCGTGAGCCATGGCCGCTGAGCCTGCACGTCCGGAGCCTGTGCTCCGCAATGGGAGAGGCCACAACAGTGAGAGGCCCGCGTACCGCAAAAAAAAAAAAAAAAAAAAAAAAAAAAAAAAAAAAAGTAACATTCATATGTCATCTTATCTAATAGTTTAATTTCATATTGAGGATGGCAGGGTACTAAGTAGGGTGAAAATTACAGGCTGTACCTAGAAGCTGGTGTTTACTGTTCCCCCACTGTACTAGTTTTGTCAATTGTGGCAGAACTTTTTCCATATGAAACTGAAAATAGAATTATGCTCACTGCTTTATGACCTGCCTTGTGAACTGATGTCCATGGTGTTTAAAGTGCTTTCAGGTGTTTGGCAGCATCTGACAAATCATTAAAGAAACTCCATTTGTTTCTAATATATTAGCATGACACTAGCCTTTCTTTTTTGACTCCAGCTCACCTTTTTTGCTTCCTCCTAAAAAGGTGATGCCTTTCTCTCCCGGTTTTCATGACCAATTCAAATGGTGTCTGATTTTTCCATTCGTCAGTGGCTCTAAACACTTTGCTTATGATTGTTACTAATTTAACAGTGATCATAATTCATAAATGATACCCACTAACAGTTATTTAGTTAATGGGCACTGACTCTGCAGGCCCCATGCCTTTGTGGAAATTACCGTCACCTCTGTTCTTCAGGCAGGAAATTGAGGCTTGAGAAGTTAAATGACCCGTCCAAGGTCACACAGCTGGAACCCAGGAAGACTGGCTGTAGAGCTTAATACTTTATGCCTGAATTTTCTTAGAGTTAAGTATGTCATATTTCAAAAATGTAGGAATAGTATATGATTTTACTGAGAGGTGAAAATTCCACTTAGATTGGTGTCCCTGAGTCCCTGATCTCAGGGACTATTGAACACCTGCTGTGTGCAGGGTGTTGAGTGGCCCCTGAAGGCTCTGGATGGTAGTGAAGATGCTTGGGACGTGGGGTGTGGAGAACAGCCAAGGGGAACGACAGGACTGGGAGACTAGCTGTTCACAGATGTCCCCAAACTCGTCCTATTGTGGCTCCCTCCCCTGCCATCAGCCAGTCACCATGGCTTCCATGGCAGCCAAGGAATGAAGGATGGGGCAAGGGCAGATGTGGTCATTTAGCTGACAGTTTCACTGCACCAACGTCCCAGGAGCCACAAGACAAGATGGCACCACAGTTAATATTGTATAAGAGCCTGTAATTTAAAAGATCACTTCTTGTAGACATTGTCATGTGAACCTTCCAAAACCCTCTGAGGCAGGAGGAGGACATATGTTCCCTCCTTTAGAAGCGAGCGAATCCAGTCCAGAGGGACTGAGTGGCCGGTCTGAGGCCATCCTGCTCATGAGTAGCTCCTGACACTAAAGCATGGACCCTTTTTTACACCAGAGTGTCTCAGTAGTGAATGTAATTTATCATTTTGGTGATGATTAGGGAGCCCTTCAAAATCTTAACCTTGCCTAAAATATAAGTGATCTTTGTAGTATCCTTCTTCTTCCTCTCCCCTCCCCTGCCCTCCCCTGCCCTCCACTCCCGTCCCCTCCCCTCTCCTCTCCATGTTGGGTCTTGTTGCTGTGCACGGGCTTCTTGTTGCGGTGGCTTCTCTAGTTGCGAAGCACAGGCTCTAGGCGCGCGGGCTCAATAGTTGGGGCTCGCAGGCTTAATTGTTCTGCGGCATGTGGGATCTTCCCAAACCAGGGCTCGAACCCGTGTCTCCTGCATTGGAGACCACTGCGCCACCGGGGAAGTCTCTGTAGTATTCTTTTGGTATAAGAATTTTGAATAAGAAACAGGACTATGATTTTAAGAACCTGTTTTAGAAGTAATTTCTTTGAAATAAGTCCATTTGCCATTTCCCCTTTTGATGAAAGCACAATTCTTGTTATTTACAAGCCTGAGTTCATAATGGAAGCATGTAATAACGACCAGGAAGCTAGCGTTCAAGGCACCAGTTCTGGGCATGGACTGCATGCAGTGGTCCCTCAGTGTCTGCAGGGATTGGTTCCAGGGCCTGTGGGGTACCAGAAGCCACAGATGCTCAAATCTTTTCTGTAAAATGGTGTCGGAGTTGGCCATCCGTATCCACGGGTACTGCATCTCTTTTAACTCATAGCTTGTTTAGTCAATGCTGTCAGTCACTGTGTTAAACTCTTTACCTGCTTTACGTCATTCAGTCACACCATCTCATGATCCCCGTTTTGTAAATGAGGAAATTGAGGCAAAGAGAATGTAAGTAACTACTTGAGGTCACTCAGCTGGTAAGTGGCAGCAGCTCTGGCTTGAGCGGCAGGACTGAGGCCCTTGCAGTCCCCGCACGTGGCACGGAGCACATGCCGGGGTGGCTGGCCTGGGAGGCCACCTCCCAGCACCTTGTCCCTTGGTCCCCAGGCTTCGATCTCTGGGCCCCGGGGACCAGCCGAGGATGTGTGTGCTCCACATTTGTCCTCGCGGGAACGTTCTGAGCACAGGTTCTCTCTGTTAAAGCTTAGTTGTGATTTCATGCAGAGGGTTTTCCAGGAGTGCAGCCCGGGCCAGCCTTGCCATGAGGATCAGTTCTTTCCCAATTTGGACATGTAGCTCTTGCAGGATCTGCTGGTAAAACCAGAGCTGCCCCTCTCTGCCAAGGAGTGTTGTCAAGTGATGTGTTAGGAACGTGAAGGATAAAGTGAGTTGGTCCAACACGCCTCTGAACAGAGTTCCAGGAGAAATCATAGAAGGGCAGGTGGGAAATATTTGAAGGTTTAATGGCTAACAGTTTTCTAGAACTAATGTAGACAAAAAAATGTGTATATGAATTGAATTTAAGGAGACCAATAGCTGATAAATATGACTTAAGCAGACTAAGTAGAGATGTAGGTTCAGCTTTTTAAAAGAAAAAACTAAGTATGTGATGTCCATACACTAGACAGATGTAGTATTGACGGCCTCAGGGGAGGGGAAGGAGGAAGCTGCTAAGGAAACAGTTCCTGCCAGAAGGACTGGGTTTTGAAAAAGGATCGCTCAGTAGACGTGGGCCAGGGACAAAGAATGTTCAGGAATCGGGGGACAGAAGATGAAAGGGCCAAGATGCCAAAAAACCCCTGGGAATCTTTACATCCTGAAGAATGAAATTTTACATTTGCTATGAAATGAAAAAGGTTTACATAAAATCATATCTAAGAAGTTCTATAAAAGATGAAATCTGTTTTTCACAGGGAAAATGCCCTGGCAATTTCTAGCCTTGTGGGAAAAAAAAAAAAGTTCCATCTAATTGCCTCTATATTTGATCTCATTTAATGACAAAATATCTTCTTTATATGACAGATTTATTATATTTTTTCTAGAGTGTCTCCTTTCAAACGATTTTCTTGTTAACTTCATGAACTTACTAGTATAACTTATTATCATAAATGGAGCATTCTTCTTTAGAGTAACAATTCTCTTTATCATCTTACATTTGAATATAAACTCAGGAGTGCTGGAAAATTAATCTCTTCTTTCAGTATCATCTCATTTACCAATCAAATGACTCATCTGTGCCATTTAAATACTAGAGTCACATTTGTGTTTTTGCACAAATGTTTCATGTTAGTGACAACCTGACCCCTTTTCATGTGTCCCGGGCCCTGAGAGTCTGCTTGTGTGAAATGTGTAAGCACATAATGAATGGGGCTGGAAGGCAGCCTGATGCTGTGTGTTTACTGTTTTATAGAATATTGGTTTTGATTGTGCTTTCCAGCCAAATTTGTCACATAAGATTCGTACGAGCTCTTTGCTTCTACTGGCTCTTATAAACACAGAATCCAACAATGTATTTAGTATCTTGAGAATCGAGACCCTGTGACTGTACAGTGTGTCGGTGCTATTTTGGGGGATAACAGGTGGGTGCCTGTAGGGGAAAAGGCGTGTGTGTGGTTGGGGTGAGGGCCTCTTCATGTGGCAGGAACACATGCTAGAACACGTGCCCAGGAAGACAGAAGAGATTAGATCTCCTTGTGATCTGTGTTTCCAAGAGCATCTGAGTACTGGAGGTAGGTCTGTCACTATTTATTTTGCAACACTTGGCAACTTATTTAGTTGTGGTGTAATAAAAAAAATGAGAAAGTGCCCTGGAAACAGCACTTTAAACACACAGGACTTTGTTTTGTTTTCTTTCGCTCTTCTTAATTTCACAGCCTTGTTCTTTAGTCACTGGTTGTGTTCGTGTGTCTGTGTAGTAAGTGCATGTGTGTATAGTTGCGGGGTTATCAGGGCTTTACACCAAAAACCTACAGAAGCATTCTCTTTAAATTCGGGAAAAGACAAAGATGCCATCTCTTAGCGCCACTGTTTAATATCGCACAGGAGGAGTTTAGTCAGTGCTATTTAAGAAAGAAAAATTGGAGCTGATAGGATTGAAAAGGAAGAGATGAGAATTTTCGTTTTTTGTAGATGAAATGATCAACAATCCAGAAGAACTAACAGAAATTTAAAAACCATTAAAAATGAATAAGTGTAAATGAAGGTTGCCAGTTATGACGTGAACCTACCCAAAACAGCATTTCTCTAATCAACAATAGCCAACTATAAAATGTAGTATATATGTAAATATATTATTCACAATAGTAACAATATCCAAAATATTCAAAACACTTAAAAGAGTCTGTAAGACTACCATCAAGAATACTTCAAAACTCTAATAAAGAATGTAGAGGAGGGTCTGGATGAAGGAGACACCCTTAGAGGAACTGACAATGTTCTAAAGGTGTCTAATTATTCCAGTTTTTTGAGAAACCCAATAAACTTACTTTAGAGTCTATGGAGGAATAAAAGTCGAAATAGCTATGTTATTTTTAAAGATTAGAGGACTGGGGACTTCCCTGGTGGTACAGTGGTTAAGAATCTGCCTGCCAATGCAGGGGACACGGGTTCGAGCCCTAGCACGGGAAGATCCCATGTGCCGTGGAGCAACTAAGCCCGTGCACCACAACTACTGAGCCTGCGCTCTAGAGCCCACGAGCCACAACTACTGAGCCCATGTGCCACAACTACTGAAGCCTGCGTGCCTGCAGCCTGTGCCCTGCAACGAGCAGCCACCGCAATGAGAAGTCAGCGCACCACAAGGAAGAGTAACCCCCGCTCACCACAACTAGAGAAAGCCCACGCTCAGCAATGAAGACCCAACACAGTCAAAAAAAAAAAAAAAAAGATTAGAGGACTGGTCTACCAGATACTAAGGCATATCACAAACAAAGCTGGTGCTATTTTTAAGAAATGGGTGTTGGTGTAAGAACAGTCAAAATACTACTGGATGGAATAGAGATTTCAGAGGCAGACAATCTACAAATCTTTGAGGGAAAGACAGATTTGGGGTACATAATGTTGGGGAAAATGGTTAAATCCTTACCTAACCATATACAGAGGTGGATTCTAGATGAATTAAGACATAAGTATGAGAAAAGTGAAACAAGTTAATAGAAGGAGATGTAGGAAAGTATGTCCTGACCTAGGGATGGGAGGACCCTGAAACAAAACTTCACAGTATGAGCCAAGGCAAAACAAAACCAAGAAAAGATGGATCTTTTTACTTTTCACTTCAAAATAAGGCTCTCTGTTCAGTGAAGGACCTCCCAGACACAGATCATATAGGGTAGGATGGGAGAAGATGGTCACAGTGTCTGTCACCAAATCACCAAGAGGACAGTAACCCCAGTTTAAAAAAGAAAAAGTAGGTAAAGTTTGTGAACAAGCTCACAAGAATACAAAGAGATGTCCAAAATTATTAGCAATGAAAGAAATGCAGATTAAGTACTGACATATCACTTGTTAGCCTGGCAACAGATGGTTAGAAAGTTGGGAGATGCTGAGTGCTGGTAGGGCTGTCGGGACACAGGGACTCGAGGTCCGGCCATTCTGGAGAACAATCCAGGGTGGAGTCAGATGACAGTCCACACACCCTATGTCTTAGCAGTTCCACTGAGACATAGTGGATCCTCTTATCAGGATCCTGATTAGATCCTGATAAGGATCCTGATGGATCCTCTTATCAGGGCCATAAAGGGAAGGGTACTTGTGGACGGGTAGTGAGCAGAAGCTGGGGGACAGGGCGTGTCTCCGCTGGGCCAGGGAGGGCAGATCAGGTGAGGGACACAGGAACCTGGTGATTCTTAATAAAGTATGCTGCTGAGTGAAGAAAGAAACAGTGAGATATAAATAAATTGAAAATAGACAAGTACATGAGTGCAGATTGTTTTGTAAAAAACGAATACAAATCAATAAACACTAAATAGAATGAGTGCCCTGTGAGTGGGGAGGAAACTGGGAGCCACAGGGCAAGTGGATTAAAAAGAAAACAATTACAGAATAAAAAATAGAAAGGAGTAAGGAGTTTTTGGGAAGTGTTCCTAATCGCTGTTACACCTGAGCTGGACTGAGCAGTGGAGAGATGAGGAAGACGCGGCTTCCCTCCAGTAACTGTCCTGTCCCCCGCACTCCGCAGGGTGGAGGCTCTTCGGGAAGCAGCCACGGCTGTGGAACAGGAGAAGGAGGTCCTCCTGGAGATGATCCACAGCATCCAGAACAGCCAGGACATGCGGCAGATCAGCGACGGTGAGGGCCCCTCCTGGGGCCGGTGGGGGGGGCGGCGGGGGTGCCACAGAGCCGCTCCTCCAGCCCAGCAGAGACGGCCGGGCAGGATTTGACAGCAGAGGAAACAGGCACAAGGTCGGCAGCAGAGAAGACAAAAGGAGATGAAAGGAGGTGTAACGTACAGAGGGGAAGGGGAGAAAGGCAGAGAAAACAGATTATGGACCCACTGAACCCCGTTCCACAGGAGGGCCGGGTGGCCTGTGATGCTCTGCACCAGTGGGCGGTGCTCCTCCTAACCGGGCTCCCCTGGGGCCGCACAGGACCGGCCTGTGGGCCGAGCAGCTGGTGCGGTTAAGTGTGCATCCCGGCCCACACCCACACTGTCACACATCCTCAGAGGGGTCAAGATCTAGTGTGTCTCTTCACTGTCCTGGCCGTAGAGCAGTGAATTGGGAAGGTGGTTACAGAGCAGGACAGGTTGCTGCTTTCCATATAAATAGTGAAATGATAACCCAGCACCCTCTTCATACTGGCCAAGACTCAGACTACTGGCCTAAATTAGTCTGGAGGGGATGAAGTCAGTGCCTCATTTTGAGGCCAGCTTTTCCTCCCGTGTCATGGCTTTTTTCAGCCAGAATCGGGGCATTGTATTGATACACACACAGAATGTGAGGCCCCGAAATATGCCTCTCTGGCCTAAGGATTATTCCAAATTGGCTCTTTTTGAGAAACTGCAGACACAGGAGGAGAAGCTCTGAAAACAGTAGAAGTCACTGTTTTGTAAGGGAAATCTACATTTACATTTTGTAAAGGAAATCATTTGTAAGGGTGTCTCCCTTTCTACCAGGAAGAGGAGGATGACAAAACTACAAGAAACCTTCACCAGTGGAGAAGGCACCTACTAAATCTACATAAGAACCTTACCTTTGTCTATCGTGCCTTTTCTGGGAACCTCCAGAACTTGCCTCCCTCCATCCTCACCTTCTCTAGCTTGAGGGTATTTTGGGTGGAGGCTGGGCCATCTCAGGGAGTTACTCAGTTTCCCTGGGGATCTCCCATGTATATACATGGGGTATACATGTCAGTAAGCTTCTGGATTTTTTTCTTGTTAATCTATCTTATTATAGGAGGGTCTCGGCCAAAAGCTCAGAAAGGTAAAGGGAAAGTTATCTCCCTCCTCTAATGCATATCCTCAAGTAGATCCAGGGCATCCAGTCTCCTGCTCTAACCAGCACAAAGCCCCAGTTACAGACGCACACCTGCCCCAGCTTCTGCAGACGTGACAACCACAGAATCATCTGGCGTCCAATCTGATACTCTTTATAAATTAATCTTATTGCTGTAGTTTTAACTTGTATCTTTAAGAAATTCATAGGTGCTCACAGGATAGATTCAGCCACACAAAGATACCTTAGTGTTCTTGACATAGATGCGTGTATGTCTCATATTGATTGATATTTCAAACTTTTCATGATTAGGAGAAAGAGAAGAATTAAATCTGACTGCAAACCGTCTGATGGGACGAACCCTGACTGTGGAAGTTTCAGTAGAAACAATTAGGAACCCCCAGCAGCAGGAGTCCCTCAAGCACGCCACCAGGGTCATTGATGAGGTGGTCAGTAAGTTTCTGGATGATCTGGGAAATGCCAAGAGTCACCTGATGTCACTGTACAGCGCGTGTTCCTCTGAGGTGCCTGCAGGGCCGGTGGATCAGAAGTTCCAGTCCATCGTGATCGGCTGTGCTCTCGAGGATCAGAAGAAAATTAAGAGAAGACTAGAGACCCTGCTTAGGAACATTGAAAACTCTGACAAGGCCATCAAGCTGCTGGAGCATTCTAAAGGGGCTGCTTCCAAAACCCTGCTACAAAACACTGAAAGCAGATTCAACTAGTGTTCCAACCTAAGAGCCCTTATAAATAATCATATAAAAATGATAACGTACTATCTTAAGTGATAACTAGTTCTGTTTGTTAGTGTTGTTAATTTGTGAATAACAATTAAAACTAGAAATATTTTGATTGCCTTTCTAGAAGTTTTTAGATTGACTTCTTATACTAGGATCTAGCACCTCATATATATATATATATATATATTTTACTATTCTGTGGGTGAACACTTAGTATGTGGGGGAAATAAGTGCTCAGCTAGGGCACTAGCTGGGCATGGTTCTCTCTTGGGCTTTGCAAAGACACACGGGCACACACTGACCACGCATCTGCTGTGAGCCAGGCAGTGAGCTTGGAATTACGGAAGGGAACCTTCCCTGTGTCTTCTCTTTCATTCAGCAGGTTTTTTAGACATCAAATTATTTTGAACTTAAACATTTATGCATCTCATAATATGAATGTACTTCTTGATAATACGTGAAAACATGACATAAAATGTGAGAAACTTCACCTCTAATTTTACCACTCTGAACTGTATAAGGTATATCCACTTCATCTTTTTCCAAATGCATCATTTCTTTAAATTTTTAATCATTACAGAAATACAATGTTGTAACTTGCCTTTAAAAATTAAATACTGTTTTAAAGTCTGCTTTTAATTCTCAACTTAAGAACCTCTATTCCATGTAGTTGTACAATTTACCCATTCCCCTTACTGGACATTTAGGTTGTTTCCAGTTTGTTGCTTATTACTGCAACATATTTGTGTATGTAGAGCTTTTTCCTTCTTTTGTTTGTTTTTGATTTTCTTTGTATAAATTCCCAGCAATCGGTTTTCCTGGGTCAAAGGGTGGGTCAAAGGGTATATACATTTTCATGGCCTGATATGTTTCCAAAGTTTTTTTGTATAAGAGTTATATCAATTTATACTGTCTTCAATAATTAAAAAGTTGCTGTTTCACTGAGAGCTTTTCAGCATTATTTTTTTCTAATATTAAATACCTTAATTTAGATTGCATTTTGTTCACTAACAAGGTTGACCAGTGTATTGATTATTCTTTTATCTGTGATAAGTGCAGCAACTATAGTACACTTTTATTTGTTCAAAATAACTAGTGCTATTGATACACAAAAACTTTAGCTTCTCCAAATACTACTTCAGAATGAATATATCAGATTCAATTTTCATTAAAAGATAGGTATTCTTTCACACTGCAAGAAAAAAAAACAGTCAAGCTGCAGATTGGTTTTATATATTTATATGTTTCTTCATAAAAAGCAATTACAATCTGATGACATTCATGATAGTTTTGATGCCAGCCCAAGTTCACCTTATTTAAATCTATTCTTTCATGGGAAACATTAATTCTCACTGATAACTGGTAAAAGCCTCTTGATTTATCAGACTAATTTGCTATCATTAGGTTCACTGTGAGATAGAAGATTTTCTTTTTGTGCCATCTTTTTCTTTATCAGCTTTTTGAAAATTCAGCAGACAACCAAGTTTTTCTCACATTCCCAAAGACCGTCAGCATCTGGAAATCCTCCCCTTCCTGTTCACATCAGCCCAGACTTTCTCTGTTCATTAGATGACTGCAGTGTGGGACAGATTTTCACCTGTCAGTTCATTTTGTTTTCAGAGAAACAGATACCGTAACAGTAACGAGAGCACTTTAGCAAGTTACCAGTAACTATTTCAGAGGTTTTAAAAAGGAGGGGAAAAATTAACAATATTTTACATTAAAGTAGTTCCCTTTAAGTTGGGGTGTCAGGTCCTAAGGCCACTTCCCCATCCCAGGATCTCCAGAGGAGACCCAAGCCCTGGAGCCCTGGGCACAGTGGAGCCCATCAGTGAGTTCTTCCCAAGCACTGCGCTGCCAGCGTCTGAGGCACCCAGACAGCACAGGACTGCGGCCACAATGGGGAGGGGCTCTTCTGATGATAGTGTTAGTTTTACTTTATTTTGAAGAAGTACATGAGTGCTGTCAACTTTGGGCAGATAAAAAGGAAACCATTTAGCCTGGTTTTATTTAATTATATCGCCTTATGTGGCCTATTCTGTACACTATTAATTCGAAAGGCAGACTGAAAGAGGAAAAGGAATCCTGAGCACTCTGAGACACGGCAGCCACACCACAGCCAAAAATGAGCCACGACATACGAAAGCTATTACTGCACAAATGCACAACGTCCCGGGGTCTTAGTATTTCTTCAGCATCCATGGTTCATTAGAAATCAGTAGTTAAGTTATTTAAAAGAATTAAAGGCCTCAAGGTGAAAGAATATAATGTCAATTTTGAAGGTTTTTAGAATTGAGAAAGTAACATACCACTTGTGGCTGATTTTCAGGCCTACTTAATTATTTAAAATGACTAATTTTGGTTAGGTAAAATACAGAATTGCAAATTAAAAATTCAAATGTGTAACAAAGATCTCTCTTCAGTTCTTGTTTTAAAAAAAAGGACAAAACTAAATACATAAAATTATATTACAAATATCAGGGGAACTGCAACCATCATCAGATTTTTTTAATGTAGAAAAATAACAAACTTTTACCCACACACATTTAATTAATGTGAAATAGAACTACAACATTTTATATAACATGGTTTTTCTGCTACTAAAGACTATTTGACACAAAATATATTTTGTGCAAAAATTAAAGGGACTGTATTTCCAGAGAGTAGAAAAGGGAATCACTAGCGGGTACCCATTGTTAGGAAAAGAGTTTTTCCCCAACACCTATCCCACTGCCAGCAATGGGAGTGGTGACAACTGGTGACATAAAAATAAACAAATTACTTTGAAATAGATAATGCCAGATTATTTCAATATTATGAAAAGCAAACCTTCACTCCTGACCACTTAAAGACATGCCCTACAAAATTCTATTATGTTTTCAACATTAATCTGGACAGGGGATGAGGGTGGTGCAGACGGAAGACTTAAAAAAAAAAGAATGAGAGAGAGAAAACATACAAAAGGAATATATAAAACATTATGCATTTAGTAGAAATAATGAAAAATGACTTTGTGACACATTTTCCAAGAAAAGTTATTTTTACATATATTTAAGTCCTGTAAAAACCAGGTATATTGCAAGGGGTTAAAAACAAGTCATTGATGAATGATGATCAGTTTTACCAGAGTTCATGCAATTAATTATCTGAGTTGGAAAGCTACTGTCCCAAGTCACAAAATGTATGCTCTGCCACATGATTACATGTTAAAATCACTTATTAAAAGAAATTATTTTGCATTTGGTGCTGACAGAGCTCTTGAGAAAGTGCTATACAAACTGAAGTTTATAGAAATTTTTAAATGATAATCTCAAAATACCATACAAAAAATGTGTAAACAAAAAGATGCTTTAGAGTTGCAGGGCATTATAAAATCCGTAATGTGGTTTAAGACAAAAGATCACCTCTTGTGTATTTAAAAAAATTGTTAGCATAATCCTAAAAGTTCAGAATTGTGTTGTCAGCAGCAAAAGGCACTGGGTACAGGGCGGCCACGCTGCACAGGGCGGGGGTCCTGCAGCCACCAGCTCGAGCCCGCCATGCATGTGCAGGGACATGAAAAGATTCCGCACGCAACCAGTGCCACCTGGGAGGGGCTCTAGCACTAAGACACTCT
>NW_006798913.1:1433725-1435644 GCF_000442215.2 Lipotes vexillifer | reverse complement strand
CACTCTTTCATCTACTCTGTCAGAGAGGAAAACTGCTTTTAAAAGAGATTATCAACAGTATAAATTCTGGTAAAGCACTGAAAATTAGGTATGGTATTTTTGGCACAAAAGCACTTTTAAAATCTGAGCTCATTTTGCAAAATATCTGTCTAGAATTTCTCATTTGAAAATAGAAACTTATACACATAAATGTGTAAATGGTTTCATGAATGAATGAGTTAGAGTCTATGTTTCCTTAAACACTGCACACACCTTGTTTACTCCAGAACCAGGGATCTGCGTGTGCAAGTACCTCCACATTCCACATCTACAGATATTGCACAAGTAACATTGCCAAAGTACACACTAATGCAGTCTGGCAAGATTAGGGTTCGCCTTTCAATATTATTCTTTTCAGTATTCAGATTCAATACTACTTCCTAGAAAAGCTAGATGGTTGCTATCTTTCCTTGACCCATAATATTAAAATCTGTACCAGTATATTTAGGCATTTCATTTATGTTTTCCAGCATTTCAAATTCAGCAAAACCTGTTTTTGATGTTTCTTATAGCATTCCTTCAAAAACAGGAGAAGCTTCGTCTAATGTAAAAAAATTAAAATAAGTCCAGAGGGCAGTAATTTCTCCACCAGAGATCTTGCTCCATTCTGAAAAGCACTGCAGAGCAGTGCTATCTGTTTAAGTCTGTCAGCTTTCAGAGAGCCATTAGGTGCAAAGTCTGTGAAAAAATTGTGTTAACATACCGTGACAGCTGGATGTATCTTACTGCACAATACAATTCATTTCTTCCTCCCTGAAGCATTTTAGGGTATGCTACAGCTGCTAAAAGGATTTCGGTTTTTCTTGGTCCTCTGTCTGTTGGGCCTGAGGTTGATGACATCTCCACCATTAAGGGTACTTGAATTCTGACCCAAGTGACTCCCAGCAGACGTGCTAAAGACACCTGAACAAGTTGAGGGAAAACACAAAGGTTAACACTAACGGATCTCAGGGTCACCTGAGCAGACAAAAGGGATGAACTAAAGAAACACTTTCAACTGTTAGAGTTTTCATTTTGAACAATGTTGGTTCTAAAATGTAATCTCCAGTTTATGGGCTATTTATCATCCACAATACACAAGACTCTGGGCCAGAGACACTATGAGCGACACAAATACTACTAAGACTGATTCCTGCCCCCAAGAAGCTTACAATCTGATGAGTGAGGTGAGGCACTACAAACAGGCAGTGATGCTACAGGACACTCTATGTTAAGTGTCATAAAAGAGACAAGATCCCACAGATGGTTCAAAGGAAGGGTCAACCACATCTAATTCATAAGAAAGGACAAACTACATGGAGGGACTGGACCCCTGGCAATGCCCTGCACTCAGGTCTCTGTTAATTTAAGAGAAGTGAAGGCTGTGCTTCAGCCAGACAGATAGCTGAGAGCTTTCTCCATAAACCTGGAGGGATGCAGTTTTTAACAGAAGGTGGGAATGGGAGGCCATTCTTAATGGAAGAGCCAAAATGAGCAAAGGGATAAGTAAGACAGCCCTAGGCAGGCTCAAAAAACAGCGGGCCCTGTGGTGGAACCGTAAACAGGGTACATTACAAAAGTGGGGCACGAGGCCACACAGGAAGGATGGACCAAACTGTCTTTAAATGCTGGGATGAAGAGAGCCTGCACTGAATGTGTTCCACAACCAGAATCTATCAAAGGGCTTTAATCATCAGACTGGAAGGAGACAGGATGGGCCCAGGAGACCAGACCAGACAGCGGCTTATCACAACTGCCCTGTCGTTTCTCAGAGCATGTGAGGTGCCTGACAGTAGGAACATATACAATAAAAAGGGCAAAGTAAGAAAAGTTAAAACAGGCCAAGAAAATGCTGTGTGTGTGTGTGTGTGTGTGTGTGTGTGTGTGTGTGTGTGTGTGTG
>NW_006798913.1:1373520-1433715 GCF_000442215.2 Lipotes vexillifer | reverse complement strand
TGTGTGTGTGTGTGTGTGTGTGTGTGTGTGTGTGTGTGTGTGTGTGTGTGTGTGTGTGTGTGTGTGTAGTGAGGAGTGAGGTGCAGGCAGGAGGTCCTTAGGACAGAGGACCGACGCCCATCCTCCCAGAAGCCATGGCCCACAGCGGTACGCGGGCCTCCCACTGCTGTGGCCTCTCCCACTGCAGAGCACAGGCTCCGGACGCGCGGGCTCAGTGGCCATGGCCCACGGGCCCAGCCGCTCCGCAGCATGTGGGATCCTCCCAGACCGGGTCACGAACCCGTGTCCCCTGCATCGGCAGGCGGACCCTCAACCACTGCGCCACCAGGGAAGCCCTCAATATACCTTTTAATGAGAGCTGATACTACTAAATTTAATAATCACTCATCTCACGCTTTCCAGTCACATTTCTTAAAGAAAGGAGCATACTGTATTTAAAAAAAAACCCAGTAAATATGATAATAGTGAATGGAAAATAAATTTACCAGGTAAACATGGGGCTAAAACTTCCTGGGTACTTACCAATTTTGTTACTACTTGAATGCATTGATTCAGGATCCTCAGCTATTTGTTGTTTAAGCTTTTGAAGATATTTTTCAGCCAAATATTTAAAAACTGGAATGAAAACAAAACCAAGAACCTTGTCAGGTCAGTATAATTATGCATGTAAAACCTGTTCTTTTACATCATTTACTATAATATTTATACCTACAAAACAAATTTAAAATTATAATTAGAAGTATACAATCTAGTTGAAAAAATTCCACTTCTAAAAATTATCTGAGTAATACCTAATTACAATGGTAATACTAATAAATATATAGTAGCATTTTATTAGTAAAGAAATAAAATATTACTTGTAGTCATTGGCTCTTTAGTTTTAAGTACCTGAATAGTGACTAATATTCAGCAACACTAAACTGACTCAGTATTAAAAAGACTCTTTAACTGAAAACCACTATTCAGGGGACACTGAAGCAACAGCTGAGCTGCAATCTAATAAAATGAGCAGCAATTCCAGAATGAGAAAAATAACCACCATCTTTCTCTAATCTCACTTTCTTAAACTAGGAAACACTATTAAACAAGTTAAGGTCACTGTAACTACCTAGTGGGGTGTCCACCGCTGTGGGGTTCTAATGCAGCAATTTTAGAAGGTACGCTTGAAAGACACACACGCATATACGCACACACATAGCCAGTTGTATTTTTAAAGATAAAAAACAAAACAAAAGCCCACTGGAGTTTTGCTGTAGAGTAACAACTATTCAAAGACATTAGTAAATAATCAAGGACTCAAATTCAGAGCAGCATCAGCCTTTAAACTTTACTTAATGATACATGACAAAGAGAAAATTCTATTCTCGTTACAAATACGATTTCTAAACAACAAAAAGAAAAGGCATAAGAAGAATAAACAAACTTCCTGCTGTTAACTGTTAAGAAGGCACTTTACCTTCCGTCACGTTCAGATCCTCCTTCACTGAAGTCCTGTAGAATCTCAGCTTCAACTTTTTTGCCAGTGCCTCAGCTTCCTCACTACACATCAATTTGAAAAAAACGCATGTAAAGGTACTTTCTGAGAGCTTGTTTTATTACATCTACTGCATACAGCCTGAGGACAGCGGTCAGCCCTTCCAGAACAGGTGAGAGCTACACTCAGTGCTTGAGCAGGATTTTCAGTTGTCACTGCTCTTGCGGGGGTAAACACCAGCCATCTCACTGTAACTGCAAGACACTTTTCTATAAAGTCACTTACTCAAGCCTTAAAATGACTAAATGTCACTTTTCTTTATATACTACTTTAATTTTCTCTCTTTGGTTATTAAAAATACTTGAATTTAATTACACTCTGAAAGTCTTATACTGCATTACCTATTTTACTCTTATTGGCTACAAAACTACTTTGCTGCCAAAGCCTAAGTCAGTATATTGATGTGTCTAGAACAGTGGACGCCTAATTTTAGTTTCATTATGACTCCCAATTCTCTAAAATATTTCCCAATGATTCTACCACACGCCTCCCCTCCCCCACTGTAATCAAGTTGGTCTGTGTCATCAATGACATATCTAAGTGATGGCGTGTGACTTTGAGACTCCTCATAAGAGGCACTGCGGTTTCTGCCTTGCCTCCTCTGGGATCACGTGCCTGGGAAGCAGCTGCCACATGCTGAGGACATTTACAGCCCCAAGGAGAGGCCACCTGCCCATGGCCAAGCGAGGGTGCCATCCCGGAAGCAGACCCCCCCCAGCCCCAGTCAAAAGCCCTCCTGTGACCACAGGCCCCGGCAATATATTGACACCAACCTCATGAAAACCCAGAACCAAGCCACCTAACTAAGCCACTCCCAAATTCCTAACCCACAAAAACTGTGACATAATAAATGTTTGTTGCTTTAAACTACTAAGTTTTGGGCTAATCTGTTATACAGCATCAGACAACTAATACAAGAACTTATAAAAAAATAAGGTAAAAACCAAGTAAGTATTTTCAAAGCCAGCAAAACGTTAATAATGCAGTAAACAAATACTTATACAGAGAAATTATTTGGATGCCAAACTCTGTTCACAAATGTGAGCATAATAGTTCTGGGTATACAAAACAATACGAATCTGAACTGCTTACCTATTTAAACTCATCAACATACTTATACTAGATATTAAAACATCTAGAGATGTTTTCCTTTTTAAATTTATTTATTTATTTTTGGCTGCATTGGGTCTTCGTTGCTGCATGCAGGCTTTCTCTAGTTGCGGTGAGCGGGGGCTACACTTGTTGCAGTGCGTGGGCTTCTCATTGCGGTGGCTTCTCTTTGTTGCAGAGCATGGGCTCTAGACATGCAGGCTTCGGTAGTTGTGGCTCGCGGGCCCTAGAGCGCAGGCTCAGTAGTTGTGGCACACGGGCTTAGTTGCTCCGCGGCATGTGGGATCTTCCTGGACCAGGGATCGAACCCATGTCCCCTGCACTGGCAGGAAGATTCTTAACCACTGCGCCACCAGGGAAGTTCCGGAATGTTTCTCTTAACATTCTTACTCTGTCTAGATTTGACTTCACATGCGGAGTTGGATTTGAGCTGCAAGGACCTGGAATTCTAAAAGGGCTTTCAAAACGTACTCCTTTAATTTTCTTCACTACTGATTCAGTGTGAACTTTTTTAAACCCAATCCAATCACACAATAGCTCACAGAAATTTTTAAGTATAAGGCAGTCTTTTTAAAAACTTTCCTAAATTTTGTAAGTGTATGCAAAAACTAAAATAGGTTTTAGCTTTACAGAATTACAGCCACCCCCTCAACAGGAGCCACCTTACTTCTTTATACAAGAGTCATCAAGGAGATCGATCTTGTTTTGTACAAGTACAGTTGGTATATTTCCAACTTCAGCCACCACCTTCTCTCTCCAACTGGAAATCGCTTCAAAAGATTCCCTGTCTGTGGTGGAAAATACAAGCACACAAGCCTGGGCTCCTGTAAGTTCACAAAATAAAAATGTTATTTACATTAATGAAACAATCCTATGCAGGGTGAGGGGAACTTTTACGTATTCAAAACAATTTTTATGTAAATAAATGTTGAACTCATCTTTGTAGCACTGCTTTTTTTAAAAATTTAATTTATTTTTGGATGTGTTGGGTCTTCGTTGCTGCGTGGGCTTTTCTCTAGTTGCAGTGTGCGGGGGCTACTCTTCATTTTGGTGCGCAGGTTTCTCATTGCAGTGGCTTCTCTTGTTGCGGAGCACAGGCTCTAGGTGCGCGGGCTTCAGTAGTTGTGGCTCACGGGCTCTAGAGCGCAGGCTCAGTAGTTGAGGCACACGGGCTTAGTTGCTCCGTGGCATGTGGGATCTTCCCTAACCAGGACTCGAACCCGTGTCTCCTGCATTGGCAGGTGGATTCTTAACCACTGTGCCACCAGGGAAGCCCTATTTTTTAACATATAAACTCTATTTTCTAATTCAAAGAACCAATTTTTACCAAGAACAGTGGTTCTCAAATTTGTGCAAGTGCCAAAGTACCCTCAAAATTATACACATTCCTTGTGGAACACCACAAAATACTGATATATTTAATAACACTGTAAAAGCCACAGAGAACAGTAAACTAGGCATGAATGACAGAGTTGCTGAGTTCTTCTCGTTAATATCTGTCACCTGCTTCTTAATTTCTTTTGGCACAGATTTAAGAAAAGTCTATGAGAGAAAAATATCATAATTTTCTCATTCTATTTACTTTTTAAAAAAAATCTATATTATTTTATTTTAGTAGCAGAATACCATCAATGCTAAAGAATGTAATTTAGGAACCAGTGCCGAGAGTAAAATATTTATATATAGTAGAGAGGAAAAGAGTTTAATTTAATTTTTCATCCTCTTTAACTGCATAATTCCCATACCATACTCACAATATTTTAACTATCAACTATCACATTAGGTTGATAATATCTCATTTTAAAAATAAGCATCAACCTTCTGGAAGAGGGTTTTTACCAATGATTTGCTGTTGAATCACACAGCATAGTGACAAAAACAGGTGAGAAGAGAAAATCGTCCTGGAGTCAAGAGGGTTCCTCACTGCTACTCCTTCCTTCCAGATATCCCAGGTATAAGAGTTTCCTACTAAGACTCAAGACACACATACCTGGGCTACCTAAGACACTCTAGGGGCAAAAAAGGTTTGTTTATCACCTGAGGGAATATGGTAGAAACCCAAAGAACAATTAATGAAGGAAAAAACCAGCAGTTCACTATGATTGTAAAAGCAAAGGCTTCTCTCCTCTAGAACAGGCTTTGCACCAAAGAATAAATTAATTATGCAAAACTGAGGGGTGGGGGACAGGCAGATTGACAGACACAGCCTGAGACTTGCTCAGAATTGAAGGAGAAGTAAAACTGAAGAGATCACACTAGCATATTGGACAACAAATTTATATTTACTTGAACTCTAACATTTACTTAAACTACAAATAAAACATTATTTAATCATACTTTAAGAAACTTTTTTGGGGACCTCCCTGGTGGTCCAGTGGTTAAGACTCCGCCTTCCAATGCAGGGGGTGCGGGTTCGATCCCTGGTTGGGGAGCTAAGATCCCACATACCTTGGGGCCAAAAAACCAAAAACATAAAACAGAAGCACTATTGTAACAAATTCAATAAAGGCTTTAAAAAACGGTCCACATCAAAACAAAACAAAAAAAATCTTAAAAAAAAAAAAGAAACTTTTTTGTTATAAAACTCTGTTAGCTTTAAACCTAGAATTTTATATCAGTCAAGTGTCGTTTAAATTTGAGGGTCCAATAAGGTATTTCCAAGTATACAAGGTCTCAGACACACAAAAAAACACTTATTAGAGAAGATGTTAGAGTTTAATTTAATTTTTCATCCTCTTTAACTGCATAATTCCCATACCATACTCACAATATTTTAACTATCAACTATCACATTAGGTTGATAATATCTCATTTTAAAAATAAGCATCAACCTTCTGGAAGAGGGTTTTTACCAATGATTTGCTGTTGAATCACACAGCATAGTGACAAAAACAGGTGAGAAGAGAAAATCGTCCTGGAGTCAAGAGGGTTCCTCACTGCTACTCCTTCCTTCCAGATATCCCAGGTATAAGAGTTTCCTACTAAGACTCAAGACACACATACCTGGGCTACCTAAGACACTCTAGGGGCAAAAAAGGTTTGTTTATCACCTGAGGGAATATGGTAGAAACCCAAAGAACAATTAATGAAGGAAAAAACCAGCAGTTCACTATGATTGTAAAAGCAAAGGCTTCTCTCCTCTAGAACAGGCTTTGCACCAAAGAATAAATTAATTATGCAAAACTGAGGGGTGGGGGACAGGCAGATTGACAGACACAGCCTGAGACTTGCTCAGAATTGAAGGAGAAGTAAAACTGAAGAGATCACACTAGCATATTGGACAACAAATTTATATTTACTTGAACTCTAACATTTACTTAAACTACAAATAAAACATTATTTAATCATACTTTAAGAAACTTTTTTGGGGACCTCCCTGGTGGTCCAGTGGTTAAGACTCCGCCTTCCAATGCAGGGGGTGCGGGTTCGATCCCTGGTTGGGGAGCTAAGATCCCACATACCTTGGGGCCAAAAAACCAAAAACATAAAACAGAAGCACTATTGTAACAAATTCAATAAAGGCTTTAAAAAACGGTCCACATCAAAACAAAACAAAAAAAATCTTAAAAAAAAAAAAGAAACTTTTTTGTTATAAAACTCTGTTAGCTTTAAACCTAGAATTTTATATCAGTCAAGTGTCGTTTAAATTTGAGGGTCCAATAAGGTATTTCCAAGTATACAAGGTCTCAGACACACAAAAAAACACTTATTAGAGAAGATGTTAAAAAAAAAAACAAAACAGGGCTTCCCTGGTGGCGCAGTGGTTGAGAGTCCGCCTGCCGATGCAGGGGACATGGGTTCGTGCCCCAGTCCGGGAAGAACCCACATGCCGCGGAGCGGCTGGGCCCGTGAGCCATGGCCGCTGAGCCTGCGCGTCCGGAGCCTGTGCTCCGCAACGGGAGAGGCCACAACAGTGAGAGGCCCGCGTACCGCAAAAAAACAAAACAAAACAAAAACAACTAACAAACAACAAAAAAAAACTAAGCAGATGGTGACAGAGATATGGGCAGTAAGAATAATTAACTAAGAAAAGCACAATTTTGTTTGAAAAATCAAGGATCAAAGGATAAAAGAAAAAGTCTGTCCATAAAACCCAAAATTATTTAGTGGGGGACTGGGTAGAGAGACCACACTGGGCGGGATGGGCCGCAGTGCCCTCTGAGGAGGAGGAGGAGGGACCTGGATTCAGAAGCCACCAGGGAGGTGAGCACGGTGCCCCCTCCCCCCACAGGTGCCCTGTGTGTTCCCCGCCCCGACCCTCCAGCACGGGCTACAGGGGGCGCTCTGCTCTTCTGCCAGGGGTGGCCTAGCACACCCCCTAAGGGAACTGGATGCCTGGGGAGGGGAGGGGGGATAAAAACCTCAGCTTCCCTGGGGTGGGGTCACCGTGAGGCGTGTCTCCCCGCCTGCAGTAGTAACTGGCTCATTACTGCACCCTTCTTTCCCTGGCCTCCCTGGTTCTTTCCCTGGTTCTCCCTTCTTTCCCTGGCCTCTCACTTCTACATCCCACACCCACCCAGCTGTGTGTGTGTGCGTGTGGGGGGAGGTGTAAAATGACCCTAAAAAAATAATAAAGTAAATTAAAATGACCCCACGCTGCTCTCCCTTCTGTTTCTTCCTTGGACCCCTAGCTCTGTGTTTGTACCAGCCATCTTTGGGAAAGTTGTTTTAATTTCTCTGTTGTTAATATTGAAAGGCAGCTAGTGTTTTCTACCCATATGTTTTACAAAGACCTTTATTTTCCTATTCAATCTTCCTTCAATACTACCTACCCTAAAAATTGCACCATTGGAAAAGTTTCTTCTTTTTTTTTTTTTTCCCGCGGTATGCGGGCCTCTCACTGTTGTGGCCTCTCCCGTTGCGGAGCACAGGCTCCAGACGCGCAGGCCCAGAGGCCATGGCTCACGGGCCCAGCCACTCCGCGGCATGTGGGATCTTCCCGGACTGGGGCACGAACCCGCGTCCCCTGCATCGGCAGGCGGACTCTCAACCACTGCGCCACCAGGAAAGCCCTGGAAAAGTTTCTTAAGTCACCCATAAGTGGATCACTTCCAACAGTTAATAAACTACCTCACTTGTCCATGCATCAGAAATACAGAGCTCTGAATAAATTTTTGGTGTCAATGATAAGATCACCAATAGCAAGTATTCATTCCTCCTTAATAAGATCATTCCAAAAAAGCCACTGTATTTTAATGCAATTCAGAAAATACTCTCCAAGACACATAATGTGCAGAGAGTCATTCTATCCTCAAATCACTGACAGATCCTACAAGATGATCTGTAGGCAGGTCCTGAGTGTGGCTGACAGCAGCATCAGTGTCACCAGGAAGGCTGTAGAAATGCAGACTCTCAGAGCTACCCACAGATCTACAGAATTCAGTTTGCATTTTAATGAGCTCCCCAGGGGATTCCTGTGCACAGTCAAGTTTAAGAAACACTGCTCTAGCGAACACTAGCAAAGGCTTTAAAAATACTATTATAGATACTACTCAGGATTTAAAATGCTGTCCCTTATTCTTTTTGACATTCTATACAATCTAAAGCACATAAATTATTCACTGAACCAATCTGTCACAGATTCCATGCTCACATAATTTCAAAACAAACCTCAGACTTGCATAGTCTAATTCTGTTGTTCCTTAATTCTTGCATTTATAATTATAACTTATAACTAGCTTCTTGTCCAGAGCTATTTCATTTCCAACAATTTATATTCATTTATATTTGTGAAAAAAATATTTTTTAAGAAAATAAGGGTTTCCTTCTACTTATGTGCATGATCTCAAATAATAGTTCTCAAGTCTATAACCTAATTTACATATACTTAGAAGCATTTTTTTTCTGAGAACCAAGTCACAGTAGAAAACTGTAATAAAAATCTACTTCATGTTGTATGTAACTTTCTGTACTAAGTACGGTTTCTACTGCCTAGGGTGGACCTTCTTAAGGGTTTAACGGGAGTCATCTGGGCTCCCAAAGGCTTCCTAATATGATCTGTGCTCTGTTCTAACCTACTGATAAGGAGATCATGTTTCCACATGTCTCACTGTACAATTAAGCCAGCATTCTAAGAACATAATGATGCCTTGGAGCAATGGTCTTGCTATAACAGGTCTTTCAAATGAATTACAATAAATTTTTTCTTTTTTAAATGTAATTTTTATGTATCTTGAATAACACATTTTTAGAACATAAGTCAGTAGGTCATAATTTTATAAGGCATAGTGTTTCTATCACTAAATCTCTATCTTAACTCATTCTGCCCACCTTACCTTTTCTTCCTACTCTTTATTTAATTATATCGTCATCTGAATCTATACTAGTAGCAGATATTACCTGGTGCCTAGCCGCCATCCAGTGTCCTGTCCCCAAGAACACCTCTCCCCCTCTGTACAGTAGCCTATGGTTTAGGCAGCTAAACTTCCCTCTGCCTTGGGGGAGCCCCAAGTGCGCCAAGCCCATTAGGGCAATCACCTTCCTCTGACTACTCACTGTAATCTGGTCAAATGTGGTCTAATCAGATAAAAGCTCTGGACTTTTGGTCCACTGTTGTGGGAAGTAACCCTCGGTCCCCAAGAATGTGAACAAAAAGCACTGTCGATGGTAGCAAACTTGCAGACAAGAGGAAAATCAGCATGAAGAGGAGCCCCACACAGGGAGGCAGCCAGCCAGAAGAATCAGCAAGGTTATAGTCCCAACAAACCACAAATGAAAGCTACTCCCAGTAACAAGTCAACAGACGCTAAATAAGTCGGTTTGAAATTGCTTTTCTGCTGTCAGCAACCAAAAGCACTCTGATAGAACCTCAAAAAAAAAAAAAGCAAATAAGTCCAATATGCCATTTCTCAAATTCATGTAACATTGCCACTGTTTGTTCCTTAATTCAGATAGGGATGTGAGGAAAAAAGCTGAAGCTTAAGACCTGTCTCAGTATCTACCCTCTTTGCCATTTTAACATAGTTGGCTAAAAAATGTTACATTTAAAAAAAACCTTTTAACAGATCTATTTATACACTTAAGATTGCTTTAAGTTAAAATGTTAAACACAGGGAAATCAATGCTTTTTAAAGCCTTTTAGTCCAAATGAAACAAAGTGAAAAGAAATTTGAACATCACCCATATAAATTAAGATGTAAATACTAACAATTATGGGCTCTCTTTTTAGTTTCTGGCAAAGAATGTTTTTTGTAAACATATGAAAGAGAAACGGTATGATTCATGGACATCTAACAAGTTAAAACAAGAAGTCTGCAACAAACTGGATGAGTCAAGTTAAAAAAATTAGAAGATAATAATGTTGAACAAAGTCTTATGGCAGTGGATATTAAAATATGTTTAGCTACCTGGTCTTTTTCTTTAAATTAGGGACCCAAATGAGCTACTTAACTGTACAGTTCCAACGTTTTCTCCTTTTTATTCATATACGAATCAAATCATTCTGACATTTGACCAGTTTTGTCTTTTTTTAAGTTAAACTTTATTTTGAGATAATTGTAGACTCACAGTTTTGTCCTTTTAAATTAGAGAGACATAATGATAATACTTTCTCCAAAAATAACCATACTAGTTAAAAAGTAATACTGCCACATCACATTGTGAAAAGCTAAAAAGAAATAGCCCAACCTATTTTTTTCCACACAAAAAGAACATATATTTTAGGCTGAGAATTTAGAGAAGAAACCTAGGTAGGTAAAAAGAGGAATTTCCCCCACAGTTTATTTAGTCTTAGATCCTATCATTGTAGCTCTTCCTTTTCACATATATCTCATACTTCCCTGAACTCGTATAGCCTAGAGAAGGCTTTACCCACATTAAATATCATAACAAAATGCCATCTTGCCTGCCAGGGCTTTACTTTTTCTTATGTTAGTTTCCACTCTGACTATACAGTCATTTCCCTGGAGTCAGAGAAGACATTTCACAACTTCTGACTTATTAGGTCTGGGAATGACTATATGAGTCATGTAATTCTAAGGCAGAGATAAACAGTCTATAGCACAGAGTATTATTTACCACCCAACAAGATCTTTAGAATAATAGCCTGGGGTTTTAAAAAATACTTTGGAATTAATTTAAATATTCTTAAAGAGAAATCCTTCTATGGGAAACAAGAAAAGCAAAGTTCTTTGTTCAGCTAAAAGAACATGTCAAAACAAACTAAAGACACCCATGATTTACCTCGATAGTAGGCCTTTGTTATTGCATCAAACTCCTCTTGACCTGCGGTATCCCATAACATGAGCCTGACGTCTTCATCATTAACTCTGAAACAAGAGATGAATGTATTTCATATGCAAAGGAAATGTATTTTTCAAGTCTGGAGGTATTAAAACTACATTGTTGGGCTTCCCTGGTGGTGCAGTGATTAAGAATCCACCTGCTGATGCAGGGGACACGGGTTCGAGTTCTGATCCAGGAAGATCCCACATGCCGCAGAGCAACTAAGCCCGTGTGCCACAACTACTGAAGCCCGTGTGCCTAGAGTCTGTGCTCCACAACAAAAGAAGCAACTGCAATGAGAAGCCCGCGCATCGCAACAAAGAGTAGCCCCTGCTCGCCACAACTAGCGAAAACCCGCGTACAGCAACGAAGACCCAACGCAGCCAAAAATAAATAAACAAATAAATTTATTTATTTACTTACTTATTTTAAAAAAACAACTACATTGCTGGTTTCACTCTGAAAAAGTCTGAGTGCTTTTAAATGCTGATACCATTACCAACAGTGCGAGTAAAGGGTGAAAGACACTCCCCTAAAGCTGTAATTTTACACGATTTGGATTTATCTGTCATGTTTTTTCCTTCAACCACAGTCACAGATAGTGGTGGCTCTAAGACTAGCATCCGAGGGGCCCACGCCTGAGGATTCAACCAACTGCAGATAGAAAATATTTGGAAAAAAAATTCTAGAAAGTTCCAAAAAGCAGAACTTGAATTTACTGTGTGCCTGGCAACTATTTACACAGCATTTACATTATATTAGATATTATAAGTAATCTGGAGATGACTGAAAGTCTATGGGAGCACGTGTGTAGGTTAAATGCAAATACTATGCCATTTTATACAAGGGACTGAGTACCCATGGATGTTGGTGTCCGTGGGATCCTGGACACCCAGGATCAGCTGTCCTGGGAAAGGGTTCCCTTAGGTCAGTGCTTGCCCTCCTCCTGCTACCCTATTCTAATGGGGGAGAATAGTAAGAAAGGAAAGAAGCAGCTTACTGCTTGGTTGCCCTTTAACCCCCAAATTAACTCTGTTCTGTCACACCTGTTGTCTTATTCGCAGGCAGTAGTTTTGTTCTACAGAGTCACTGCCAACACTGAATTAGCAAATCCTGAACCATTCCTCTGAGGGAAAATACCAGGTGGGTGAGGTGCCTGTGAGCCCCTGGTTACAATTTCATCAACTGATCAATATATAACATTGTTTTTTGCATTGTTCTGTTTAAACACACCTTATTTAATATACACTGTTGATTCATTAACATTGAACCCATGGCCAACAGTACTATAACTGGTGCCTGAACGAAGTTTATCTAATACATGTGTTTTCTCCATAAGGCACGTCACAGCTCACCAGACGGCACTTCAGCTTTAGGCTTGGGGCCATTTTAAACAGTGAAACTACCAACAAAAAGCACAAAAATGTGGCACAAAAACAGAACATGAAAAGGCCACTCATGTACAGTATGAGAGATGAAACAAAAATGCAGTGGGTCGCCTTGTTCAACCTCAGCCGAACGTGTGTGTATAAGTGACTCAAATTTTTTGCTGCTCTGTGCATGTCCACAAATGACCATCAGAGTACTGGGAGTACTAAGTCTGGGGTTACAAACAAATTTTAGCAAGCAGTGAATTTGCAAATGTGAAATCCACAAATCATGAGAAGTAACTGCATACTTAAAATATAAATATGGAGTCTATAAATAATAAGGGTCAACTGTGTACTTAAAATATTAATTTGGTCCAGATAGCAAGTGCAAAAAATAAACATCATCAAGATTTAAAATGAATCCCCTTAAAATATCTAAGAAAGGAAGCAAACAGAGAAGTATTTTTAAAAAGAGGGTAACAGAATACAGATTATAAATTCAACATCTTTAAAACAATGAACACAATTATCTTTGATGCTAGTGTCTGGGATAGTTAAATCAGATTTGTTTAATGTTTCTCCTACAATTTAAAATATCCTTAAAAGTTCTCAGGACTAATGACAAAAAGTGTTACTTTGATGTGTTTTAGAATCCAGTTGGATTTCCTTTTCACAGGAGTATTTAAAATCCTCTCAAATCTTTCTCTTATTTCTTTAAAGTAAAAACAAATTATTAATTCTCTAACTTCTATAAGCCCCGTTTTAAAAAGAGAAGAGACATTTTACACAAACAGATCCCATAATATAAGAGATGAAAATTATTCTGCGAGACAGGTAACTTTCTTTCCAAATAAAATAGTCGACAGAAATCTCGGTAAAATCAAGCGTCAGTTTGTGTTTAAGAAGTGCCCAGGGTGCCACCAATAAATATAAAACAGATGTAAGATTGAAAAAGAGAGAAGGGAGAAGTGTAGGAAAAAAAGAAGAAAAAATGAGAGAGGAAGGGAAGAGATGGGGGAGGGGAAAAAAGGAAGGCAAAGACACACAAAGGAGTGACTAACTGAAAACCCGCTGCCACTCGACACCTAGCTTTGGATTGTATTGTACTCAGTTACTATTATTCTGAGCAAACTCATGGACACAGCTCACATATCAAAACTGAGAGGATAAAACAGCCAAGTACATACTGTATCTGTCGCTCCAAAAAATCAACTCCAATGGTTTTCTTGTAGTCTTTTGTAAAAATGCCTTTGCAATACCGCTGAATCATACTTGATTTTCCAACTGCGCCATTCCCTACAACCACCATCTTTATGGCCACTTCCATATCTTCCTCCAACATTTTAAGAGTTGAAAAGGTTTCTGGGCCAAATTTAATTCCAGGTGATCCGATCTTCTCTCTCAAATCTGTGGTTTAAAATGAAGTTATTTTTTCATGACATAAAACCTATATAAAATAAAATAAGCTATAATTGTTTTATCAAGAAATAATCATAATGAATTGCAAGAATTTTTTTCAGTGTTGAAGGCCCTCTCCCCATCCTGTTCAGATAATGTAAATTCTTTGAAAAAAGAGACAATGATACCATTCACTTTTGCACCCTTAACAACAGCAGAATGTATGACTTCCAGGTACCAATAAATGCCTAGATTACATAGTTCTGCCTTTCACTGAGACTAGAGTATGAGTGTTAAGAGTCGAGGCCTGACTTACTAGTTGCTATTTACTGGTTCTGTGCTCTTAGTGAAGTTATTGCTTAACCTCTTGAAGCTTCAGTTTCCTGAGGATATTTACCTCACAGGATTGTTGATCAATGATAGATACAAAGCACTTAGCACAGTGAAAGTTAGGCATTCAAAAAAATGGTAGTTTCATATACCATAATAAATCCTCCTTTTATCCCATTTGGTGGATAGTTACCACCAAATGGGCAACAAATTCAAAATCTAAGGAAACTGCTCTTCATCCTCACAGGTAATAATTAATGTCCCTAGAACAGCACCCTAAGGAAGGGTTTTGTATAATGCCATGCAGCCACGTGATAGCATCGGGCTCTTAGTTACTGTGCTTTAGTGTTTAGATTACAATGGATCCTCTACACATCATCTTATACCATGCATTTTTTTCATTAGTTTCAGACTAGTTACAGTTCCTCATATAATGAAAGTAATAGAATGTGTACTGTTCGCATTTTAGACTGAAAAGAACAGAAAGCCAATTTCTTCATATTTCTTCTTAAAATTACTAGTTAAGTTCCTACCTACTTAGCTATTATATTCCAGCTACCTTAACCAAAAATCCATTTATACAACCACTACACAAAACATGTCTGAAATGTGAAGAACATTCCTTTCTTTGCCCCTAATGGAGTCTCAGTAATTGTCCCTAATGCTTCACAAACTTGCACGATTGTAAGAAGCATCTAGGAGCACTTGTTAAAGTACAGGTCCTAGGTCTCCACTTCAGACATAATTAAATGATTAAAACAACAACTTAAAGTATTGGAACAAGAGAAAGAAGATGACAGAAGTAAAAATATGGGTAAATATAGCAAACTTCTCTTAAATGTTATATTTGACAGTTGAAAGAAAAATTATAATACTGTTCAATATGGTTTTCAATATATGTAGAGAAAACACTTAAGACAAGTAATTATACGTGGAAGAGGGGACTTCCCTGGTGGTCCAGTGGTTAAGACTCTGTGTTCCCAGTGCAGGGGGCCCGGGTTCGATCCCTGGTCAGGGAACTAGATCCTGCATGCCACAAGCCCACATGCTGCAACTAAAAAAAGATCCTGGGGTTCCCTGGTGGCACAGCGGTTGAGAGTCCACCTGCCGATGCAGAGGACACGGGTTCGTGCCCTGGTCCGGGAAGATCCCACATGCTGTGGAGCTGAGCCTGCGCATCTGGAGCCTGTGCTCCGCAACGGGAGAGGCCACAACTGTGAGAGGCCCGCGTACCGCAAAAAAAAAAGAAAAAAATAAAAAAAGATCCTGCGTGCCGCAACTAAAGATCCCACATGCCACAAATAAAGATCTCGCATGCCGCAACTAAAAGAGCCTGCGTGCTGCAACTAAAAAAAAGATGCCGCGTGCTGCAACAAAGATCCCACATGCTGCAACTAAGACCTTGCGCAGCCAAATTAAAAAAAAAAAATTATACATGGAAGAGGACAAAAGGGAGGTAAGGTTTCTTAACTTCACTTGAACTGGTAAAATGTTGACACCAACAGACTGTGATAAATTACCTACGCAGCTAAACAAGTTACACAAAGAAATACTCAAAAACACTATAAAACACAATAAAACAAAATGAAATTCTAAAAACAGAAAACTGTCAGAATCCAATCAACATTTATAGAGCTGTCCACGCAACAACAGCAGAATATACTTCAAGCACCCACTGAACATATACCAAAATAGAACATATTCCAGGCCATCAAACAACCCTCAACAAAAGCCAAATAAAGGGACCACAATAAAATCAAACTAGAAATCAGTAATGGAAAGATAACAGGAAAATCTCCAAACATTTGGAAATTAAAAACACAGATTTCTCAACAACCCATGGGCCAAAGAAGAAGCTCAAGAGAAATTTAAAAAATAACTGAATTGAATTAAAATGAAAATATGTCAAAATTTATGGGACACAGCTAACATACTGCTGAGAGGGAAAATTTACAGCACTAAATGCTTACCTTAGAAAAGAAGAAAAGTCTCAATCAATAATCTAAGCCCCCACCTCAAAAAACTAGAAAAAGAATCGCAAAATAAACCCAAAGCAAGAAAAAGGATGGGAATAATAAAGAGCAGAAATCAGTGAAATTGATATAACCATTAGGAAAATTGAATTTATAACTTTAAAAACTCAAAAAGAAATCTCCAGGCTCAGGTGATTTCATTGGAGAATTCTACCAAACTTTTCAAGAATAATACATACTCTCCCCCGGAATACAGAAGAGGAGAAAACACTCCCTAACTTATTTTATAAGGCCAGCATTATCTTGATACCAGCACCACACAAAGACAGTACAAAAAAGGAAACTAAACAAATAATTCCTCATGAACACAAATGCAAAAATCCTCAACAAAATATTAGTAAATCACATCCAGCAATATATAAAAAGAATAACCAGGACCAAATGGGCTTTATTTGGGAATGCAAGGCTGGTTCAATACTCAAAAATCAATCAGTGTAATCCACCATATTAACAGAGTAAAGAAGAAAAACCACATCAACATCAATTTGTGAAAAAAACTCTCAGCAAACTAGAAACAGAAGAGAACTTCTTCAACCTGATAAAGGGCATCTATTAAAAAAAAAAAAAATCTACAGCTAACATCACACTTAATTCTGAAAGACAGATTGAATTCCCCCTTAGACTGAGAACAAGGTAAGGATGTCCACTCTCACTACTCCTGTTTATCATTAGGCCTAGCCAGAGCAACAGGCAAATAAAATACTTAAAACGCTTATAGATTAGGGAAAAAAACTATCTCTATTCACAGATGACATGACTGTCTATCTAGAAAACTCCAAGGTTTCAAACAAACAATCCTGGAACTAATAAGTGAGTTTAGCAAGGACACAGGATACAAGAGCAACACACAACACTCAACTGTATTTCTAATATCTTAACAATGTACAATTTGAAGCCAAAAATTTTTAAAATGATATTTACAATAGTTTCCTCCCAAAATGAAATACTTTGGCATAAATCTAACAAAACATGTACAGGATCTGTATACTGAAAACTACAAAACACTAATGAAACAAAGAAATAAATGGAAAGATACATCATGTTCATAGATTGAAAGATTCAACAAAGTAAAAATAGCAATTCTCCCCAAATTGATCTACGGTTTGATATAATTCCAAAGTACCAGCAGAATATTCTGTAGTTAGAGACAAGCTGATTCTAAACTTTATATGGAAAGGCAAATGAAGTAGCATAGCTAAAACAATTTTGAAAAAGAATAAAGCTGGAGAAGATTATGCTACCCAAGTTTAAGACACTATAAAACTACATCCATCAAGAAAGTTTGATACTGGCAAAGAGAAAGATACAAAAGTCAATGGAACACAACAGAGGGCCAAAATAGACCCACACAAATACAGCCAATTGATTTTTGACAAAGGTGCAAAACTATTAAATGGAGAAAAGACAGTCTTTTCAACAAATGGTGATGGAACAAGTGGACATTCATATGCAAAAAAGTAAACCTTCCCCTAAATCTCACACCTTATATAATAATTGAAGCTAGGGCTTCCCTGGTGACGCAGTGGTTGAGGGTCCGCCTGCCAATGCGGGGGGCGTGGGTTCGTGCCCCGGTCCGGGAGGGTCCCGCGTGCCGCGCGGGGCGGCTGGGTCCGTGGGCCATGGCTGCTGGGCCTGCGCGTCTGCAGCCTGTGCTCCGCGGCAGGAGAGGCCACAGCAGTGAGAGGCCCGCGTACCGGAAAAAAAAAAAAAAAAGATTATAGATCTAAATATAAAACTATAATATCTAGAAGATGAAAATCTTCTTGACCTGGGATTAGGCAAAGTTCTTAGACATGCTACCAAAAGATGTACAAAAGGAAATATGGATAAATTAGATTTCATCAAAATTAAAAAATTAGCTCTGTGAAAGACACTGTTAAAACAATGAAAAGAAGCTATAGACTGCAAGAAACTTTTGCAAAACATATCTAACAACTTGTATCCAGAACATATAAAGAACCCTCAAAACTCAACATAAGAAAGAAACCACTGAATTTAAAAATAGGCAAAAGTCTTGGCCAGATACTCACCCAAGATTATATATAACAATTAAGTACACGAAAAGATATTCAACATCTTTAGCCATTAGTTAAAGACACATTAAGACCACGAGATACCACTACATGCCTATTAGAATGGCTAAACTAAAAAATCCGACAATACAAAGTGCTAGAGAGGAGATGAAGCAACTGGAACTCGCACATGTTGCTGGTGAGAATGAAAAATGATACAGCCACTCTGGAAATCAGTGTGACAGTGTATTACAAAGTTAAACATACTTTATATGATCATGTAATCCCAATCTTAGCAGTACCCTAGAGAAATGAAAACTTATGTTCACACAAAAACCTGTATAGCAATGTTTATAGTAGCTATAGTCATAATCACCCAAAACTGGAAACGATCCAAATGTCCTTCATTGGGAGCACATCCATCTAATAGAATACTACTCAGCAATAAAAAAAGAATAAATTGTTGACACATCCAACAACTCGCAGGAATCTCAAAGGCATTATGCTGAGTGAAAGGTTACATGTTGCATGATTCCATTTCTATGACATTCTGGAAAAGGTCAGTAATTGCCAGGGGTTGGGGTAAGGGGGAGGATATAAAAGGATAGCATGAGTGTTTTGGAGGTGATCGAACTGTTCTAAATTCTGACTGTTATGGTAGTTACATATATCTAAAATTCACAGAACTGCACACCCCCCAACAAAGTCAATTTTACCATATAATAATTTTTAAAATAATAAAATGTAAAGAAAAGTAAGTGGAATCAGATTTTAACACAGGCAGTCTGACTCCTGTGATTATCAGCCAATACTCTACAGACTTAAAGAACTATACCAAAACAATTAAATTCTTAGAAAATTAGCATAATTCTGAGTACAATACTTTAAAAGCTTGACAGTAACACTTTACATGTGTTCTTTTTCCAAGTTTAATTTTAAAGATTTTGCCAACCAACAGCCGTCCAATACATTAGAAAAGTAAAGGATGAGTTAACTCACTGATCGAAAGGGTGGCTTTTTCATCACAGCCTGTACTTCAGCACAGGTATGATTATATTTATAAAAACACTGAAAAACTTCTCAAGTTCAATGAAGTTACCTAGAAGATGTCAGGAGTTACATAAAACCTGGAGAAGTAGACAGCCCTTTTCAGACTGTACTGCCACTGGGATCCCCGAGTGAAGTGACTGCGGTAGCCAGTGTCAAGGAGACCGCGTAGTCAGGCTCATTCATATTCGAGCGGAACCCGAGCAACACCCGGGCTGGGTGGGACCGCAGGCAGGGAAGGGGCCCGCCGCCCAAAACGGGGTCTGGAATCCAGGGTGGGGCTTGGGCCCTTTCCCCGCCAGCCCCAACCCACAACTAACGCCCAGTCCCCACCGCCCCGCTGCACCTCCCCGCCCGAGGGCCACCCCAGGGAGGCGGGGGCGCGGGGAGGGGAGGGGGCGCCGGGGGCTGCGCCCACCGCCTGCCGCGGGGACCCGGGCCCCGCACTCGAAGTGCGCGCGCGGCGGCCGGGCCGGGGAGGGACGCCCGGCCTGGAGGCTCCCGCCGAGCCCGTCCGGCCCCCGGTGGGCACATCCCGGGCCGCGGGGACGGGCGGGTCCTCCGCAGCCAGCCGCGGTCGAGGGCGATGAGTGCGGCCAGCCGCCCCGGGCGCGAGCCGCTACTCACCGTCCCCGCGCCGCCCGCCGCCCGCTGCCCGGCGCGACCGCTCCTCCTGGTCGCGGTGTAACCGCCGTCTCCGCCGCCCAGTACGCCAGCCCTCCGACAGGGCCTCCGGCCGGCTCGCGCCCTCTTTTGCTCTTTTAAGAATGACTGTGACTTTTTTCAGGAACTTTATTGGCAGAAGGACTCGGAACCAGCAGATAGCTGCGGCCCCGCCGCGGAAGGTAGGACGCAGGAGACTCGCCTACCCTGGGCTGCGGACCCCCGGCACTCGGAGCATGCGCCGGACTTTCAGTGCGCACGCGCGCGCCGCCGGCCTCGCCCCGCTGCCCCGCCCCCGAGTTGGCTGAGGTTGAGGGGCCGCCGCGTTCCCTGTGAGGCAGCTGGGGCTGATGGGGTTCCAGGAGGCGGCGGGAGAGGACGCTGCCGAGGAAGGGCCGCAAACGCTTCGCTTACCCAGTGGTCAGCTTTCAGAGTCCTCACAGGACGTGCCCTCCCTGGATGCACACCTTATACTCTTGACCGGAGGACATCCAAGTGGCGAAGTGAGCAAAACTGGAGCAAGGTCGAAAACGCACTCGGTCCGTACTCTGTGACTGGACCAAGTGCGAGTCTGCGATGCTTAATAATTCAGAGAACCAAACAGAAATCCAAAAGTTGGCTCCCAAAGCAACCTAAACTTTGCTTCAGTTGTTTTAATACTGTGAAATAGAATAGAAAAAAAAAAAAAAAAGGAAAATACCAAGTGTTGACGAGGTTGTGGAGTAGCTGAATCCTTCTGTCCTGCTGCTGGAATGTAAACTAGAATAATTTAAAAAAACAATTTGGCGTACTAGTAAAGAAGCATACCCTATGACCTAGTAGTTACATGTCTGTGTGTTCAGCCAAGAGAAGCGTGTGCTTACGGGGGCACCAACAATTATCAGAATGTTCACAGACGCATTTGTTTTAATAAACCCAAATGGAAATATCACAAAAGACCATCAACAATAGAATAAATTAATACATTCACAGTGTTCATATACTGGAATACTACTCAGCAATGAGAAAAGTGACCTGCAACTACAGGCGATAACATGGATGAACTGCAGAAACATAAAGTTGAGCATAAAAAGTCAGACACGAAAGTGTTACTGACCAGGGTTCCTGACCTTCCCTAATCAATAGAAATTGACTAGAGGCCAGATAAGAAATTCAGGCAAGGCTTTATTGGGACCCCTGCTGTAGCATGGGGGAGAACAAGCAACCTATTCCCTTGCTTGCTGGCTTGCTCGCTGGGCGGGGGCCTTGCTCGCTTCCCGAGGGGACAAGCTTGTTCCTTATATAGGGTGAGGGTACGGGTGTATCCAAGGGTTGGGCCAGAGGTGTGGCTTAGGTGGTCTGCCCACCCCCTTAGGTGGTGTTGAGTGCAGGGGGCATATGCAGTACCCTGCTTTTGCTCCAGGCTCTTCAGGAGTGGCAGTTAGCTTTTTTGGTCTCTTTGTATTTTGGGGGTCCAGAATTTGCCCCAACGTCGCATGCACGCAGTTATTTTTAGTCCCATACAGTTTATTTGTATTTTGTTGCTCGAGGAGAGGTGTGTCCATGTGCAAGCACTGCAGCAAAGGGGCCCTGGTCCCAGCCTGTCTCATTCCTCCCGAGAGACTCTACACCCTTATTCTTAAGGGTAAGGGGCCGAAGGTCTCTTCTTCTGAAACTTCTTCCTGCTGGACAGGGGCCGCAGACCCTAGCCTGCCCTAGATGTCCCTTGCTGACTGTTTCAAGGACCTGTAGGGACTTGGGCCACATTCCGCTGGAATGGGCTGAATTCCTTGAGCCATCATGAGCCTTACTTCAAACCGTTGGAGCCTGAAAGACACAAACTTAACCAAAAGGTTAAACAAACAAGGGCTAAAAAGGAGAAGAACAATGATAGCCATTAAAGGGCTTAGTAAGGGAAGGAACCAGGGTTAACTTTGGGCTTCCTTATCTGTTGACCAGACAAGGGAGGCAATATGGTCCCTGCCAAAATTATGAAGCCACTCTTGCCTTGTTCGGCTGGAAGGTAATCAGGGGCCAGAAAATTGTCAAGAACCACATCAGCCAAGGAAAGAAGAGAGGTCCCAAGTCCTGTTAAGGGTTCAAATAGGAGCCAACACACTACATCATTTTACTTATCTGTTGATGGTGCCTGTCTTTTGAGTGGGTATCTCAGATTGTCCACTGGCTCACAGGTGTGTTGTTCTTCTGTTGTGACCTGCGAGGTTTCTGGAGGTAAAAGCTTTAGTCTGGACAAATGTACCTAACTAGATGTCCCTTGAAGTTTGACTGCAGTAGAGGTGGCTAAAATTACTTTATAGAGGCCTTTCCATTTTGGCATTAGTTGGTGTTGGGGGGGGGACCCCTCTTTCCAGGTTTTAAGAAGAACTTGGTCCCCAGGGTTTATTTGTAAAGGAACTGCTCCTTCCTCTGTAATTTTAGTGGGAGTCGGCAGTGCCTTGTGGGCATAGTCCTGGATTGCCCTCTGAACTTGTCCTACATTAATAATATATCTCAGGGCCTGGTTCACTTCCTCATCTAGTAGAATGTCAGTAGTAAGAAAAGGCCTCCCATATGTCATTTCAAATGGGCTAAGCCTCAGACCACTCCTGGGGGCTACATGGACCCTGAGGAGTGCAATAGGAAGCAAGTTGGTCCAGGGTGCATGAGTTTCTTGGCAGAGCTTTGCTAGGTTTTCTTTAAAGTATGGTTCATTTTCTGTACCTTCCCTGAGGACCGGGGGTGCCAAGAGGTGTGTAGCTTGTAGTGTATCTCTAGGGCCGTTGTGAGTTTCTGTGTGATTTTGGCTATAAAAGAGGGCCCATTATCACTCTGGAGGGACTTTGTAAGTTCAAACCGAGGAACTACTTCCTTTAAAAGGGACTTACAGATGTCCAACGCCTTTTCAGATCAGGTGGGGAAGGCTTCAACCCATCCTGTGAAAATATCAACAAACACCAGAAGAAATTTATATCCTGATCATGGGGCATTTGGGTGAAATCTAACTGCCAGTCTTCCCCTGGATATGTCCCTTGGCGTTGGATTGGCCTGAGTAATGAAGGAGGGATTGGATGGGTCTGTGGGTTATTATGGGCTCATAAATCACAGGCAAGTGTTACTTGTTTTGCTGTTCTTTTAAGCCCCTTCCCTGAAAAAGTCTTTTGCACCAAGTCCCATAGTGCATCCCTCCCATAGTGGGTGGCATCATGTAAGCTCATAGTGAGTTTCCAGCCTTGGGCCTCAGGGCTTAGAACCTTATCCTCCTTTTTATACCAGCCTGTGCTTCCCTTCTCATAGCTCTACTTCTCAGCATTTTCATGTACCTGTGGGGAATACTGGGGAAGGCTAGAGAGTTCAGGGGGGCCAATCACTAGAGCCATAACTTGTTCGGATTCCTGCAGCCAAGCTGCCTGTTTTGCAATTTGATCAGCTTTGCTGTTCCCTTAGCTCACAAAAGAGCCATCCCTCTGATGGCCCTTGCAGTGGATTACTGCGACCTGTGTTGGAAGCTGCACTGCTTCTAAAAGAGCCAGAATCAAATCTTTATGTTTTATGGGGGAATTTTTAGCAGTTAACATTTCTCTTTCTTTCCAGATGGCAGCATGAGCATGTAGCACGTGGAACCCATATTTAGAGTTAAGTAAAAATATTTAATTTCTTATCCTTCCCTATTTGCAAAGCACTCATTAATGCAGTTAGTTCAGCCTTCTGGGCTAATGTCTGGGGTGGCAGAGCCTTGGCTTCTGTGACTTCATCTACACCAGCGGTCCTCAACCTTTTTGGCACCAGGGACCAGTTTCATGGAACACAACTTTTCCATAGACTGGGGCAGGGGAGGGGGGTGGGATTGGGATGATTCAAGTGCATTACATTTATTGTGCACTTTATTTCTATTATTATTACATTGTAATATATAATGAAATAATTATACACCTCACCATAATGCAGAATCAGTAGGAGCCCTGAGCTTGTTTTCACTTGCCACTCACTGGTAGGGTTTTGACATGGGTCTGCAAGCAATTGATTTATTATGGTCTCTGTGCAGTCAAACCTCTCTGCTAATGATAATCTGTATTTGCAGCTGCTCCCCAGCACTAGCATCACTGCCTCAGCTCCACCTCAGATCATCAGGCGTTAGATTCTCATAAGGAGCGCGCAACCTAGATCCCTCGCATGCGTGGTTCACAGCAGGGTCCGCACTCCTATGAGAATCTAATGCCGCCGCTGATCTGATAGGAGGCAAAGCTCAGGTGGTAATGTGACGATGGGGAGCGGCTGTAAATACAGATGAAGCTTCGCTCGGTCGCCCACCGCTCACCTCCTGTGCAACCTGGTACCCAGCAGGCCACGGACTGGTACTTGTCTGTGGCCCAGGCTTTGGGCACCCCTGATCTAGACTAACTATGGCATACCCTGCCTTTTGGGTCCCCATTTCTACAAAACTGCTCCCATCAGTAAACCATTCGACCTCAGGGCTGTCTAGAGGCTCATCTAGAAGATCAGGCCTGCTGGAGTAAGTTTGTTCTATGGTCTCTATACACTGATGCAGTAGGTCTCCACTCTCAACCACTTGGAAGCAGAGTTGCTGGGTTCAGGGTTTGGCACATCTTTAAGGGGATGTCGGGGGTGTCCATTAGAAGGGCCTGATAACTTGTTAACCTTCCTCCAGCCAACCAATGATGTCCTTTGACTTCCAGCACAGATTGTACCTGATGAGGGGTTAACACATCTAAGAGTTGTCCCAGGGTGAGCTTGGAAGTCTCATTTACCAATAGGGCTGTGGCTGCTACTGCCCAAAGGCAGCTTGGCCATCACAGAGCCACTGAGTCCAGTTGCTTTGAAAAGTAAGCAACTGGTCTCTGATCTGGTCCCAGCTTTTGGGTCAGGACTCCTGGAGCTATCCCTGACCTCTCGTGAATGTATAGGTTAAAGGGCTTGTCCAAATTTGGAAGCCCCAGTGCTGGTGCTCTACTCAACTCTGTCTTTAGAGTCTCAAAGGCCCGCTGTGGTCCCTATTCCATTAAAGGGGTTCCCTTTTTTTCTCCCTCTGGAGCCTCATACAGGGGTTTGGCAATAAGACCATAATTTGGAATCCAGATACAACAGAACCCAGCCATACTCAGAGTTGTCTCTTTGTGGTTGGAGATGGTAATGCACTAGCTGCTATTTTTTGATCTACGGCCAGGGCTCGTGCCCCTGGGGTCAAAACAAATCCTAAATATTGAGCCCATTGCTGTGAGATCTTAGCCTTGGTTGGAGAGACTTTATATCCCCTTTTTGCCGGAAAATTTAGGACCCTAACAGTATTTTGATCTGAATCTTGTTTGGTCTCACTACTTGTCAATAAATCATCAACATATTGTAGCAAAGTTCTCTTCTCAAGGCTCAGTTCCCTCAGTTCCCTTGCTAATGCATTTCCAAAAAGATGGGGGCTGTCCCAAAACCCTGGGGAAGCACTGTCCATGTATATTGGGTAGCTTCCAGGGTGTCAGCGTGCCTCCATTCAAAGGCAAAGAGGTATTGAGAGTCTAGATGTAGAGGAATACAGAAAAATGCATCTTTGAGGTCCAAAACACAGAAATACTGAGTGCTTCCTGGCACGTGGGTGAGGAGTGTAGATGGGTTTGGCACTAGTGGGTGAATAGGCATGATGGCCTCATTCACTGCTTGTAAGTCTTAAACAAACCAATACTCCCCGTTAGGCTTCTGAACAGGGAGGATCGGGGTGTTGCAAGGGGATTGGCAGGGCCTAATAAGTCCGTGTTTTAGGAATTTGCTGAGCAGCGGTTGGATTCGCCTCAGCAGTGGTTGGATTCACCTTCAGGCTTTAAAGGATATTGTCTCTTCCAGGGGTATTCATCCCCAGGCCTTAACCTTCTTTTTATTGGGAGAACACATTTTGCCCTTCCTGGTACCAAGGTATCCCAAACTGCAGGATCTACCTGTTCTCTAATTTCTTGGGGGATGTCTTGGGGAATATTTTGATGCCCAACAGGTGGGTCATCTGGGGCTACTAATAGATGCATTCTCTGTTCAGATTCTTTACCTTCTTAGACTTCACCCTGTCTTAAGAATATACTAGCTTCTAACTTATTTAGCAAATCTCTTCTCAGGAGGGGGACAGGGCATTCTGACATATACAAAAAGGAGTGAGTAATAATAATGGACCCAATTCTGCAGGCAAGGGGAGATGTAAATCGCCTTACCTTTGGATATCTATCAACTCCTATCACAGCACAGTCACAGTTGGAGAGGGGGATGGCTGCCCAAGTCAGAACAGAGCAGGCGGCTCCAGTGTCTACAAGAAATTCAGTTCTCCTACCTGCCACATTGAGGGTGACCCGAGGCTCTGCTGGAGTAATGAGGATGGATCAAGTGGGATCTGGAGCTGGGCAGGTGCTCAGGCCCATCAGTCGGTGTGTGGGAATCTCTCATCCGAGATATTCTCAAGGAACTGGGGTGGGTTGGGTTTGCCCTTTGGGCATCCCACAGGAGGGCACTCAGGACATTCCCCCTTCCAATGCCCCCCTTACCGACAAAAGCCCAGGCAGATTCTTGGTGGTCTGTCCAGCCTCCTTGGCCCTCCAGGGTCCACATGAGGTGGTGGGTGAATCAGAGCAGCCAAAAGCTGCATTTTCTTTATTAGCCTCTTATTCTTATTGGACTCCTCCGTTAAGTCTCTGTTGTTATAGACCTTGAAGGCCTCCTCTACCAAGGTTTATAATGGGGTTTGGGGCCCAGCCTCAAGCTTTTGTAATTTTCTTCGGATATCAGGAGTAGCCTGGGTGATAAAATGCATGGCTAATAGTGTCCTCCCTTCTGCAGACTCAGGGTCTGTATTGGTGTACTTCCTGAATGCCTCTGTCACCTGGCTCAGGAAGACTGCCGGGTTTTCATCTTTTCTTCCTTTGTAACCTCTCAGACCTTATCATAATTTACAGGCTTCACCATACACCTTTTCATTTCTCCTGATAGACAAGTAATATAACGTCTCATCCTAGTCTGGCCTACATGATTGTCATTTTTCTTTTTTAAAAATATCTTTATTGGAGTATAATTGCATTATAATGTTGTGTTAATTTCTGCTGTATAACAAAGTGAATCGGCTATATGTATACATATATCCCCATATCCCCTCCCTCTTGAGCCTCCCTCCCACCCTCCCTATCCCACCCCTCTAGGTTATCACAAAGCATGGAGATGATCTCCCTGTGCTATGCAGCAGCTTCCCACTAACTATCTATTTTACATTTGGTAGTGTATATAAGTCAGTGCTACTCTCTCACTTTTTCCCAGCTTCCCCTTCTACCCCTGTGTCCTCAAGGCTGTTCTCTACGTCTGTGTCTTTATTCCTGCCTTGCCACTATGTTTATCAGCACCATTCTTTTAGATTCCATATATGTGCATTAGCATATAGTATTTGTTTTTCTCTTTCTGACTTACTTCACCCTGTATGACAGACTCTAGGTCCATCTGCCTCATTACAAATAACTCAATTCCATTCCTTTTTATGGCTGAGTAATATTCCATTGTGTATATGTGCCATGTCGTCTTTATCCATTCATCTGTCAGTGGACATTTAGATTGTTTCCATATCCTGGCTATTGTAAATAGTACTGCAATGAACATTGTGGTACATGTATCTTTTTTAATTATGGTTTTCTCAGGGTATATATATGCCCAGTAGTGGGATTGCTGGGTCATATGGTAGTTCTATTTTTAGTTTGTTTTTTTTTAATATAAATTTATTTATTTAGTTAGTTAATTTTGGTTGTGTTGGGTCTTTGTTACTGTGTGTGGGATTTCTCTAGTTGCGGTGAGCAGGGGCTACTCTTTGTTGAGGTGTGCAGGTTTCTCATTGCGGTGGCTTCTCTTGTGGAGCACAGGCTCTAGACATGTGGGCTTCAGTAGTTGCAGCATGCGGGCTCAGTAGCTGTGGCTCTTGGGCTCTAGAGGGCAGGCTAAGTAGTTGTGGCACATGGGCTTAGTTGCTCTGAGGCATGTGGGATATTCCTGGACCAGGACTTGAACCCGTGACCCCTGCATTGGCAAGCAGATTCCTAACCACTGTGCCACCAGGGAAGTCCCTATTTTTAGTTTTTTAAGGAACCTCCATACTGTTCTCCATAGTGGCTGTATCAATTTACATTCCCACCAAAGTGCAGGAGGTTCCCTTTTTTCCACACCCTCTCCAGCATTTATTGTTTGTAGATTTTTTATGATGGCCAGTGACTGGTGTGAGGTGATACCACATTGTGGTTTTGATTTGCATTTCTCTAATATTAGTGATGTTGAGCGTATTTTCATGTGTTTGTTGGCAATCTGTATGTCTTCTTTGGAGAAATGTCTATTTAGGTCTTCTGCCTATTTTTGGATTTTTTTTTTTTTTTTTTATATTAAGCTGCATGAGCTGCTTGTAAATTTTGGAGATTAATCCTTTGTCAGTTGCTTCATTTGCAAATATTTTCTACCATTCTGAGGGTTGTCTTTTTGTCTTGTTTACGGTTTCCTTTGCTGTGCAAAAGCATTTAAGTTTCATTAGGTCCTATTTGTTTATTATTATTTTTTTATTTCCATCACTCTATGAGGTGGGTCAAAAAGGGTCTTGCGGGCTTCCCTGGTGGCACAGTGGTTGAGAGTCCGCCTGATGATACAGGGGACACGGGTTCATGCCCCGGTCCAGGAAGATCCCACATGCCACGGAGTGGCTGGGCCCGTGAGCCATGGCTGCTGAGCCTGCGCATCCAGAGCCTGTGCTCTGTAACAGGAGAGGCCACAACAGTGAGAGGCCCGCCAAAAAGGATCTTGCTGTGATTTATGTCATATAGTGTTCTGCCTATGTTTTCCTCTAAGAGTTTTATAGTGTCTGGCCTTACATTTAGGTCTTTAATCCACTTTGAGTTTATTTTTGTGTATGGTGTCAGGAAGTGTTCTAATTTAATTCCTTTATATGTAGCTGTCCAGTTTTCCCAGCACCACTTATTGAAAAGGCTGTCTTTTTTCCATTGTATATTCTTGCCTCCTTTGTCAAAGATAAGGTGACCATATGTTCATCTCTGAAATTTATCTCTGGGCTTTCTATCATGTTCCATTGAGCTATATTTCTGTTTTTGTGCCAGTACCATACTGTCTTGATTACTGTAGCTTTGTAGTATAGTTTGAAGTCAGGGAGTCTGATTCCTCCAGCTCTGTTATTCTTTCTCAAGATTGCTTTGGCTATTCAGGGTCTTTTGTGTTTCCATACAAATTGTAAAATTTTTTGTTCTAGTTCTGTGAAAAATGCCATTGGTAATATGATAGGGATTGCATTGAAGGTGTCAATTGCTTTGGGAAATACAGTCATTTTCACAATGTTTATTCTTCCAATCCAAGAACATGGCATATGTTTGTGTCGTCTTTGATTTCTTTCATCAGTTTCTTATACTTTTCTGCATACAGGTCTTTGCCTCCTTAGATAGGTTTATTCCTAGGTATTTTATTCTTTTTGTTGCAATGGTAAATGGGAGTGTTTTCTTAATTTCTCTATTTGATTTTTCATTGTTAGCATATAGGAATGCAAGAGATTTCTGTGCATTAATTTTCTATCCTGCTACTTTACCAAATTCATTGATTAACTCTAGTAGCTTTCTGGTGGCATCTTTAGGATTTTCTATGTATAGTATCATGTCATCTGCAAACAGTGACAGGTTTACTTCTTCTTTTCCAATTTGTATTCCCTTTATTTCTTTTTCACTTCTGATTGCCATGGCTAAAACTTCCAAATCTATGTTAAATAATAGTGATGAGAGTGGGTACCCTTGTCTTCTTCCTGATCTTAGAGGGAATGTTTTCAGTTTTTCACCAATGAGAATGATGTTGGCTGTGGGTTTGTCATATATGGCTTTTATTATGTTGAGGTAGGTTCCCTCCATGCCCACTTTCTGGAGAATTTTTATCATAAATGGGTGTTGATTTTTGTCAAAAGTTTTTCTTCATCTATTGAGATGATCATATGGATTTTATCCTTCAATTTGTTAATATGGTGTATCACATTGATTGATTTGTGTATATTAAAGAATCCTTGCATTCCTGGGATAAGCCCCACTTGATCATGATGTACAATCCATTTAATTTGCTGTTGAATTCTGTATGCTAATATTTTGTTGAGGATTTTTGCATCTATGTTCATCAGTGATATTGGCCTGTTATTTTCTTTTTTTTGTGACATCTTTGTCTGGTTTTGGTATCAGGTGATGGTGGCCTCATAGAATGAGTTTGGGAGTGTTCCTCCTTCTGCTATATTTTGGAAGAGTTTGAGAAGGATAGGTGTTAGCTCTTCTCCAAATGTCTGATAGAATTTGCCTATGAAGCCATCTGGTCCTGGGCTTTTGTTTGTTGGAAGATTTTTAATCACAATTTCAATATCAGTGCTTGTGATTGGTCTGTTCACATTCTCTATTTCTTCCGGGTTCAGTCTTGGAAGGTTGTACTTTTCTAAGAATTTGTCCATTTCTTCCAGGTTGTCCATTGTATTAGCATATAATTGCTTGTAGTAATCTCTCTTGATCCTTTGTATTTCTGTGGTGTCAGTTGTTACTTCTCCTTTTTCATTTCTAACTCTGTTGATTTGAATCTTCTCCCTGTTTTGCCTGGTGACTCTGGCTAGTGGTTTATCAATTTTGTTTATCTTCTTAAGAAACCAGCTGTTAGTTTTACTTATCTTTTCTATTGTTTCCTTTGTGTCTTTTTCATTTATTTCTGAGCTGAACTTTATGATTTCTTTCCTTCTGCTAACTTTGGGGTTTTTTTGTTCTTCTTTTTCTAATTGCTTTAGGTGTAAGGTTAAGTTGTTTACTTGAGATTTTTCTTGTTTCTTGAGGTAGGATTATACTGCTATAAACTTCCCTCTTAGAACGCCTTTGGCTGCATCTCATAGGTTTTGGGTTGTCAGGTTTTCATTGTCATTTATTTCTAGGTATTTTTTGATTTCCTCTTTGATTTCTTCAGTGATCTGTTGGTTGTTTAGTAGAATATTGTTTTGCCTCCACGTGCCTATATATTTTACAGTTTGTTTCCTGTAATTGATACTAGTCTCATGGAATTGTGGTCAGAAAAGATGGGTGATGTGAGTTCAATTTTCTTAAATTTACTGAGACTTGATTTGTGACCCGAGATGTGATCTATCCTGGAGAGTGTTCTGTGTGCACTTGAGAAGAAAGTTTATTCTATTCTTTTTGGATGGAATGTCCTATAAATATCAATTAGGTCCATCAGTTCTAATGTGTCATTTAAAGCTTGTGTTTCCTTATTTATTTTCTGTTTGGATAATCTGTCCATTGGTGTAAGTGGGGTGTTAAAGTCCCCTACTATTATTGTGTTACTGTCGATTTCCCTTTTTATGGCTGTTAGCATTTTGCCTTATGTATTGAGGTGTGCCTATGTTGGGTGCATAGATGTTTACAATTGTTATATCTTCTTCTTAGATTGGTCCCTTGATCATTATATAGTGTTCTTCCTTCTCTCTTGTAATAGTCTTTATTTTGAAGTCTATTTTGTCTGATATGAGTACTGCTACTCCAGCTTTCTTCTGACTTCCATTTGCATGGAATATCTTTTTCTGTCCCCTCACTTTCAGTCTGTATGTGTCCCTAGGTCTGAAGTGGGTCTCTTGTAGACAGCATATATACGGGTCTTGTTTTTGTATCCATTCAGCAAGCCAATGTCTTTTGGTTGGGTCATTTAATCCATTTACATTCAAGGTTATTATCAATATGTTATGTTCCTAGTATCATTTTCTTAATTGTTTTGGGTTTGTTTTTGTAGGTCTTTTCCTTCTCTTATGTCTCCCACCTAGAGAAATTCCTTTAGCATTTGTTGTAAAACTGGTTTTGTGGTGCTGAATTCTCTTAACTTTTGCTTGTCTGTAAAGCTTTTGATTTCTCCATGGAATCTGAATGAGATCCTTGCTGGGTAGAGGAATCTTGGTTGTAGGTTTTCCCCTTTCATCACTTTAAATATATCCTGCCACTCCCTTCTGGCCTGTAGAGTTTCTGCTGAAAGATCAGCTGTTAACCTTATGGGGATTCCTTTGTATGTTATTTGTTGCTTTTTCCCTTGCTGCTTTTAATATTTTTTTCTTTGTGTTTAATTTTTGTTAGTTTGATTAATATGTATCTCGGTGTGTTTCTCCTTGGTTTTACCCTGTATGGGACTCTCTGCACTTCCTGGTCTTGATTGACTATTTCCCTTCCCATGTTGGGAAAGTTTTTAACTATAATCTCTTCAAATATTTTCTCACCCATTTCTTTTATTCTTCTTCTTCTGGGATGCGCATAATTTGAATGTTTGTACATTTAATGTTGTCCCAGAGGTCTCTGAGACTGTCCTCCATTCTTTTCATTCTTTTTTCTTTACTTTGCTCTGTGGCAGTTATTTCCACCATTCTCTCTTCCAGCTCACTTATCCGTTCTTCTGCCTCATTTATTCTACTGTTGATTCCTTCTAGAGTATTTTTTATTTCAGTTATTCTGTTGTTCATTACTGTTTGTTTGCTTTTTAGTTCTTCTAGGTCCTTGTTAAATGTTTCTTGTATTTATTCTATTTCTGAGATTTTGGATCATCTTTACTATCATTACTCTGAATTCTTTTTCAGATAGTTTGCCTATTTCCTCTTCATTTATTTGTTCTTGTGGGTTTTTATCTTGGTCCTTCGCCTGCAAGATAGTTCTCTTTCTTCTCATTTTGTCTAATTTACAGTATTTGAGGTCTCCTTTCCCCAGGCTGCAGGGTCATAGTTCCTCTTACTTCTGTTCTCTGCCCCTGGTGGTGAGGTTTGTTCAGTGGCTTGTGTAGGCTTCCTGATGGGAGGAACTGGCCTGCGTTCTGGTGGGTGGAGCTGAGTTTTTTCCCTCTGATGAGAAGGGCCATATCAGGTGGTGTGTTTGGGGGTGTCTGTGAGCTTAGTATGACTTTAGGTAGTCTCTGTGCTTATGGGTGGGTTTGTGTTCCTGTCTTGTTTGTTGTTTGATGTGAGGCATCCAGTGCTGGGAGCTGCTGGGAGTTGGGTGGAGCCAGGTCTTGGATTCAGATATAGGCCTCTGTGAGAGCTCTCAGCGATTAATCTTCCCTGGGGCCAGGAAGTCTCTAGTGGTCCAGCATCCTGGACTCAGTGCTCCCACCCCAGAGCCTCAGGCCTGACTTCTGGTCGAGGAACCAAGAGCCTGCAATTTCACTCATCCCAGCAATAAAGGGGATTAAAAAAAAAAAGACAAGACTAAGAGAACCCAGACAAATGGTAAAAAGTAAAATCAAACAGAAAAAAACAGAAACAAGGAAACATGTACACCCACAAAAGAAACAAAAACAGAACCAAATAAATCAAAAAGCAAGAGAACAGCCAGGCAAGCAAAAGAAAAAGGAAAAAGGAAAAAGGACAAAGGGGAGGGGGAAAGTGTTGCCTTAATGAAGGTACTGGGGCCCTCAGGGGCCAAGAAGGCAGACTTACCAAATGCGGTGACGTTGAAGCAAGAGGTTCAAGTGGCCGCTTGTCACCCATGGGGAAGCTGAGTTCAGTGGTCCCAGAGGTGACCAGATCCTCTCCCCAGAAGGGGACAAGTGCCCCACGTTGGGTGCCACAATTATGTTACCGACCAGGGTTCTTGGCCTTCCCCAATCAATAGAAATTGACTAGTGGCCAGACAAGAAATTCAGGCAAGGCTTTATTGGGACCCCTGCTGCAGCAGGGAGGAGTGAAAATAAGTAACAGTTTTCCATGCTCACTCCCCAAGGGGAGCAGGTTCTTTATATGGGGTGAGGGTACGGGTGTGTCCAGGGGTTGGGCCGGAAAGGGGGCTTAGGTGGTTTGCCTACTCCTTGGGTGGTGTTGTGTGCAGGGGGCATGCTCAGTGCCCAGCTTTTGCTCCTGACATCCTGTTTCTGCTCCAGGCTCTTCAAAAGTGACAGTTGGGTTTTTTAGTCTCCTTATATCTTTTAGGTCCAGAATTTTCCCCAACTGTACATTCACACAGTTATTTTTAGTCCCATACAGTTTCTTTGTATTTTGCTGCTTGAGGAGAGGTGTGTCCATGTGCAAGTATTGCAGCACTGCAGCAAAGGGTCCCAGGTCCCAGCCTGTCTCAAAAAGACATATGAGTAAGTCCATTTCTGTAAAGCACAAAAACAGGAAAAATAATCTGCTAAAAGTTAGGTTAGTGGTTACCTTTGTGGGGGGGGGGCATGGATAGTGAATGGGAGGGGGGTTCCAATGGGCTCTATTTGTTGATCTTGGTGCTAGTTACACAGGTGTGTCCCATTCATGAAAATCCACCAAACTCTACCCTTATGGACACTTTTATGTATGTGAATTATACTTCATTTGCAGTAATTTTTAAAATTAATTTAATTTAAAAATTTAGAAATTGTTTTACCTATAATTTCGATATAGTTTTTTTTTTTTTTTTTTTGCAGTACGCGGGTCTCTCACCATTGTGGCCTCTCCTGCCACAGAGCACAGGCTCTGGACGCACAGGCCCAGTGGCCATGGCTCACGGGCCCAGCCGCTCTGCGGCATGTGGGATCCTCCCGGACCGTGGCACGAACCCGTGTCCCCCGCATCGGGAGGCGGACTCCCAACCACTGCGCCACCAGGGAAGCCCTTGATATAGTTTTGTAAATGTAAACATAGCGATTATTTTGCAAGAAATTTAATGTCAAATAGCTACCTTATCTATAAGATTTGTTTAGTATTGTCTCTTAAACTTGAGTAATGTAGTGACCCCCTTTAAAAAAAAGAAAAAAAAACCCGATTAAGAAATGGACAAAAGACTTGAAAGAATATACACAAATATCTAATAATTACATGAAAATCATTAGTGAAATGCAAATCAAAACCACATTGAGGGGCTTCCCTGGTGGCGCAGTGGTTGAGAGTCTGCCTGCCAATGCAGGAGACACGGGTTCGTGCCCTGGTCCGGGGCGATCCCACATGCCGCAGAGCGGCTGGGCCCATGAGCCATGGTCGCTGAGCCTGCGCGTCCAGAGCCTGTGCTCCACAACGGGAGAGGCCACAACAGTGAGAGGCCCACGTACTGCAAAAAAAAAAATCAAAAAAAAAATCAAACAAAAAAACAAAAACCCACAGTGAGATACCACTTCACACTCATTAGGATGGCTATTACAAAACAAACAAAAGCCAGAAAATAATAAGTGTTGACAAGGATGTTGAGAAATTATAACCCTATGCACTGCTTGATGGTAGGAATGTAAAATGGGGTAGCCACTATGGAAAACATTATGGCAGTTCATAAAAACAAAATTAAAAATAGAATTTATCATACAATCCAGAAATTCCACTTCTGGGTATTTGGTGAAAGGAATTGAAAGCAAGGACTCAAACAGATATTTGCACAACCATGTCCATAGCAACATTATTCACAAGAACCAAAAAGTGGCAGCAACCCAAGTGTCCATCTATAGATGAAATAATGAAGACAACGTGATACAGACATACAACGGACTATTATTCAGTCTTAAAAAGGAAGGAAATTCTTACACATGCTACACCATGGATGAACCTTGAAGACATTATGCTGAGTCATAATAGGACAAATGCTGTATGATTCCACTTATATAAGGTACCAAAAGTAATCAAATTCATAGAGACACAAAGTAGAATGGTGGTTGCCAGAGACAGAGGGGAGGGGAGAATAGGGAGTTAGTGTTCAATGAGTACAGTTTCAGTTTTGCAAGATGAGAAAAGTTCTGGGGATGGATAGTGGTGGTGGTAGTGCAACAATGTGAATGTACTTAATGCCCCTGAACTGTACACTTAAAAATGGTCAAAATGGTACATTTTATGTTAGTATATTTTACCACAATTTTTATTAAAGGGGAAAAGAAAAAATCCTGGTGGGTCTCAGAGAATAAATCTGCAGATTAAAATTTGAGAGAAACTTCTTTTTAATAAAATATCTTGAAGGGGATCCTCCTCAAATCATGCTTTTTCTCCTCCACCCCCACCCTGCTTTTCACTTCCATGGGATCGTTGGACATTTTCAATGCAATTAAGTCCACCTTTTATTTGACTCAAGTCTGTACCCAAGGAAAGAGCAGAGATTTGTGTTTTTAATGATGGCCATTCTGACTGGTGTGAGGTGGTACCTCATTGTAGTTTTGATTTGCATTTCTCTAATAATTAGCGATGATGAGCATCTTTTCATAAGTCTGTTGGCCTCTTTATGTCTTCTTTGAAGTAGTGTCTACTTACTGACCAGCTACTTTTTTTGTTTTGTTTTGTTTTAATTTTTTATTTTACATTGGAGTATAGTTGATTTACAATGTTGTGTTAGTTTCAGGTGATTTTGCAAAGTGATTTAGTTTTCTTTTAGTTAGTTTAGTTTTTACACATATCTATTCTTTTTCAGATTCTTTTCCCATATAGGTTATTATAGAGAATAATACTGTTTTTTGTTTTTTAATTTATTTTCTTTTTCTGAATTTTATTTATTTTTTTATACAACACGTTCTTATTAGTTATAAATTTTATACATGTAAGTGTATATATGTCAATACCCACCTCCCAATTCATCCCACCACCACCACCACCCCCACCACTTTCCCCCCTTGGTGTCCATACGTTTGTTCTCTACATCTCTGTCTCTATTTCTGCCTTGCAAACTGGTTCATCTGTACCATTTTTCTAGATTCCACATATGTGCATTAATATACGATATTTGGTTTTCTCTTTCTGACTTACTTCACTCTGTATGACAGTCTCTAGGTCCATCCACGTCTCTACAAATGACCCAATTTTGTTCCATTTTATGGCTGAGTAATATTCCATTGTATATATGTACCACATCTTCTTTATCCAATCATCTGTCGATGGGCATTTAGGTTGCTTCCATGACCTGGCTATTGTAAATAGTGCTGCAATGAACATGGGGCTGCATGTGTATTTTTGAATTATGGTTTTTTCTGGGTATATGCCCAGTAGTGGGATTGCTGGGTCATATGGTAGTTCTATTTTTAGTTTTTTAAGGAACCTCCATACTGTTCTCCATAGTGGCTGTATCAATTTACATTCCCACCAACAGTGCAAGAGGGTTCCCTTTTCTCCACACCCTCTCCAGCATTTGTTGTTTGTAGATTTTCTGATGATGCCCATTCTAACTGGTGTGAGGTGATACCTCATTGTAGTTTTGATTTGCATTTCTCTAATAATTAGTGATGTTGAGCAGCTTTTCATGTGCTTCTTGGCCATCTGTATGTCTTCTTTGGAGAAATGTCTATTTAGGTCTTCTGCCCATTTTTGGATTGGGTTGTTTGTTTTTTTAATATTGAGCTACATGAGCTGTTTATATATTTTGGAGATTAATCCTTTGTCCGTTGATTCGTTTGCAAATATTTTCTCCCATTCTGAGGGTTGTCTTTTCGTCTTGTTTATGCTTTCCTTTGCTGTGCAAAAGCTTTTAAGTTTCATTAGGTCCCATTTGTTTATTTTTGGTTTTATTTCCATTACTCTAGGAGGTGGATCAAAAAAGATCTTGCTGTGATTTATGTCAAAGAGTGTTCTTCCTCTGTTTTCCTCTAAGAGTTTTATAGTATCCGGTCTTACATTAAGGTCTCTAATCCATTTTGAGTTTATTTTTGTGTATGGTGTTAGGGAGTGTTCTAATTTCATTCTTTTACATGTAGCTGTCCAGTTTTCCCAGCACCACTTATTGAAGAGGCTGTCTTTTCTCCATTGTATATTTTTGCCTCGTTTATCAAAAATAAGGTGAACATATGTGTGTGGGTTTATCTCTGGGCTTTCTATCCTGTTCCATTGATCTATATTTCTGTTTTTGTGCCAGTACCATATTGTCTTGATTACTGTATCTTTGTAGTATCATCTGAAGTCAGGGAGTCTGATTCCTCCTGCTCTGTTTTTTTCCCTCAAGACTGCTTTGGTTATTTGGGATCTTTTGTGTCTCCATACAAATTTTAAGATTTTTTGTTCTAGCTCTGTAAAAAATGCCACTGGTAATTTGATAAGGATTGCATTGAATCTGTAGATTGTTTTGGGTAGTATAGACATTTTCACAATATTGATTCTTCCAATCCAGGAACATGGTATATCTCTCCATCTGTTTGTGTCATCTTTGATTTCTTTCATCAGTGTCTTATAGTTTTCTGAGTACAGGTCTTTTACCTTCTTAGGTAGGTTTATTCCTAGGTATTTTATTCTTTTTGTTGTAGTGGTAAATGGGAGTGTTTCCTTAATTTCTCTTTCTGATCTTTTGTTGTTAGTGTATAAGAATGCAAGAGATTTCTCTGCATTAATTTTTTATCTTGCAACTTTACCAAATTCATTGATTAGCTCTAGTAGCTTTCTGGTGGCATCTTTAGGATTCTCTATGTATAGTATCATGTCATCTGCAAACAGTGACAATTTTTTTTTCTCTTTTCCAATTTGTATTCCTTTTATTTTTTTTTCTTCTCTGATTGCCATGGGTAGGACTTCCAAAACTATGTTGAATAATAGTGGTAGAGTGTACATCCTTGTCTTGTTTCTGATCTTAGAGGAAGTGCTTTCAGTTTTTCACCATTGAGAATGATGTTTGCTGTGGGTTTGTCATATATGGCCTTTATTATGTTGAGGTAAGTTCCTTCTATGCCCACTTTCTGGAGAGTTTTTATCATAACTGGGTGTTGAATTTTGTCAAAAGTTTTTCTGCATCTATTGAGATGATCATATGGTTTTTATTCTTTAATTTGTTAATTGTGTATATTGAAGAACCCTTGCATTCCTGGGATAAATCCCACTTGATCATTGACCAGCTACTTTTAATTAAAGTAAAATATAAAATTTGAAGGACTTAGCTTGGTTATGTTGATTATTAAATGCTGAAATGTCTAATGAAGTAAAGATAAGCAGTCTCTATAAAGGAAAATATTAAATAAAAAAATAGATTTTTATCCATGCTGAATGCCAACTTGGATGTAGAAGTTGTATAAAAAACTTTTTTATTTTCCCAATTCTTAGGTCTTTCAGAATTCAATTTTTCATATATTTAAGTGACAGATTCACCTAAGTATGTTTTATTATTTTTAACTTGTTAAGAGAAATCAAAGGCTAAATTTGCTTTCTCCTTGGCTTTTGTCTTGTGCAGTGTGTAACTCTTTTATAACTCTTATCAAATTCTATCTTTGTGCTATTATTAAATGTGTGCATATTTCTTCTCTTCAATTAAAAATGTTATTCAAATTTTTCGACTTCTAAAACAGTAATGAAGCTACTTTGCTCCTCTATTAGATTGTGGGCAAAAATATGTCATACCATCTTGAAATTTCCTATTATGGCTTTTACACAGATTACAAATTACAGTAATTAGAGCAGATTATAAACAAACATTTTAAATTAAAGTATGTGACACTTATTGCTGAGATAAATTAAAGAAGACTTAAATAACTGGAGAGATATGTTATGTACATGATTGGAACTCAATACTGTTTAGTTGTCTATTCTCTCCAGTTGATCTATAGATTCAGTGCAGTTCCAAGCAAAATCCAGCAGACTTTTGGGCTGAAAATTTCAAGCTGATCTAAAAGTTATGCAAAGAAACTAAGACAGCCAAAACAATTTTTGAAAAAAAAACAAAATTTAACAACTGAGACTCTCTGATGTTAAGAATTTTAATAAAAGTACAATAAACAGGATACATAGACCACTGAAACAAAATAGAATCCAAAAAGAGACCCACACGAATATGGTCAATTGAATTTTTTTTCTACTTAAAAAAAAAAACTTTTTAAAAAATTTATTTATTTAATTTATTTATTTTTGGCTGCATTGGGTCTTCGTTGCTGCATGTGAGCTTTCTCTGGTTGTGGCGAGTGGGGGCTACTCTTTGTTGCGGTGCATGGGCTTCTCATTGCAGTGGCTTCTCTGTTGTGGAGCACGGGCTCTAGGCACGTGGGCTTCAGTAGTTGTGGCACGTGGGCTCAGTAGTTGTGGCTCATGGGCTCTAGAGTGCAGGCTCAGTAGTTGTGACGCATGGGCTTAGTTGCTCCGCGGCATGTGGGATCTTCCCTGACCAGGGCTTGAACCTGTGTCCCTGGCAGTGGCAGGTGGATTCCTAACCACTGTGCCACCAGGGAAGCCCCTGGTCGATTGATTTTAAACCTAAACTCCAAAACAATTCACTAGAGAAAGAGAAAATGGTGCTGGAATAACCTGATATCTATATTTTTAAAAAAATTTCAGTCCCTACCTCACACTGTACTCAAAAAGTCATCTGTGATGGACTATTAACCTAGGTGTAAAAGCTAAAACCCTAAGCCTTCTAGAAGAAAACAAAGGAGAATATCTTCATGTCCTTAGGGTAAGCAAATATTTCTTAGAACCCGGAAAGAACTTACTGTAAAAGAAAATACTGATAAGTTGGACATAGTAAAAATTTAAAACTCCTACTCATCAAAAGACATGGTTAAGAAAATGAATAGACAAGTCACAGAGTGGGAGAAAATGTTTTGTAATAATCACATCTGATGAAGGACTTATATCAGAAAAGAACTTATATTAAAAACATATAAAACTCATTTATAGAAAGGCAAACAACACAAGTAGAAATGCGCAAAATATTTTAATGGCCACTTCACAAGGAAAGGTATATGAATGGACAATAAGTGCATGAGAATGTGCTCAACATCATTAGTCATCAGGGAAATGCAAATTAATACAACAATGAGATACCTTCACACCTCTAGAATGCCTACAATCAATGACTGACAACACCAAATACTTGCATAGATGCAAATCAACTGGAATTCTAGTCCAACCACTTTGGAAAAGTGTTTGACAATTTCTTGTACAATTAAAGAGATATCCTCTCTATGACTCAGCAATTCACTTCCATGTGAATTCCTAACCCTAACCCAAGAGAAATAAAATCTTATGTTTATGAGTTATACAAGAATGTTCAAAGCAGCTTTGTTTGTACTAATCCAAAGCTGGAAACAATCCAAATAACCACTAACAGATGAATAGTTACTAAACTATAGTATATTCATAAAATGAAATACTACTCATAATTAAAAGGAACAAAATATGCAAAACAACATGAATGAATCTAAAAAACTTTATGCTGAACAAAAGAAGTCTAGCACATAAGAGTAGGTGTTTATAATTTCATTTATATGAAGTTCTGGAGTAGGCGAATCTAATCTAAGATGAAAAAATCAAAACATTGGTTCCCTCTGGGAACATGCTTTGACAAGGAAAAGGCACAAGGGAATGTTCTAAGGTGAGGGACATATTCTATACCTTGATACAGGTATGTGTTACACAGCTGTATGTATGCACCAAAACTCACTGAATTATACACTTAAGACTGTTTATTTCACTGAATGTAAATTATACCTCAATAAAAAATTAGAATAGCAATGTTGTGCTTCTTTTCTGGGAAACACCACTTTAGTTAATATGAGTTGTAATTTCATTAATAATTCTTTGAGACTACTTCTAAGAAGGGAGGTGGCTTAAGTGCTGACATTTGGATATCTTTTATGGAAACTGATCAAAATGGCCAATGAAATATAAAATTGAGGAGCAACCTGAGTAGTAAATACTCTCTAAAGAGGGCCCCCATGTGATTCTGCCCATCCCTGTCCATGTATGCAGGTCCTTCCATCAGGTGGGAGATCTTATGTCTCCTCTTGAGTTTGACCTGGGCCTGGAGCTGCTTTGTTCAGGTGAATGCAGAGAAGTGACATTCTGGGATCTCTGAGCCCAGGCATTAGTGAGCCTCTGCTTCTTTTCTGTGAAACCCAGTAGCCATGCTGTGAGAAACGTCACCAGTCAAGTGGGAAGGCCACGTGGCCAAGAATAAAGGCCTCTGCAGGCCCTGCTGAGCTCCCACGTGACAGCCTGGAGCTGCCTTAGAAATGAACTCCCAGCCTCAGTCCCACCAGCCCCGCCAGTGCCATGTGGAGCAGAGAGGAGCTGCCCATGGAGCCGGCCCAGATTGCAAAATCACAAGCAAATAAATAATTGTTGTTTTAAATTACTAAATTTTGGGGTTGTGTGTTACATAGCAATTGATAATCAAAACAACTTGCATTAGTACTGGAATGTGAAGAAAAATACCATCTACACGCCACAAATGTCGAGGAATTTCTCTCAGTATATGTGGAATCAGATGAAAGGAAGATGTGTAGTGCTTGCTCGTAATTCCTTTTCTGAGGAATGAATTCCTCAGAGCAGAGGAAATTCTGGTGAAAAGCTCCATACAATCCCTTTCGGGTTTTAGTTGGGATTGCATGAACACTCAAGATGAATTTGGGGCAAACTGTCATCTTTGTCATATTGGGTCTTCCTATTCACATTCCTGTCATAGCAACACTTTATATGTTCAAGTCTTTGTGTGTGTTCAAGTCTTTGCATGTGCGTGGGTATGTGTGTTTGTCAATAGACTTTTTGAAATTTGTTAACTTTTCTGTTTATTCATCCAAACAGAGAGTATCTATATTGGTCCAGTATTGGGATTTGAGATGGCTTGTGTTGGAGATTATCTGAGTCCTTGGGCAATTCTTTTGGTCCCCAAAAAAGAAGGGGTAAAATTTTATATTTTCTGTGGTGATTTGGCAGGATTTCGGGTATAAATAGCCTGTTTGAGGTATTGAGGAAGCTATCTCAGAGAAATTCACTGATGTGCCAACTGGTTGCTTCTACAAGTCTTGTTCCTTGGCGCTGGTCCCACCCCATCTTCCCATGCCCACCTGGCAACAGGCCCCAGTGCCCATGGTGGGGTCCACAGCATCAATCCCCTTCCTGCTCATTTCACAAGGGCAGGCATGAGGAGCGCTGTTCTCCTGGCGGGGCCTCCTCTGCCAGCCCTCAGCTCTGGGGATTTGGGTTCAGTAATGGACACCATTTACTCATTTCCCAAGCAGGTTTCTTCTTTTCCATTTATTAAATTACAGACTGATCAATATCCCCCCCAATCTGGTCCTGTTTGCATTTTGTCTTTTAGAACCTGCTCTGTCCTATAACTCCTCTTTTTCCATCCTTGAAACAGAATTATTCCTATTTTTATATTACACTGGTTATTTCAACAGCATTTGAAAGGGTGAAAATCACTGCCCTGAAATGGAAAGTATCAGAATTATCTTTCTTAAAGGAGATATCTGATTATAAACAAATCTCTCCATAACATCCAAATGCCTCAGCCTAGCCTTCAGGGTCCCCAAAGCTTACCTTCTCACTATGTATCTGAGATTTTGACCATGACCATTTTTAGAACATACCCACAGTTTGCCATCCTTGGGCTAGTTACATTGATTTCCTGACTTGAAGAGTCTATTCGTTTATCATATAGTTATTGAGTGACTTCCATATACCAAACACTGTAAATAGTAACATTATTTTAAATCAGTCATGCTTAAAACCTTGGAGGAAAATATTGTCTTTGATCAAAACTATATCTTGGGCTTCCCTGGTGGCGCAGTGGTTGAGAGTCCGCCTGCCAATGCAGGGGACACAGGTTCGTGCCCCGGTCTGGGAAGATCCCACATGCCGCGGAGTGGAAAGGCCCGTGAGCCATGGCCGCTGAGCCTGCGCATCCGGAGCCTGTGCTCCGCAACGGGAGAGGCCACAACAGTGAGAGGCCCGCGTACTGCAAAAAAAAAAAAAAAAAGCAACAAAACAAAACTATATCTTATTTGTCTAGATGTTTAAAAGTATCAAATTTTAAACTGTGACAAAGTAATATGTAGAGTCCATCTATTGACACACGAGCTGAATTAGTGCCATTGGTTCACATGTAAGGAAGCTAAACTGTCTGTCATCCTGACCTAGGTCATGTTGTACTGGGAGGTGAAGGCATAAGTAGTGTCAGCTAATGGTAAATGAAGTCAGGGCAATAACACCGAAGGAGTCTGTAGGTTTGTAATGAAGAATCATTCCATGCATAATAACTGAAAACAGCATGGCAAGAGGTATGGTGGGTTCTTTTTTGACCAATTATAGATGCCAGGTGCTATAGACTGAATATTTGTGTTCTCCCACTCTCCCCCAAATTCATCTGTTGAAATCCTAACATACAATGTGATGGCATTAGGAGGTGGGGGCTTTGGCGGGTGATCGGGTCATAAGAGCAGGACCCTCCTCATTAATGAGATTGGTGCAATTACAGACAAGACCCCAGAGAGCTCTCTTGCCCTTTCTGCCACATGAGGACACTATGAGAAGATGACCATCCATGAACCAGGAAGGGGGCCTCACCAGACACCAAATCTGCCAGTGCCTTGATCTTGGACTTCCAGCCTCCAGAGTTGTAGGAAATAAATTTCTGTGGTTTACAAGCCATCCATTCTATCGTGTTTTGTTATAGCAGCCTGAATAGACTATGACAGAAAATTGGTACTGGGAAGTGGGGTGCTACAGTAACAAACGCCTAAACATGTGGAAGTGGCTTTGGAACTGGGTGATGGGTAGAGGCTGAAGAGTTTTGAGGTGCCTAATGGAAAAACTGTATATTGGCATGAACAGGTGGTGAATGGTGATTCTGGGAGAGCTCAGAAAGAAATTCAGAGGGCTGTAGAGAAAGCCACAATCTTCTTAGAGGATACCTGGGAGTATTGTTGGAAATATGACAGTGAAGGCCATTCTGGGGAGATCTCAGGCAGAAATGAGGTTATTTCTTGGAAACTGGAGGAAGGGCGATTCTTGTTATCAAGTGGCAAAGAACTTGGATGAATTGTTCACGTTCTAGTGTTTTGTTCTAGTTTCCACATTCCCAACTGGTCCTGTGCCTCTAGCCTTCACCTCTCATCCATCCTACACATTGCTGCCAGGATGACCTTTCCAAACTGAATTGTAAGACTTTCGGCTTCAGAGCCTTGAGCAACTCTTCACTGCCATTATTGTCAAACCCTTAATATGACTTTGCCCTGGTCTTGTGCTCTAGTCTCCTCTCTCTCCATATCCCTCAATGTCTTCCTTGTTATCCTGCTATTTTGAATAAGTTCTCAGAATGCATCACGTTACCTAATGTCTCTGCGACTTTGATCATGCTGTTTCCTCTCCTAGAATTCTCTTCCCCTCCTTCCTTGCCTTACTAACTCTTTTATGTTCCTTAAGAATTCATTTAAATGCCACCACCCTCAGGAAGTCCTCCCTTATCATCCCACACTGAATTAAGTATCTTTGCTTAGTTCTATTTCTTCTAGAATTCTCTTCTAGTGCCATGATTAAATTTATATCATACTACTTCTTGATCTGCTATGTAAATAGTTTTTTTTCAGAGCACCTACAATGTATCAGGCACCATGCTAAACCTAACTGGTAAAGTGGTGAGTAATAAAAACAGTTCTTGCCCATATGCTCATAGAGTAAAGAGAAGACAGACATGCAGTAATTGTAAGTGCTCCAAAAGAGAACTAACAGGAAGACCTAGGGGATCAGGAATCTTTAGGCTCAGACATTTCTGTACACTCCATTTCCATGAGTTCCATGATGGAAATCTCTTTATTTCATGAGGCAGCAGATTAAATTTTTAGACTGTTATATTTTTTCTTTTATGTATCTGGAAAATCTCTCTCTAAAATTTTTACTCATTGTTCCTAGATATGCTCTGGAGGTGCTCAGAATAAACTCACTCTTTCTTCTATATAGGAGCCCTTCAAATATTTTAAGATAAGTTATATGGCCCTGTGTATATCTTGTATTGGGCAGGAGTGGATGGGGTGGAGCGGGGTGGTTAAATATTCCCATTCCTTCGAAGTAAGAAGAAAAAAGCATTTGTACAAGAGGTAGTATCTGACTACCAGTTAAAGGTGGTGGATTGAACACAAGCACTCACCTTTGCTACCTCTCCAAACCTCACTCAAACGACCATAAAGGATTTTTAAAAAGGCATAAATATCTCATATTCAAACAGAATGAGGGAGAACACAACAACAAAGGATTTTGGAAGCTGGAGAGTAGATGGATGATAAGTCCTCACTTGTCATAATCAGATTATATCCACGAAAGCAGAACCATGAACAGGAAGTGGAGGAAGCCTAGAAGTGAGCCATCTTGCACACAGACCCCCATCTCAGAGGCGCAGGGATTGGCACTATCATGAATATTAAGCATACCTTTTTATTCCATTGTTTTCATATCTGGGGACTTACTGATCGTGGGGAGGCTGTACCTCCCAGAACCAGCCAATTCCCGGAGATAATAAAGTCCCCCTTTTGGTGTGCTTTTCATGTGCAAAACAACCATTCCAGAGCCCACACTCCCCCACCCCCCTTCTATTAACCCAGGGCCAGGTACCAAGCAACTAGGGACAGCCACTATGCCACAAAGCCTGCTGAAATTATTCAAACTACCCACTCCTTAGCCTGCTCACCCTGCCTCTCCCATTCCTCCCATGAAAACCACAATAAAGGCTCTGCCTATATTTCCCCGTCACTCCTCTGCCTTCTGACCAACCTGGTACTTCCCTGTGAGGCTCTGTAGGGTGTGGCCTGCTCCTCCTCTCAGGAACTGTGAGTAACAAACTAACTTTCCTATGGCAGTTTCCTCCTGAGATGTTTGCCTCACAATATATATGAGCAATAATAAAACCTAAATTTTAAAACGCCAGGGATCTCTGAAAAAGAAGGTAAAACAGGAGGATTTTTGGAGTTTGTATAAGAAGCAGTTAGATACTGCAGTTCTCCTTTGCTGTTCCCCCACCCCTTGCCTGCCACCATGCATAGCTGGTCAACTGCTCCTCCCCCATGACAGTGGAAACTTTGTTTACTTTCTTTTTTTAAAAATTTTTATTTATTTATTTTTATTTTTGGCTGCATTGGGTCTTTGTTGCTGCACGTGGGCTTTGCTCCAGTTGTGGTGAGCAGGGGCTACTCTTCATTGCGGTGCGCAGGCTTCTCATTGAGTGGCTTCTCTTGTTGCAGGGCACGGGCTCTAGGCACACAGGCTTCAGTAGTTGTGGCACTCGGGCTCAGTAATAGTGGCTCACGGGCTCTAGAGCACAGGCCTAGTAGTTGTGGTGCACGGGCTTAGCTGCTCCATGGCATGTGGGATCTTCCTGGAGCAGGGCTTGAACCTGTGTCCCCTGCATTGGCAGGAGAATTCTTAACTGCTGCACCACCAGGGAAGCCCCCTGTTTACTTTCTGAGCAAAGGTGAACTACAGTGAGCACAAGGCCCCACCAGGAGTGAGAATACCACACCAAAAACAAGAGTAACAAGTGCAAATCTACATATGAAGAGAGAAATCCTAGGTCCACTCAGCTCCAAGATCAGTTGCAAACAGGCTTAGAGCCCCCAAGTAGAACATTGGATACATTTTCTCTGGAACTCTAAGAAGCTCAAAAAAAGCCCTAAATATACTGATAATTGGGGGTCTCTCCCAAGTCCCCTCAGCTGGATCACCCTATAGTGAAGCCCACCAGTTGACAAGTCCTGCCCATGCACACAGAGCTTCAACTTGGGCTTGAATGCTTCACTCTTAGATGGAGTGAATAGACAAGGATTCCAAACATGAGTAAAGTCTCCAACATCAAAGACAGAGACAGAATCCAAGTTTAAGCTAGAATGTAGAGAAAATAGAAACTAAGAGAGAGGAAAAGTTAAAAAAAAGTCAACTCATTAAAATCTGCAGAGATATAAGGAAAAAATAATACATCCATGAAATAAGACTAGTTGTGTAAAAAAAGGAAAATTATGAGAACAAAAAAGAATTCTTGGAAACTTAAAATATGATAATGGAAAATAAAAATCCCAATAAAAGGATTGAAAGATAAAGTTGAGGAAACCTCCTAGAAAGTAGAATAAAAATGGAAAGAGATATAAAATGGGAGAGAACAGATAAGGAAATTAGAGGATCAATCCAGGTTCAATCCAACATCCATAAAACAAGAGCTCCAGAAAGACTGGAGAAAGAGACTAGAGGTGAAGAAATTACCAAAGAAATAACCCAAGAAAAGTTTCCATAATGGAAGGATCTGATATTACAGATTTCTCATCAATTGTGCCATGTCCCCAGCACAACTGATGAGAAAAGCCCATCATCATGAAATTTCAGAATATTTGGGACAAAGAGACCTTAAAGGTTTTCAGAAAGAAAAACCATCACATACAAAGGATCAGGGATGAGAAGGCCTTAGGCTTCTCAGCAGAAACACAGGGAACCAGACAACAATGAAGAAGGATCTTTAAATTTCTGAAGGTAAATAATTTCTGACCCAGGATTTTTCACCAAGCTAAACCATCTAATAAACATGAAGGTAAAATCAAAACATTTTAATTTATTTTTAAAAAAATTTATTTTAGGGGCTTCCCTGGTGGCGCAGTGGTTGAGAGTCCGCCTGCCGATGTGGGGGACACGGGTTCATGCCCCGGTCCGGGAGGATCCCACATGCCGCGGAGTGGCCAGGTCCTTGAACCAGGGCTGCTGAGCCAGCGCGTCAGGGGCCTGTGCTCCGCAACGGGAGAGGCCACAACAGTGAGAGGCCCGCGTAACGCAAAAAAAAAAAAAAAAAAATTATTTTACTGAAGTATAGCTGATTTACAATGTCGTGTTAATTTCTGCTATACAGCAAAGTGATTCAGCTATACATATATATACATTCTTTTTTATATTCTCTTCCATTATGCTTTATCACAGGATATTGAATATAGTTCTGTGTGCTATACAGTAGGACCTTGTTGGTTATCCATCCTATATATAATAGCTTGCATCTGCTAACCCCAAACTCCAAATCCATCCCTCCCCTACGCCCTCCCCACCCTGGCAACCACAACTCTGTTCTCTATGTCTATGAGTCTGTTTTTCAGATAAGTTCATTTGTGTCATATTTTAGCTTCCACATATAAGTGATATTATGGTATTTGTCTTTCTCTTACTGGCTAACTACACTTAGAATGATCATCTCTAGGTCCATCCATGTTGCCGCAAATGGCATTATTTCATTCTTTTTAAAGGCTGAGTAATATATATATATATATATATATATATATACCACATCTTCTTTATCCATTTATCTGTTTATGGACATAGGGGTGCATTTTGCTTTTTGAATTGACTCTATTTTTAGTTTTTCTGATGAGCCGCCATACTGTTTTCCATAGTGGCTGCACCAATTTACATTCCCACCAACAATGTAGGAGGGTTTCCTTTTCTCCACACCCTCTCCAACGTTTGTTATTTGTAGAATTTTTAATGATGGCCATTCTGACTGGTGTGAGGTGGTACCTCACTGTAGTTTTGAGTTGTATTTCTCTAATAATTAGTGATGTTGAGCATCTTTTCATGTGCCTATTGGCCATCTGTATGTCTTCTTTGGAGAAATGTCTATTTAGGTCTTCTGCCCACTTTTCTATTGAGTTTTTTGTTTTTTTGTTATTGAGTTGTATGAGCTGCTTGTATATTTTGGAAATTAAGCTCTTGTTGGTAGCATCATTTGCAAATATTTTCTCCCAGTCTGTACATTATATCTTTGTTTTGTTTATGGTTTCTTTTGCTGTACAAAAGATTGTACATTTGATTAGGTCCCATTTGTTTTTAAATCAAAACATTTTTAGGCATACAAGGTCTCAAAAAATTATCTTCTATACACATTTGCTCAGGAAGCTAATGGAGAAAATACTTTATGAAAATGAAAGAGTAAGCAACGAAAGGGGAACATATAGGATCCAGGAAATGGGGATCAGCACAGGTGAGAGGTAAGGAAGAGCCCAGGCCAGCAGCTGTGGGGCAGAGAGAGCAGCCAAACTGGTAGAAGAGGGAGAGGCAAGAAGGGCTGTCTCCAAGGAGATAAAACTGATGGAGTACAAAACAAGTCTGAAAAGCATGTTGAGAGAAGACATATTTCTAGAAAAGGGTTTAGGATAAATTAATATAAGATACATAGAAAACTAAGCAAATGACAAAACAAATACCAGAAAAACAAAAGTTGTACAAGAAAGGAAACATAATCATACTACATGGCTCAGCAATGAAAAACATTTCACAGTCATGGCAATGTAAATACTGACTACTGATCTAATCAAAAGATGAGGTGATAATACATTATATTATGAGGAAGGAGGAGACATATAAATGAATATGTGTGGGGGTAGGGGGCAGTAAATTTATAAGAGAAGCATGTTCTCACCTTCCATAAGAGGAATTTGACAGATAGGTAAAACTGAAAAATTTTTTAAAAAGCAATTGACCAAGTACAGAAATATAGTTATAAATACTAAAAGAAACAGAGAAAAGGATTGAAAATTAGTCCTTTGGGAACAAGAATTGGGAAGAAAGCACATGAAGCTTCTTTTTTTTTTCTATTTGTATTTATTTATTTATTTAACATCTTTATTCGAGTATAATTGCTTTACAATGGTGTGTTAGTTTCTGCTTTATAACAAAGTGAATCAGTTATACATATACATATGTTCCCATATCTCTTCCCTCTTGTGTCTCCCTCCTTCCCACCCTCCCTATCCCACCCCTCTAGGTGATCACAAAGCACCAAGCTGATCTCCCTGTGCTATGTGGCTGCTTCCCGCTAGCTATCTATTTTACATTTGGTAGTGTATATAGGTCCATGCTACTCTCTCACTTTGTCACAGCCTACCATTTCCCCTCTCCATATCCTGAAGTCCATTCTCTAGTAGGTCTGTGTCTTAATTCCTGTCTTGCCCCTAGGTTCTTCATGACCATTGTTGTTTTTTTTAGATTCCATATATATGTGTTAGCTTATGGTATTTGTTTTTCTCTTTCTGACTTACTTCACTCTGTATGACAGACTCTAGGTCCATCCACCTCACTACAAATAACTCAATTTCGTTTCTTTTAGGGCTGAGTAATATTGCATGGTATATATGTGCCACATCTTCTTTATCCATTCAAGTGATGATGGACACTTAGGTTGCTTCCATCTACTGGCTATTGTAAATAGAGCTGCAATGAACATTTTGGTACATGACTCTTTTTGAATTATGGTTTTCTCAGGGTATATGCCCAGTAGTGGGATTGTTGGGTTACATGGTAGTTCTACTTTTAGTTTTTTAAGGAACCTCCATACTGTTCTCCATAGTGGCTGTATCAATTTACATGCCCACCAAAGTGCAGGAGGTTCCCTTTTTTCCACACCCTCTCCAGCATTTATTGTTTGTAGATTTTTTGATGATGGCCAGTGACTGGTGTGAGGTGATACCACATTGTGGTTTTGATTTGCATTTCTCTAATGATTAGTGATGTTGAGCATATTTTCATGTGTTTGTTGGCAATCTGTATGTCTTCTTTGAAGAAATGTCTGTTTAGGTCTTCTGCCTATTTTTGGATTTTTTTTTTTTTATATTAAGCTGCATGAGCTGCTTGTAAATTTTGGAGATTAATCCTTTGTCAGTTGCTTCATTTGCAAATATTTTCTCCCATTCTGAGGGTTGTCTTTTGGTCTTGTTTATGGTTTCCTTTGCTGTGCAAAAGCTTTTAAGTTTCATTAGGTCCCACTTGTTTATTTTTGTTTTTAATTTTCATTTCACTAGGAGGTGGGTCAAAAAGGATCTTGCTGTGATTTATGTCATAGAGTGTTCTGCCTATGTTTTCCTCTAAGAGTTTGATAGTGTCTGGCCTTATATTTAGGTCTTCAATCCATTTTGAGTTTATTTTTGTGTATGGTGTTAGGGAGTGTTCTAATTTCATTCTTTTACATGTACCTGTCCAGTTTTCCGAGCACCTCTTATTGAAGACGCTGTCTTTTCTCCACTGTATATTCTTGCCTCCATTATCAAAGGTAAGGTGACTATATGTGCATGGGTTTATCTCTGGGCTTTCTATCCTATTCCATTGATCTATCTTTCTGTTTTTGTGCCAGTACCATACTGTCTTGATTACTGTAGCTTTGTAGTATAGTCTGAAGTCAGGCAGCCTGATTCCTCCAGCTCCATTTTTTGTTCTCAAGATTGCTTTGGCTATTCGGGGTCTTTTGTGTTTCCATACAAATTGTGAAATTTTTTGTTCTAGTTCTGTGAAAAATGCCAGTGGTAGTTTGATAGGGATTGCATTGAATCTATAGATTGCTTTGGGAAGTAGAGTCATTTTCACAATGTTGATTCTTCCAATCCAAGAACATGGTATATCTCTCCATCTGTTTGTATCATCTTTAATTTCTTTCATCAGTGTCTTATAATTTTCTGCCTAGAGGTCTTTTGTCTCCTTGGGTAGGTTTATTCCTAGATATTTTATTCTTTTTGCTGCAGTGGTAAATGGAAGTGTTTTCTTAATTTCACTTTCAGATTTTTCATCATTAGTGTATAGGAATGCCAGAGATGTATGTGCATTAATTTTGTATCCTGCTACTTTATCAAATTCATTGATTAGCTATAGTAGTTTTCTGGTAGCATCTTTAGGGTTCTCTATGTATAGTATCATGTCATCTGCAAACAGGAACAGCTTTACTTCTTCTTTTCCTATTTGGATTCCTTTTATTTCTTTTTCTTCTCTGATTGCTGTGGCTAAAACTTCCAAAACTATGTTGAATAATAGTGGTAAGAGTGGGCAACCTTGTCTTGTTCCTGATCTTAGTGGAAATGGTTTCAGTTTTTCACCATTGAGGATGATGTTGGCTGTGGGTTTGTCATATATGGCCTTTAGTATGTTGAGGAAAGTTCCCTCTATGCCTATGTTATGGAGGGTTTTTATCATAAATGGGTGTTGAATTTTGTCCAAAGCTTTCTCTGCATCTATTGAGACGATCATATGGTTTTTCTCTTTCAATTTGTTAATATGGTGTGTCACATTGATTGATTTGCGTATATTGAAGAATCCTTGCATTTCTGGAATAAACCCCACTTGATCATGGTGTATGATCCTTTTAATGTGCTGTTGGATTCTGTTTGCTAGTATTTTGTTGAGGATTTTTGCATCTATTTTTATCAGTGATATTGGCCTGTAGTTTTCTTTGTGACATCTTTGTCTGGTTTTGGTATCAAGGTGATGGTGGCCTCGTAGAATGAGTTTGTGAGTGTTCCTCCCTCTGCTATATTTTGGAAGAGTTTGGGAAGTTTAGGTGTTAGCTCTTCTCTAAATGTCTGCTAGAATTTGCCCGTGAAGCCATCTTGTCCTGGGCTTTTGTTTGTTGGAAGATTTAAAATCACAGTCTCAATTTCAGTGCTTGTGATTGGTCTGTTCATATTTTCTATTTCTTCCTGGTTTAGTCTTGGAAGCTTGTGCATTTCTAAGAAGTTTTCCATTTCTTCCAGGTTGTCCATTTTATTGGCATAAAGTTGCTTATGGTAATCTCTCACGATCCTTTGTATTTCTGCAGTGTCCATTGTTACTTCTTTTTCATTTCTAATTCTATTGAATTGAGTCTTCTCCCTTTTTTTCTTGTTGAGTCTGGCTAATGGTTTATCAATTTTGTTGATCTTCTCAAAGAACCAGCTTTTAGTTTGATTGATCTTTGCTATCATTTCCTTCATTTCTTTTTCATTTATTTCTGATCTGATTTTTATGATTTCTTTCCTTCTGCTAACTTTAGGGTTTTTTTTGTTCTTCTTTCTCTAATTGCTTTAGGTGTAAGGTTAGGTTGTTTATTTGAGATGTTTCTTGTTTGTTAAGGTAGGATGGTATTGCTATAAACTTCCCTCTTAGAACTGCTTTTGCTGCATCCCATAGGTTTTGGGTTGTTGTGTTTTCATTGTCATTTGTTTCTAGGCATTTTTGGATTTCCTCTTTGATTTCTTCAGTGATCTCTTGGTTATTAAGTAGTGTATTGTTTAGCCTCCATGTGTTTGTATTTTTTACAGATTTTTTCCTGTAATTGATATCTAGTCTCATAGTGTTGTGGTGGGAAAAGATACTTGGTACGATTTTAATTTTCTTAAATTTACCAAGGCTTGATTTGTGACCCAAGATATGATCTATCCTGGAGAATATTCCATGAGTACTGCAGAAGAATGTGTATTCTGTTGTTTTTGGATGCAATGTCCTATAAATATCAATTAAGTCCATCTTGTTTAATGTGTCATTTAAAGCTTGTGTTTCCTTATTTATTTTCATTTTGGATGATCTGTCCATTGATGAAAGTGGGGTGTTAAAGTCTCCTACTATGATTGTGTTACTGTCGATTTCCCCTTTTATGGCTGTTAGTATTTGCCTTATGTATTGATGTGTGCCTATGTTGGGTGCATAGATGTTTACAATTGTTATATCTTCTTCTTAGACTGATCCCTTGATCATTATGTAGTGTCCTTCTTTGTCTCTTGTAATAGGCTTTATTTTAAAGTCTATTTTTTCTGGTATGAAAATTGCTACTCCAGCTTTCTTTTGATTTCCATTTGCATGGAACAACTTTTTCCATCCCCTCACTTTCAGTCTGTATGTGTCCCTAGGTCTGAAGTGGGTCTCTTCTAGCCAGCATATATACGGGTCTTGTTTTTGTATCCATTTAGCCAGTCTATGTCTTTTGGTTGGAGCATTTAATCCATTTACATTTAAGGTAATTATTGATATGTATGTTCCTATTACCATTTTCTTAATTGTTTTGGGTTTGTTACTGTAGGTTTTTTCCTTCTCTTGTGTTTCCTGCTTAGAGAAGTTCCTTTAGCATTTGTTGTAGAGCTGGTTTGGAGGTGCTGAATTCTCCTAGCTTTTGCTTGTCTGTAAAGGTTTTAATTTCTCCATCAAATATGAATGTGATCCTTGCTGGGTAGAGTAATCTTGGTTGTAGGTTTTTCTCCTTCATCACTTTAAATATGTCCTGCCACTCCCTTCTGGCTGGCAGAGTTTCTGCTGAAAGATCAACTGTTAACCTTATGGAGTTTCCCTTATATGTTGTTTGTTATTTTTCCCTTGCTGCTTTTAATATGTTTTCTTTGTATTTAATTTTTGGTTGTTTGATTAATATGTTTCTTGGCGTGTTTCTCCTTGGATTTATCCTGTATGGGACTCTCTCTGCTTCCTGGCCTTGATTAACTATTTCCTTTCCCATATTAGGGAATTTTTCAACTATAATCTTTTCAAATATTTTCTCAGTCCCTTTCTTTTTCTCTTTTTCTTCTCAACCCCTACAATTCGAATGTTGGTGTGTTTAATGTTGTCTCAGAGGTCTCTGAGACTGTCCTCACTTCTTTTCATTCTTTTTTCTTTATTCTGCTTTGCAGTAGTTATTTCCACTATTTTATCTTCCAGGTCACTTATCCGTTCTTCTGCCTCAGTTATTCTGCTATTGATCCCTTCTAGAGAATTTTAAACTTCATTTATTGTGTTGTTCATTACTGTCTGTTTGCTTTTTAGTTCTTTAAGGTCCTTGTTAAATGTTTCTTGTATTTTCTCCATTCTATCTCCAGGATTTTGGATCATCTTTACTACCATTATTCTGAATTCTTTTTCAGGTAGACTGTCTATTTTTCTTCATTTGTTAGGTCTGGTGGGTTTTTACCTTGCTCCTTCATGTGCTGTGTGTTTTTCAGTCTTTTCATTTTGCTTACCTTAGTGTGTTTGGGGTCTCCTTTTCGCAGGCTGCTAGTTCGCAGTTCCCATTGTTTTTGGTGTCTATCCCCAGTGGCTAAAGTTTGTTCAGTGGGTTGTGTAGGCTTCCTGGTGGAGGGGAGTAGTGCCTGTGTTCTGGTGGATGAACCTGGATCTTGTCTTTCTGGTGGGCAGGTCCACATCTGGTGGTGTGTTTTGGGGTGTCTGTGGACTTATTATGATTAATAATAATCTCTCCACTAATGGATGGGGTTGTGTTCCTGTCTTGCTAGTTGTTTGGCATAGGGTGTCCAGCACTGTACCTTGCTGGTCGTTGAGTGAAGCTGGGTCTTGTTGTTGAGATGGAGATCTCTGGGAGATTTTTGCCATTTGATATTACATGGTGCCGGGAGGTGTCTTGTGGACCAGTGTCCTGAACTTGGCTTTACCACCTCAGAGGTACAGCCCTGATGCCTGGCTGGAGCACCAAGAGCCTTTCATCCACACGGCTCAGAATAAATGGGAGAAAAGAAAGAAAGGAAAGAAAGAAAGAAAGAAAGAAAGAAAGAAAGAAAGAATGAAAGAGAAAAGAAAGAAAGAAAGAAAGAAAGAGAAAGAAAGAAAGAAAGAAAGGAAGGAAGGAAGGAGATAAAATAAAATAAAGTAAAAGAAAATAAAGTTATTAAAATAAAAAATAATTATTAGGAAAAAAAATTTTTAAAGTAATAAAGAAACAAAAAACAACCACAGCAAAAATGGACAGACAGAACCCTAGGACAAATGGTTAAAGCAAAGCTATACAGACAAAATCACACAGAAGCATACACATACATAGTCACACAAAAGGAAAAAGGGAAAAAATAAAAAAATCTTTGCTCCCAAAATCCACCTCCTCAATTTGGGATGATTCGTTGTCTGTTCAGGTATTCCACAGATGCAGGGTACATCAAGTTGATTGTGGAGATTTAATCCACTGCTCCTGAGGCTGGAGAGATTTCCCTTTCTCTTCTTTGTTCGCACAGCTCCCGGGGTTCAACTTTGGATTTGGCCCCGTCTCTATGTGTAGGTCGCCTGAGGGCCTCTGTTCCCCACTCAGACAGGAGGGGGTTAAAGGAGCAGCTGATTCAGGGGCTCTGGCTTACTCAGGCCGGGGGGAAGGGAGGGGTATGCAGCGCAGGGCGAGCCTGCAGCGGCAGAGGCCAGTGTGACTTTGCACCAGCCTGAGGCATGCTGTGTGTTCTCCCGGGTAAGTTGTCCCTGGATCACGGGACCCTGGCAGTGGCGGGCTGCACAGGCTCCGGGAGGGGAGGTGGGGAGAGTGACCTGTGCTCGCACACAGGCTTCTTGGTGGCTGCAACAGCAGCCTTAGCGTCCCATGCCCGTCTCGGGGTCCGCGCTGACAACCGTGGCTCGCGCCCGTATCAGGAGCTCCTTTAAGTGGCGCTGTTAATCTCCTCTCCTGGTGCACCAGGAAACAAAGAGGCAAGAAAATGTCTCTTGCCTCCTTCGGCAGCTCAAGACTTTTTCCCGGACTTCCTCCCGGCTAGATGTGGCACACTAGCCCCTTCAGGCTGTGTTCACACAGCCAACCTCAGTCCTCTCCCTGGGATTTGACCTCTGAAGCCGGAGTCGCAGCTCCCAGCCCCCACCCGCCCCGGCGGGCGAGCACACAAGCCTCTTGGGCTGGTGAGTGCCGGTCGGCACCGATCCTCCGTGCGGGAATCTCTGCCCTTTGCCCTCCGCACCCCTGTTGCTGCGCTCTCCTCCGCGGCCCCGAAGATTCCCCCTCACCACCCCCCATCTCCACCAGTGAAGGGGCTTCCTAGTGGGGAAACCTTTCCTACTTCACAGCTCCCTCCCACTGGTGCAGATCCCATCCCTATTCTTTTGTCTCTGTTTTTTCTTTTTTCTTTTGCCCTACCCAGGTACGTGGGGAGTTTCTTGCCTTTTGGGAGGTCTGAGGTCTTCTGCCAGCGTCCAGTAGGTGTTCTATAGGAGCAGTTCCACGTGTAGATGTATTTCTGATGTATTTGTGGAGAGTAAGGTGATCTCCGTTACTCTTCCACCATCTTGAAGCTCCTCCCCTCTATTTGTATAGCACATGAAGCTTTTGCATTACTATTTTTCACAGTAAACTTTGTGGAACTATTTAATTTTTAAAACTATGACTATATAAACTCATAAAGATAAAATTACATTAAAATTTCTTTGTAAACTGTAAAGCAACAGATAAAGACTATCATTATTAATCATAATATTAATAATAAACTGTTTCTTCAGTTGGTTTGAGACAATAATCATGCTGATTAAATGAGATCATATACATTAATGTCTAGAACACTGCTTGGCACATAATACCAGATCAATAAATAAAGATTTCTTTCTTCTATACCTCTAAATCAAAATACCTAAAATCTTTCCTCATATCAAAATATATTAAAAGCCTTTATTAAAGCAGTAGTAATTTCCTGCCTGTAAAATATAGTTGTGTTAACAAATACAAAATTTTAAAAAGAAAAGAGAAAAAATTGAGATTTCTTTTTGATCTACCAGCAAATATTCCTTGAGAGAATTATCATAATATAAATTATTTTTAAAAGCAATAATTTAATACTGAAAAATTATAGTTCTGTAGATACAAAATGGAAATTAAATAACTTACAATTGACTTAAATTGTTTCATGTTTTCCCAAACCAATATGATGGTTACCAAATCAAAAGGAAAAACATAAAATCAAAAGGAAAAACATGCCAGTTAATCATAGCATAATTTTTTTCCTAATATGGTATAAACAATTTTAAAGTTCTTACTGTATGACATCTTAGGGTGTGTATTTTCTCAACTCTCAGAGGAAGATTAGTAACATATCATGTGCCTGTTTTTTTGTTTAACCAAGTTGCTACCCAGACTTTGTTTAGAGCCCTGAAAAGTCCAGGCTCCTTACCTTGCAATTAAGCGATGATGTGATCTGACCTGGATTTGTATATAGACTAATCACAAGCCATCTCATAGGTAGAGTTTTGTGTTTCAGGAATGAATTCTCATGGAAAAGAAGACCTTTCTAGAAATTCTGTTTTAAATGGTTTTGGGGAATTTCATAGACATCCTCAAACAATATGGTATTACTTGTTCCCCAATTTGGTATCAACTATCAATACCACTTATCAAGGCTAGGCACCTGTAATATATATACAAGAGAGTCTTAGATGGTTCCTAATGTCAGCCCATTCTCATCTGCAATCTACAATTCATCATTTCACATTTTCACACTTTCCGAATGTCAATATTACACAGCCTCTTAAAATACAGATAGTGAAAAATGCAAAGAATGATGGCAGATTAGGCCTTGATTCAGCTTTTAGGCTCACAATCTATTTCTTTCTAGATCATTTGAATCTAGCTAATATAATGTGGAAACACGGATACCTCAATTGGTTAAGAAGGCTTTCCCAGCCTCCCCAATCCTCCCAGTTACATTCTTTTCTTCCACGTGTTTATTAAGGTTGAATGTTACACATATTTATGTGATTCTTTTATTTCATTATTCTCACCCACTAGACTATAAGTTCCCTAAAGAGAAGCACCTCATCTTTTTTTCTGGTTCAGAATTGTAACCTAGTGTTTGGCAATGTGCCTGGCACATGGTAGATTTTCCACAAATGTTTATTGAATGAATCAATAAGGTACATTGTAATTGGAAAAGTCACTTCATTCCAACAGAAATCACTGTCATGGAAACAAACAAACAAACAGATTCTACCACTAAAATTCTCCCACGATGACTTTGGACTTTGTTGCCAAGAGGCATGTTTGCCCCCAAGCATAGTGGGGTCAACTTGTGGCTGGTACACTTTGGTGGAATAATTGCATAGGGACTGATGAGGAGGACTAAGAAGATTGCTCCAGGACCATTGCCAAGCACCCCACACCCTGAAGACAGCTTCCACACCTGAACTGTGATATATGCACCCCCAGGGCTTACTAGGCATTGGCTCAAACATAACACATAACCCCACTTCCTTCCAGCCCATCTGAGCAGAAGGCTGGGGAAGAGGGAGAGGGGCCGTGGGTTCAGGGGTGGCACCCCGGTGAGAGGACACCCTTTCTGTGACGGGGGAGATGCTACTCACCCTCCCTCCCAAACAAAGCAGTTGGAGTACTAACAAAATGGTTCAGAAAGATCGAGGGTGCCTGCAAAGAAGGGAGGGTACTGTTGATGTGCCCTGCTCCCAGCTGAATGAAGAAAGGGAAGTGGGGGTGAGTTTGTGGGACGAGAGATGGAAGGGCAGAGGTGCAGCCTGCATGCCTATCATCTGGTGTTGCAAGGATTCATGGGTTTACAACAGGTGAAGTGAACAATGCTGAAGGGGGCTGGGCTGGAGCCATCTTGCTGGTACCCTGCCCCCTGCCCCACCCACCACCCGAACACCAGAGGGCAGCTGGTTGGTAAGGGGGCTGTAGCAGCCAGTTAATATCAGGAGAGGGGTGCGGGGGTGCAGGCAGGGATGATAAACTGGAGCCAGGCCTCACACCTCACACATCTTTTGGGAATCCTGTAGCCAGAGGTCTCCTGGAGTGCTACAAATAATTCACACTGAGGACACAATGGGTCAGCGCTAGTTTGAGAAAAAGGTTAGTAAAAATCCAGGATCCCAATATCATATTCAGTTCAGATCTTGTAAATCCTGAGAAGTAAGGTTGTACAAACAGAAAAGTAATTGTGGAATAAGCTTCTTGTAAATACAACCTGCCCAAGACACTCCGACCTACTTCTTAGCAGCTCTGTTGAGGAATTTACTGGAAGGCAAGTTGAATTCACCACGCTGACCAGCCACAATTCCATCCTCACCCATTCTGGTGCAGCAGCTGTACAGGTGTGCCTTGCTCTTGGCTATAGTAGTACTCATGAATAACTGCTGGTAAGTAAAATTTATTGAATCATATCATAATTTCAGTATAACAAAGGAGTTTTTTCTTTACTAGAAACCTGTAATGAATTCATTGTTTAAAGTTTATCATAATCACACTAATTTATAACCAGAACCTGGATTTTCTTATATTTTAGGATTAGTGTGATAACCAGCA
>NW_006798913.1:1371067-1373510 GCF_000442215.2 Lipotes vexillifer | reverse complement strand
AACCAGCATGAGGTTCCTGCTGCATTACTTTACAACTGATCACTGGACTTGTCTCTTGCAACTGTTTTATATTTCTTAGCAATATTAGTGGAAAAGAGGTTGTTAACTTGAGGATAAATTGCCTTCTATAAGTCAGGATTCTTAGCTGCAAGCAACAGATACTTTAAGATCTTATTTAAGAAAAATAATTCATTAAATGAACATTAAGTAGTTCTTAGAATCTCTGAGAGATTGTGGAAGCAAGGTTTGGAGTCTACAAAGCCAGAAAACAAACCCTGTAGATCATGTAAGAAATGGGTGTCATGAAGGTATACTCTCCCTTCTGGGCAGACATTGCAACTTCACTGCCGATCTTATCAGGACGCAGAACTACACGCAGTTTCCAGCACTGCTGCTGTTGCTCACATTAGTGTCCTGACCAACTGTGGCCACTGCTGTCGCCACATCTGTCACTTGAATGGACCAGATGTGGACACTGCCTCTAGCTGTCCTTAGCTGTGGATTCAAAGTCTGGGGGAAGTAGATCTGGTTGGCAGAGCCTAGCTCACGTACTTGTGCTCTAGCAGCAAGAGAGGCTGGGAAAGTGGAACGCAGCACTTTTAGCCTCTATAGTGGGAGTGGCTCTACCCTGTAAGGGGCGGGGGACTCCCAACCCATAGAAGGAGAACCGGCAGAATATGTATGATGCATGTGTTGGGCTTGAGATGTGTATTGGAAATTCAGGTGGAATTATTGAATAGGCAGTTGTGTCCAGAGTTCAGGAGAGAGAGGGGGTGAGAGATATGAGAGTCATCATGGTGTAGATGCTATTTAAAGTCATGGGATGGGGCAAGATGACCTAAGGAGTGTGTCTGGATAGAGAAGACGGTGGAAATGGGGTTCAGTTCTTGGGGATGAGAGAAAGAACCTGCAAAGGAGCCTATCATCCTAGACTCACATCTCAAGAGCCCTGGAAGCCACTTCAATGTTTCACGAGGAGGAAATGATCAACCATCAAATGTTGGTGGAAAGAGAACTTACAGCAGGGTTACTCCCTAGACTAGGGTCTCAGAAGAACAGAGCCACGCAGCGAGCAGCAGAAGCTAGTGCATCAGTGACCTGCCTCGTCCCTACCCCTGCAGATGCTGACAGCCCACACGGCCACATCTGCAGGGTGTCTGGGAAACACTCCTAACGATTGGAGCAATTTTCCACAACCTGGGGAATGATGCTGCTGTGTGTGACATTTCCCCCTTTATCTGGTAACACAAATTCTATTGGCCAATGACACAAAACATTCAATTTAAGAGTGTGCTTTTTCGGGGCTTCCCTGGTGACGCAGTGGTTGGGAGTCTGCCTGCCGATGCAAGGGACGCGGGTTTGTGCCCCGGTCTGGGAGGATCCCACATGCCGCGGAGTGGCTGGGCCCGTGAGCCATGGCCGCTGAGCCTGTGCGTCCGGAGCCTGTGCTCCACAACGGGAGAGGCCACAGCAGTGAGAGGCCCGCATACCGCAAAAAAAAAAAAAAAAAGTGTGCTTTTCTAGCTAGGAGGGCCGTACTGAGGGATGATCTTTGAAGAGCATGGCAGGAGTCTGAGGAAAAATGACACTATTTAAATGTATATTTTTCTTGTTTAGTTAGAAAAGGTAATGAAGTTTTTTGTCTTGTTTTATTTTATACACCACAACCACTGATAAATTTGTCTAAGGGGACACATTTATAATAAGAAGAGAATGAGTGAAGATAGAAATAACTCACCCAATTCATATTAATAATTAAGAATTGATATAATTAACAAACCATCAAAATCTGTATTTTTAGCTTTCTTGTCACTAACAAGATGGCCCCCTAACTGGGTAAACATTTAGCTGATCAGGAGGGTTTCTCAAAGCCTTGGTGTTGGTTAATACTTCCAAAATTATATATATCAAGAGAGTAGCCAAGATATCTCGAGCTCACCTCCTCCCCCGGGCACAACCAAATCACAACTACTTACACAAAAATAGCAACTGTTGATGAGAAAGACCTGAAGACTAGCAGAAAATATCGACAACAAAAGACATAAAGAAGGAACCACAACAAGATGGGTAGGAGTGGCAGATACACAGTATAGTTAAGACCCACAGTCCCAGGATAATCATGATTGCTGAGGTTCTCCCCAAGGAGTGAGGGGTCCCAGTCCCACATCGAGTTCCCCAGCCTGGGGTCCTTCACTGGGAAGACAAGCCCCAAGAATGTCTGGCTTTGAAGGTCAGTGGGACATGCACACAGGAGAGCCAGAGGGCTGTGCATGAAGAATCTCACACACTCCAGGATCTGGGGCAGAAGCAGTAAGTTGAAAGGAGCCTGCGTCAGACCCACCTGCTGATCTGGGAGAGCCTCCCAGAGAGGCAGGAGGCAACTGCAGCTCACCCGGGGACACAGACCCTGGAGGCAGCCATTTTTGGAAGCCCTGGTCAGAGG
>NW_006798913.1:1360652-1370951 GCF_000442215.2 Lipotes vexillifer | reverse complement strand
AGCAGGAATCCAGGCCATGACTGATGAACACTGTCTTCCAGGGCTGCCAGGAGCATGTTATTAACCTTATCAGTGGCTTCATTTACCTCGGAGTATAACGAATGGGATGAATTAGATTATTTACATAGTATCTTTCAACTCTAATGTCTTATTAGGTAAAGAAAAATTATAGTGGACATTTTCAGGAATGTTTTAAAATATAGGTTTATTATTACTTAGATATGGCAATAGGAACTGCCAGTGAAGAGATAATTTGTTATACTCACAGATCCCAAGACAAAGGGGCATGCCCCACCACAGAGACTACATGGTAAAGTATCAGGGTCCATTAGGAGGCAGAGGGAGTAGGGGGAAACCATTTGTAGCTGTCTCTGGGGTGATTGGGGCAGGTGGACAGTGGCCCTGAGTGTGGATTGGCAAGTTGGTTACCATCTCTAGGAACAGGTCAGCCCAGCGGGGCAGCCCCTCCAGTGTCGGCACCATCCCAGATTTCAAAGCAATAAAATACAGAAAATAAGAAGACATGGTTGATGCAAGGAATTTTTCAGTAAATTAATTCTCTTTTGTGTTTCATTCGGGTAAATACAGTGTCTCTTACTGCTATGAATCTCCTTTTGACTTTAGGGAGAAAATGTGAGCAACAAGCAATAAACTGTTCTTTTCCAAATGGAAGTGTGCTCAGGCATCTGAAAGAGATCTCCCCTGAGACTCCCATATTGTTTTGGCTCTAATAACAGCATTTGGGGGCTGGTTGTCTACTGCTAACAACAAGTTATTGAATATTTTTAGGATATTACTTACAGTTCACTGTTGAGACTGCCAAATCTGACCAATCAGTTTATAGCTGCCCATCCGGTGATTAGACAACACTATGATCTTCCCTAAAGGGAAAGACAGATAATATCATAGATTATTGCGTCTTATTGCTAGGTTTTTGTGACTTAAAAAAAAAAAAAAAGGTTCTTTTGCAAAGAAAATCGATCCTTGTTTAACATGGCATCTCCCTCCTTTTTTTTGAACAACCACATGGAACAGTACCTTGTCCTAGTTCTGATTTTGTCTTTAAAATCTCTCAAGACTCATATTCATGGTAGAGAGCATCTGATGGACCTAGTTTGGCTCACCTTGTCCCATCACTGTGATCAGGAGATGAGGAGGAAGTTAGTTCTTCTACATACATCAAAGTTTCATGTCACATACAGATCAATACCATTAAAATGAAAATGGAAATATTAAAATCAGAAAGAGAGCAGTAAATGTAAGAAACTAATACGGTTACTGGGAAGGAGCTTTAAGTTAAGCACTGGGATTTCTAGGACCCGACATAAGAAAGGATGTGTGGTAGATAATTAGCTTCAACTTTGTAGTAGCAAGGAAAGAATTGACACTGAATAATTGTCCCTTAGGGCATCCTATCACCTGGGCTGCTTCCTGGTACCTGAAAGTGAAGAAAGCTTAAGCAGAAGCTCCTGTGGGTCCTCATATCCACCTCAAGCCACATCCTAAAGCCTGACCTCTACATCCTTTTAAATATTTTAAAAACTTACTTTATATTCCACACACCTTTGACATGGTAACATTGAGTAAATACTTTGTTGAATTAAATAATTAAATGTGACAACATCTGCTAAAACATAAGCATAATTGTCGATGAATTATTCTTCCATATTTTGAATATTAATTTTTGTTCTCTTTTTAACCATACGTATGAATAAGGTCACCAGGAACGTATCATGAATAAGCAGAGCAGGTGTTTAGTTATTTTATTATGTAACTTTACAGACACTGTGAAAGCTTTCCTGTTCCACCTCTTTTCAAAAGAATAAAAAATTACTCCCACAGTTCTGGGATGATGTAGAAAATTAAACTGTTAGACATCCAGTTCTTTGGTTTAATGCTAGCTCCAGGCTGCCTACACAATCAGCAGGGCCGAGTGCAAAATAAGACTGTGGAGCCCCTTGTTCAAAAAGCAGGGGGAAAGTGCCACTAAAGGAACTAAAATATAATGCTTTTTCCTTTAAAAATGCTTTTATTACTAAAGACAAGCAGGGAAATAGTGATACCTGAGTAACAACATAACTTACAAACTGAAAAATAATGTTTTTGATGTCATAATGTTTTAATACAATAAATAATAACACTTGATAGAATAATATCTTGAATGATTATAAGACTTCTGGCTTGGCTTTCTGCAAATTAATTTACTAGGTCATCAAAATTTACACTTTTAGGGCTTCCCTTGTGGCGCAGTGGTTGAGAGTCTGCCTGCCGATGCAGGGGACACGGGTTTGTGCCCCGGTCCGGGAGGATCCCACATGCCGCGGAGCGGCTGGGCCCGTGAGCCATGGCCGCTGAGCCTGCGCGTCCGGAGCCTGTGCTCCGCAATGGGAGAGGCCACAACAGTGAGAGGCCCGCGTACCGCAAAAAAAAAAAAAAGAAATTTACACTTTTAGCAACTTCATTTTCAACTTGTATAATTGAAAGTAATGTCAGTCACACTCGGCAAATGCAAGATCACACATGATTTTGTTATAATTAAAATTTTTGAGATCTGCTGATGCAACAGTTACTGGAGCTCTTAAGAGTATTTTATAAGCTGTGACGATGTTGGGATACATTTCTGATGAATTATTTTGAAATACAAATTTCAACACATATAGATCTCATCCTTCTCATGGAAAAATTTTTCTAGAAAGAAACATGTATTTGTATTCATACAAATACATTTTGTGTTAACCTGAGTGGGAATTTAGTTTTCAATGAGAATTTATACAATGGCATTAAAAAATTTTTTTTAATTGAAGTATAGTTGTTTTAAAATGTTGTGTTAGGGACTTCCCTGGTGGTGCAGCAGTTAAGAATCTGCCTGCCAATGTAGGGGACACGAGTTTGATCCCTGGTCCGGGAAGATCCCCCACGCTGTGGGGCAATTAAGCCCGTGTGCCACAACTACTGAGCCTGCACTCTAGAGCCTGTGAACCACAACTACTGAAGTCCACGCTCCTAGAGCCCATGCTCTGCAACATGAGAAGCCACTGCAATGAGAAGCCCGCGCACCGCAACGAAGAGTAGCCCCTGCTCGCCTCAACTAGAGAAAAGCCTGTGTGTAGCAACGAAGACCCAATGCAGCCAAAAATAATAAATAAAATAAAATGTGCTAGTTTATGCTGTACAGCAAGTGATTCAGTTATACATATATATTCTTTTTCATATTCTCTTCTATTATGGTTTATCACAGGACATTGAATATAGTTCCCTGTGCTATACAGTAGGACCTTGTTGTTTATCCATTCTATATATAATAGTTTGCATCTACTAACCCCAAACTCCCAGTCCTTCCCTGTCCCACACCCCTCCCCCTTGGCAACCACCAGTCTGTTCTCTATGTCTGAGTCTATTTCTGTTTTGTAGATAAGTTCATTTGTGTCATATTTTAGATTCCATACCTCACACCTTGTTTACAAAGCACGAGTTCAAAAATAAATTATTAATAATTTCAAGACAGTGTGAGTCCTTCTGAGAGTGTAGGCCAGGTCCCACAGCCATGAAGCCCAGCCGGCCAACCTCCTGTTATGCTCTGTAGATTATTCTAGCTGTCCTCTCTGGAAGTGCACCCAATAACTCATGGGGCTGACTTTGCCTGGGGTGTGGTAACCAATTAACTAAGTAATCTCAAGAAGCTGCAATAAAGCTCCATTTTCCACCCTCTTAGTCCTGCTCTCCCTGGTTTCAGTTTTGCAGGTTTTTACCTAGATTTTCCTTCTCTAGCTCCGAGAGATTGGCCAGTCTAGGTTCCTGGTTTAGCACAAGTGCTGGGATCTCAGAGCTCTGAGGGATCAAACAATTACTCAGCAAGAACATAAAGATCAGGTCCCGTGTCCCTGCATATGTATGGAGGGGGTGGGGGTGGGGGAAAGAGGAGACGCCTGCAGTGATTGATGATAAACTGTAGGACATGAATATTCCTGTTTACAGAATGCGATGGAACAGAGCACTGAATTTTTAATCCATAATTACAACTTTCAAATTATTGAGAAAGACTAGGTGATTATTTAGAGTGTCGAGGTAATCACAGAAAACATACAAATCTAGTTCTGGTTTTGTATCAAAGGAGTCCTATTATGTCAGCGGTTGCTCACTTACTATATCACGTCTATGGCTATTTATCCTTGTATGATATAACTGAACTCTAAAATTGAAAAATTTCTCATAAATTTTTATTTTCTCCTTTTATTTTATTCTAAGATTTTTTTCCAGTAACTCATTTAAATGTTAAACGGTGTTGCAGAAACCTGTGTTGCTTGTTCGATAGGCCACTTACGCATGAAAAGGTATGACAAGTGTTAAAAAATGATCAAAGTAGACAATTTAGGTAATACAAACTTTAATACTTCATGAAGAGAACAGTCTCCATTCAAAGAACTGCAAAATGGGTGGGTGGGGGTGAAGGCTGGAAGCTTTTATGGGATAAAGAATAGAGAACAAGGAAGAGATGACTAGAAAATATCTGGTTGTCTGGGGTGGGAAGGCCCAGGTTGGCTTGGCCTTTGGGGATTGGCTGACCGGATGCACTGTGTTTCTGGTCACATGGTGCATTTGCAGAGATGCGGGAAAATTATTGAAGTTTTGATTTGCTGACCTTGCCTTTGGCAGGAGCGGCTCTGTCTTGGGCCTAGAAATGTATTTCAACCCAAGTTTTCTTGGTCTGTATTTCAAAGGCATCAATTCTTTTTATTCCTGTATAACTTCTTCCCTCTTCAAGTGACAAACAGTAGGAAATTATATGGTTTTCTTTCTCCCAGAGGTGTATAGAAAGTGGCTGTGAAACTAGAGATAATGCCATTCTACCTTCGTTAGTGCCTGGGTGGCCTAGGATGTTCATGAGATACAGCTGAAGAGATGCTTCACCCGTGAAGAAAAATAAACCGCTCATTCCTCTTCTGACCCAGCTGCTACCAACAACTTACCCTGCCAGTCTCTGCCCACCTATGTGATACTTGTTTTGGCAAAAGGGCAGGAGCAAGAGCTGAAGGCAGAGCAGTGTTACACCAGCTCAGAAACCAGGAGCACAATTAACCCTGATGCAGTGGTGCTCATTTAGTCAGCCTGTTCCATAGATCATGCCTGTGCCCAGGAGGATGGGGAGTAGAGGGGGAGAGAGGCAGCTCCTGCCCAACCACCAGGCTGGAGCAGGGAGGGGTCGCTCACCACTGCAGGGAGTGCTAGTGTCACTGAACCAAACTCGGGTCTGCTCATCTGCATGCAGTAAAGCCAATCCACTGAAACCAGGTTGTGGTGAAGGAAAGTGCAGTGTTTATTGCAGGAGCCAAGCAAGGAGTCCAGGCAGCTAGTGCTCAAATGCCTGCACTCCCTTAAGGCTTTCAGGGAAAGGTTTTTAAAGATGGGGTGAGGAGGGGTGTTGTGGGTTGTGTGATCAGCTCCTGGACATTCTTCTGACTGGTTGGTGGTGAGGTAATCAGGAGTCAACATCATCAACCTTCTGGTTCCAACTGGTCTGGTGTCTATGGGCTTGTGGTCAGCACTCGGTTAAGTTCTCCCACCTGGTGGGGGTTTCAGTCTCTGCAAAACAGCTGAAAGGACATGGCTCAGAATGTTCTCTACAGTGCTTGAGGGGGAACTAAAGGTCCTTGGGTTTGTTTAATGGCTAAACTATTATTATTTTGTCTTGTTTGACTGTTTTCCTTTCTTTCTGCATTTTCTCACTTCTCTGATTAAAGTTCCTCTTTGGAATTCAGGAAAAGCCTAGGAGGCTAACATTTTTCTGCAGATAAGAGGCAGGAAGAGGACATGGTTGGTGGGGAGGGGGTCTGTTCTGGGAAGGGTTCTGCTCGGTGGTCCTGCGCGGTGACACTAGGGAGATGCATAACAAGGTAGCATTCCTGAGGATTCCCTCACCTGCTAGTTTCTGCTTCTGCCCTTATTGTCTTCATGTGCTCCTTCCTCTCCAGCTGACATCTCTGGACACGATTTCTTGATCGCCTGGGGCCAGGGTATCCAACATCTCTCCCACTGTGCTGGAAAAGTAACCCTAGGCTTCCAGGCCAGCCTTCCTTTATTGCCATCACATCCAGGGGTGACTTTGGTTGAGGGTGGAAGATTATTCATCAATTCTTTGGCCTGAATACATTGTAACGAGTTTAGGATTTGTCAAATTTCAAGGCTCTGTTTCATACCACACATAGTGTTAGGAATTTGAAAAGTGCTTAATAATTACCTATCAATGAATAAGCTTTGAAGTAAGATAAAAAGTGTTGTGAAATAAATAGCAAAGTTAAAATTGAGGCTTATTCAGGGCAAAATTATTTCTGGTATATTTTGAGCACCAGATAAATGTCAAGGAAACCAATGGGAAATAGCAAAACCTGCTGAAATAGCATAAATTCACATTTGTAGCTGCTGCAGATGAAACAGCAATGCTCTCTACATGATCAGTGTGAGAAAGTGTTTCATGGGGCTATCAAAATTATGTCTTAAAATGTAGTTTAGATGTGGAATCTAAAATATGACACAAATGAACTTATCTACCAAACAGAAACGGACTCACAGACATAGAGAACGGACTTGTGGTTGCTAAGGGGTGAGGGAGGGATGGAGTGGGAGGTTGGGGTTAGCAGATGTTATTATATATAGAATAGATAAACAACAAGGTCCTACCTTATAGCACAGGGAACTATATTCAATACTCTGTGATGAACCACAATGGAAAACGATGTGAAAAAGAATGTCTACACATGTATAACTGGATCACTTTGCTGTCCAGCAGTAATTAACACAACATAGTAAATCAACTATACTTCAATTTAAAAAGATATATAGTTTAGGATCCTAACATTTTCAGGTAATGATTTGAAGAATCTTGGGGTTTTCTTTTGACATAGCCTAGAAACCTCTGGCGAGTAATTTCTGTATGACTCAAAGGATATCCCCTAGCAGGAGAAGCCACTATTTGAGCTTTTAAAAAATAAACTCTCAGGGCTTTCCTTGTGGTGCAGTGGTTGAGAGTCCATCTGCCGATGCAGGGGACACGGGTTTGTGCCCCGGTCCGGGAAGATCCCACATGCCGCGGAGCGGCTGGGCCCGTGAGCCATGGCCGCTGAGCCTGCGCGTCCGGAGCCTGTGCTCCACAACGGGAGAGGCCACAACAGTGAGAGGCCCACGTACCTCAAAAAAAAAACAAAACAAAAAAACAAAAAAAACCCTGTCACTTTCGATGTATTTGTAGCTCTAACTAGTGAGTAAGAATGAGATTATTTCTGAAATCCTTAGAGAATAGTGAGATTAAGGAAAAATTAAGACACCGGGTGCAGTAACACTAGTCAGCATGTCATTCAATCTGTGCTTGGGAATTTTGAATTTAACCAAAAAAGAATGGGATCTATTACAGGTGCCAATGGTTAGAATGAGACAAAGTGGGAAATTAAGGAATGTACATAAAATCTTGGAGTATATAGATCACATCGAGTGGCATATCCAAATCATATATCATGTATGTCACAGGGCATAACCATATGTATCTGCACCTGGCTTTGAAGTGTGACTGCAGAGCTGGTCAGGAAAGCACAGCACCCAGGCACTTGGCAAATTAACACTGGGAACAGATGGTGGGAGCAGTCTGAACTTGAGGCAAGCTCTTTGGGTTACAAAGCGACTTTCAAATTCATTTTGCTATCCATGGAGAGAGGTAAATCACACCTATTAACTTACCTAATTGTCCTTAGCTAGCAATATTAGATTCGGCCTTGTAACCCTTTAACTTTCATTTAACAGCCATTTGAGAGGGAATACAATATTTCAAAAAGTGCCTTACAGTGGGGGTAGTGATACTCCTCAATACCCTTAAGTTGTTACTTCAAAACACCAATATTCATTGGCTGGCACTGTGTCAGTTTTCTCAGCATGTTATTTCTGGAGAACTGATGGCTGCCTCTCCCCTCCCCCCACTTTTTTTGAAGCCATGTTAATGGCTGTAACTGGGGAAACAGACTCAGTTCCCTTTGAACAATGGTCAGAGGACAATTATGAAACATGTGAACCTGAAAGGCTAGAATATGATGCCACAAATTAAAAAAAATTGTCCTCCAAAAACATTTTCTTCTTGAATGTGACATGCCTGTTTCAGTGAATGTTTCATAAGGAGAGAAATATTCTAGGAAAATCTAAACTAGCTTTTTTACCCCTCCTTTGCTTCTGCAAAGAGCATATTTTCCCCCATGAATTTGCTGAGCAATTTTTCCCTATTATGAAAAATAGGCCAGCTGTGGAAGAAAGAAGTCTTTTTCTAATTGGATACTGGGAGTAAGACTAGCACCAGTCTGCCTGGTCAGAGTGAGGTGAGCCTTCCTAAGACGGGACGTAGGTTCTCTACTGAGGGATAAGGGATACCCAGGTTAAAGTGCTGGCTGAAGCCTCGGAGCCAAAAGGTTGTGCAGACAGGTGAGCTGGCACACTGACCTTGACAGCCTGGACCTGGGGAGGCTTTAAGTGGAGTCTTGGTCAGTGCCAAGGTATAGCGTTGCTCTGTTATGGGCCTGAAGCTCCTAAAGTTACTACATCCACCTGGACTAGATTTTGGCCTTCCTGGATTTAGGAAAACCAGTATTGAAAAGCCCATCTTTCTCATTCCAGTGCAAATCCCACTGAGGCAGGTGGTTCATCTGGTGGTTTGGGTCATGAGCCCTAAGAGATGAAGGAAGGAACTGATATTTGTTGACTGACCACTCTGGTGCACTGGACACTGCGTCTGACTGTTGACCTTTCCTGACTCACTCATTTTTATTCCCTATTCCCTAATTTTATTCCCTATTCCCTAAGTCTTTAATTATTTCATTCTACAAATATTGCTATTTTTTCAATATGTGAATACTGACTCAGACAGTGTATGTCATTTCTCCAGTAGTTCAGGTTAGAAATCTGAGAATTTGTTCATTCACTCAGCAAATATTTATTGGGTATTTACTAGTGTCAGGTACGATGTTGGGCATTGGGTATAAAGGAGTGAAATGAAAGAGACACGGCTGCTGTCTTCATGACATTAACCATCCAGGGGGACAGACTGACTGTAAGTAAATAAACGCCTACAGATATTTGTAATCACAAATTAAACAGTGATTTGTGGTAAATACTGTGAAAGAAAAAAATTCAGGGAACTATGAAAGACGATAAAGAGGATTGAGGAGACTCGGAAAGCCTCACATGAAAGTGACATTTGAACAGAGACCTGAGGACAGTCAGGAGAGAGTTAGCTACATGAAGAGAGAGGATAAGAAAATTCCAAGCAGATAATCAACAAGGACCAACTGTATAGCACAGGGAACTCTATTCAATATTCTGTAATAACCTATATGGGAAAAGAATTTGAAGAAGAATAGACACATATATAACTGAATCACTTTGCTGTACACCTGAAACTAACACAACATTGTCAATGAACTATGCTCCAATATAAGATAAAAATTTAAAAAAAGAAAATTCTGAGCAGAAGGAAGGGCTGAGGCTGGAAACAGCTCATGTGATCAAGATGCTGAAAGGCCACTAACAGCAGTGGTCAGGTGGAGAGGGCTGCAAGATCAGGTAGCACTTGACTCTTCCCCACCCATCACACCCACTTAGTGTTTTTGGATGTAAATTTTATTATTATTTAGGCATGGTGAGGCCAACAGGTTGGGAGACCACTGCCATTGAAAAGATAGGTTGTTACTCACAATTACAAGAGGAGGGGCACATGAGGCCACCCAGGGCCATGTGGGGAAGCACCAGGGTGGATGGAGGCAGAGGGAGTGAGGGGAGGATTGGGCTGGAGCCTTCATCGTGGCTCATGGAGAGGAAGGAGTGAGGCAGAGGCAGCAGGCTTAGGGCTGGCTCGTTTGGGTGATTTCAGTGGGCTCCAGGGCATCAGAGTCATCTCTAGTTGTCCGTACCTGGCCCTTGGGTGATTAGAGTGGGTGGGTAGCAGGTAGTTAGAGTGCGGGGTCTGGACAACTTGGTTTACATAGGAAAGGAGCGCTGACAGGCCAGCCTTCACCAGCTCTAGGGATTGGTTAGCCTTTGGAGGGCCAATCTCCCCAGGGTCAGAATGACCCCGGATGCCAAAGCATCAGAAATACAGGCTATGCACAGGCATGATTAATACAATTCGTTATTTTGATGTATCTCTTGTAATATTCCTCTCAGCCACATCTTATTTTCTTCCCTATTCCCCAATTCAGGCCCTATTATGTGGATTCTAAATTTCTGTGTTGGGTTTGTAACTGATCTCTCTGCTTCCAATTTCTCTTTCCC
>NW_006798913.1:1352103-1360525 GCF_000442215.2 Lipotes vexillifer | reverse complement strand
CCCTTTGATCCATGTTTCAGGTCATCTATAGATCAGATTTTTTAAAAAAATCTTACTTTCATTAACAAGCCCAAGCGTTCAAAGGAATTATTTAGGGGTGAGACAGTCTAACTCACTGTATTAGTCAAGATAAGTGAAACACTGCTACAAACAGCCCCCGAGTCTTGGTGGCCTAACACAATACAGGTTGTTTTCTGTTGGGTCACATCCAGTGTAGCTTGGCAGGGGCTGCTCTGCTCCAGGCAGAGTCATTCTGTGGCTCAGGTCACTTCCTCTCAGTGGGTCAGTCACCCTTAGGTTTTTGACTCCTCTGCTGGACCAGTCTCAAATTTCCAGAAGAGACAATCTGAATGCCTTGCTTGGATTAGAGGCTTTCTTTGGTCCAATCAACTGAGGCTGTGGAGGGGGGTGGTTAAGTCCTTCACACATGGGTGTAATGGTCATTTTTGTGGATTGGGATTATTTAAACAGAAGGGGGAAGGATCTGGGAAGATACCATCAAACTAGGTGTTCCTCAGGCAGCCACTTTTACTTCATATAATCGATCTTCATATAGTTGAAGAAAATCATCTAGGCTTCTGCTTTCCCACCAGCTTCATTATTTTCTCATCAGAGGAAACATTGACTGCTTTCTAGAGCCTGCACAATCTAGGTTATTTAGACCAGATCATCAACATCTTTCCCAAAATTCCAGTTAAATATTTCCTTCAAACTTCACCTCCTCTAAGAAGAGGTCCTTAATTAAATCCTTTCCTTACTAATTAGTCTGTGGTTCTCAATTCCTACATGACTCAATCCACCCAATCAAGCAACCCTTAACCTTGCTTGTACAGTTACTTAGCATTAATCTTTAGCTTTTAAAATTCCATATGTTACCTTACAAACTTCACAAAAATTAGCCCAAAATGAGTCATAGAAATAAATGTAAAATGCAAAACTGTCAAACTCCTAGAAGAAAACATAGGAGAAAACCTACATGACCTTAGGTAAGGTGATGCTTTTTTAAATACAACAGCAAAGGCACAATCCATGAAAGAAAAAATTGTGAAATTGGACTTCATTAAAATAAAAAAATGTCTGCTCTGTGAAAAAGAATGTCAAGACAATTAGAAGGTAAGCCACAGACTGGGAGACAATATTTGCAAAAGACACATCTGATAAAAGATTGTTATCCAAAATGTAAAAGAACTCAAAACTCAACAATAAGAAAACAAACCACCCAATTAAAATATGGGCCAGTGACCTAAACAGACATCTCACCAAGGAAGATACACAGATGGCAAATAGGCATGTGAAAACCTCCACATTGTATGTCACCACTGAAATGCAAATTAAAACAACAATGAGATACCACTACATACCTATTAGAAGGGCCAAAATGCTGACCATCACAACACCAAATGCTGGTGAAGATGCAAAGCACTAACTCTCATGTATTGGTGATGGGAATGCAAATTGGTCCAGCCACTTTGGAAGACAATTTGGCAGTTTCTTACAAAACTAAACCTACTCTTACCATACAATTCATCTATTGCTTGGTATTTACCCTTGATATTTGCCCAAAGGAGTTGAAAACTTTTGTCTACACAAAAACCTGCACATAGTTGTTTATAGAAGCTTTATTCATAACTGGCAAACTTGGAGGCAACCAAGATATCCTTCAGTAGGTGAATGGATAAATAAACTGTGGTACATCCAGACAGTGGAAATATTATTCAGCACTAAAAAGAAATGAGCTATCAAGCCATGAAAAAACATGGAGGAACTTTAAATGCACATTACTAAGTGAAAGAAGCAATTAGCAAATGTTGTATATTGTATGATTCCAACTATAAGGAATTTTGGAAAAGGCAAAACTATGAAGATGATTAAAAGATCAGCAGTTGCCAGGGTACAAGTGGGGAGGGAGTAATAGGCAGAGCATAGAGAATTTTTAGGACAGTGAAAATTCTCTGTATGATATTTTAATGATGGATATATGCCATTATACTTTTGTCCAAATTTGTAGAATATACAACACCAAGAATTAACTCTAAACGATGAACTGTGGGTAATTATGTTGTATCAATGTAGGTTCATCCTTAGTAAAAAAACATCCTTCTGGTGAGTTTTGTTGATAATGGGGGAGGGTATGCATGTGTGGGGGCAGAGAGTATATGGGAAATTTCCACACCTCTCAGTTTTGTTGTAAACCCAAAACTCCTCTAAAAAAATTGTTTTAAAAAATTCCATGTCTTCCCCACTGAGGATGAAGCCATGTCTTCTTCTCACTTTGGATACATCACAACATAGTGCTGACTATATTTCTTCCTGAATCTTATTCAAAAGACTTAATAGTATCTCCCTCCTTAGGAATATTTTTACGTTTATAGAAAGCAGTAAATACTCGATTATCACTTGATTCTGCATTGTGCATTTTTTTTAATTGGCCTGCAGGATGGTGTTGTTTATTTATAAGAAATGCAAACTCAAGTTACCATTTATTGAGTTTCCCCATTCACTGGGAATTCTGCACTTTTATATGCATTATCACTTAACCTTTAACACTATCGTTATTTCCAGGATCACACAGCTAATAACTGGCTTATCTCATTCTGGAACCTGAGTCTGTCTAAGTTTCCAAGCTCTCGCCTTAAGCACGTTCCCACTGCGGCTCTGTAACTTTCTCAGACCCCACACTCCTCACTGTGGATGCCTAATCCTACCTTCCTGCCTTGTCCATTGGGGGTTGTATTGATTAGAAAGGAGATCTATTTCATTGAAGGAAAGAAATGTATTGGGTTAGTAGTTATTTGAAATAGATCAGTAAATTCAGGGGGCCGTTGGAAGTTTCAGACAAGATAAAGAGGGTGAGGTTTCCCAGTGTTTACACTCCTGGGATTCAGAAGAGCAGAGAGCCAAGAGCAAAGCTGCAGTGCACCAGGACAGGGGAGGGTCCAACTATAATGAACTCTGCAAGTGCTGCCTCGTGGTCTGGGTTTCAGGACCCCTCCTCAATTTCCTAAGAAAACAACATTCAAATGACATAAACAGCCGTGAAGGAACCTGTGTAATTAGGGCCGAAGCAACCCGAAGCGTACTTAGTTCCGTTTGGGGAATGATCCTGGTGGCGGTTCAGGAGGGGTTTGTATCACAGCAAAGCGGGAGGCCGTGAGTACAAGACTTGGCATATAAATCACTCCATGAACTTGAGTGCTTCTTAGGTACCACAGGCTGCTGGACTGAAGCTAAGCTGAGAAATCATTAGTCCGTGTGGCTGTACCTGTTCCATCTGACAAAGCAATGCCCCACCCTTCAGCACTGGGAGATCAGGAACCTAACCCCCTGCTGGTTTTATGATTGCACCTGGGTTAATAGTTACTAATTATATATAGTTATTAGCAGTATAACTATGGTCACTATAAAGCATTGACATTATAGTTATTTGTCCAGCTTGTCCCTAGTTTCCATCGTGGACGGCTGAGCTCATGCAAGGGCTGAGGATAGGAAGGAGTAGGGTCCACATTCAAGCTGTCTCTGGAAACCTGTTCCACTGTAACTGTCGCTTGTCTCCCCCACACTTTCTCCACGATGCTCCCTCCTCCATTTCTTGGCTTTCATTGGAATCTAAACTTCACAGGTGACTCGAGAGATGGCTGTGATGGTCAGTGGGTGGTGCTGACTCGTCCTTCAGTCCTCCCCACAGCCACTTCAAGACAAGCAGCTATCACAAGGGCTTGTCCAAACACCAATTTCTGAGCCCTACCCTCAGTTTCTGATTCTGTCAATCTGGAGTGGAGACTAGAATGTGCATTTTTAACAAGTTTCTAGGTGATGCTGATACTGAGGCTCAGGAACCACACTTTGAGAACCACTGTAAGAAATCATTACACTTTCATCCTGATGAAAATGCTCCGCTTCCTTTGCTACATTGAGCTATGCCATGCACTCTCCAACCTGTGGCTGTGGTTCATGGACATACACACACTCTCAGAAGATCTAATGGCGTCAAGCTCACTGTTGTCCCTGCTACTCTAACTTATGAATTTGTCCTGGGTGTTTCAACAGCCATGGACCTTCTAGCATCCTAGCTTTTAGACCGTATTTACCACCTCAGTTCAATAGATTTTCACCTCAACTCTTGAATCTTATTTCCATTACCCACTTGGAGAGTCATAACAGGAACCTTATCATCACTCTGAACTTCTCTCCCATGTGACAGTATAAATGTCCCTTTTCTTCTCTGTAGTTCTCAATCCCATTCCTTCCAATTCTCACATCTCACTGAAGCTGCACCTACTCTTGAGCACAAGGAAAGCTTGATCACCTCGATCCCTTTATTTAATTCATCTTTCAGTGCCTTGGCTTCTAGCCCTTCTCTATATGGCCTAGAACCCATGGCTGGTCGTTAGAATTACTCTCCATTTATTTGCAATCTTATCTTCCTACTGCTCTTTCCAGTGACCAGTGCTGGGTCATGGCCACAGCCTGTCATGCCTATTTTTTCAATGTGCTGGGAGAGGTGATAAGATATAAACATAAATAACCACCATATGTAGTGTTGCATAAAAATGATAAGCGTAATATAGAAATCCACAAACTTGTGAAGGGGAGAAAGACTATCTAATTAGGATGACTGGAAAAAGCTTTAAGACACAAATATAAGAAAGACACTACTAGTCTCTAAAGCTCTTTAAGTATAAGAATGGTGTAATTTATATTCATTTCACCGATAGTACCTAACACTTTTAAAAAGAGAATTAATGAATTGTGTCTCCTCTAATGTCATTCTTTATCTGTTATGCAGTGCAGTGCTCAAGTGAATAAATTTTAAAAAGCAATTTACCACTGTCTTTGTGTGTGTGGATACTCACATACATATATTTGTTCTATAAACATTGAACAAACTGGGGAGGAAGATAAATACTGTCTTGCTTTATCTACCAGCATATTGTTTTCATTTGTGATAAGGTGAATGCCCCCTTTTGTAACTTCAGCTTTTGTAGTAAAAATTAAAATATTATTCTGAAGAAGAAAATCAACTTGCTTTTGGAAAAAAGGGGTAGAAATAATAATCACCTTATGTTTCCTGAGGACCTACTCTGTGTTAGGCATACGTTACCTCATTTATCCTCCGCCATCACCCTGCAAGGCTGTAATATATATTATCTTCATTTTGTAAATGGGATTCAGATAAATGATTGTATTTCATTAATTCCAGGATGAAATTTTTAAAAAATGTTTTTGATCTTTGAAATTTGAATGAATCTTGTAACTACTGATGATGTTTTAGATTTGATAAAATAAGTTGCACTCATTATTACATACAATGTTCTCATTCATGGTTGAATTTGCTGTAAATCTTCTACTATTTCCCTCATTAAATTGCAATATCTTTTATAACAAAAGCAGACTTTGAGCTCCTTCTCCAAATTTTCTCTCTCCCTCTTACACACACACACACACACACACACACACACATGCATGCACACACACATTCTTCCTCTCTCTCTCTTTCACATGTCCTTATATCTCAGTCCAAACTAAAAATATCCTGCTCATAAGATGCTCTGCCTTATGTCAAGTCTTATGTTTATCTTGAGTTTAGCCATGGTGAGCCTCATCTAACTCATGTGTTAGCCTCCTTTCTCTTGCTAAATTACTGTTAATCTATTTTGTTCAATTCCATTTTACCCACAACCCTTTAGAATTAGCTGCTTTGACTTTGGGGAAGAAACTAATCTTTCTTACAAATTTGGTTAATTGAACACATTAATCATGACTGATACAATAAAGGTATTTTTATTTTTGGGGGGCAAGTTACCTACCCTGGGCCAGTGTTCCTCAAACTGAGCACACCACCTCAAATGCTTGGTGTATCTTCTTGGGGCATATTTTACTTAGGAAGGGAAGTAGGACATGGAAAATGTAGATAAAAATCTTTGAAAGAATTATTTTTAGCTTAAAGCAAACGTAAATATCATGGACTAGAATGAAGTATCCATATGCATTTTTGATTATATCACAAGTGTACCCCTCTTACTGTCTCACTGTGGTTTCTTCTTTGTCTTTGGATGTAGAATATCTTTTCTGGTAGGTTCCAGTCTTTTTTACTGATTGTTGTTTAGCCACTAGTTGTGATTTTGGTGTGCTCATGAGAGGAGGTGAGCTCAAGTCCTTCTACCCTGAATCTTTGTCTCCTATCCTCCATGCGCATTTTTAAGCTGGTGACAGACTATTCATGGCGACTCAGGGTTGAAACTACAGGCTTTGGAGCAAGATTTTGAATCTCAGCTCTACCGCTTTCTAGCTGTGGGCCTTGGGAACTTGCTTAGCCTCTGTGTGTATCAGTTTCTCAATCTTCTCATCTATAAAATGGGAGTAATAGTGTCACCTGCCTCATGAGGTTATCGTGAGAATAAAGGACACGCACATGTCAAATGTGGGGAGAGCGGCTGGCATAGTGAGCTCTCACTGATGTGAGGAATTTTCACTTTTATTTATACTCCGCAAGTCCCAGGGGCCATTCTCCTCTCCTCTTTCGCTAGGGTGTTGGTGTAAATGTCTGAGAAGCCCTTCCCCAGGATTCTCTTCAGTGTGCTGCCCTTGCTTGTCTTCTGTTGGTCTTTTGTAATGTTTCAGGAATGCACTGTTTTCTTTTTCTTTTTTTTTTGCAGCACCATTAAAAACAAGTAGCTGTTTCAGGAATTTGGGAAGTGAAGGGGGATGACTCTCAGTTTCTCTCATGTTTAAAATGAAATAGCCTAATAATTAGGAATAGTGTGCCATAGTTAAGATTTCAGAGCTAGAGACGTGAACAATTTCAAAGTCTCAACTCCCTTTGGACGCCCTGCTCATAAAATATGAAGTCCGCAATTAGAACTTTCTCTTGTAAGACTTGGGGTATGTATAGTCTCATCTGGTTATGGCTCATTTGGGAATGGCTTTTCTGACGCAAATGAGGTTTTAAAAAAAAAGTATAGTATCTCTTTATTTGGTCAACATTATTTCTGCACTTTGTTTCTCCTTGTCAGCTTTAAAAGGAAGAGGAAAAAAGCAAAGCACGCTGCCAAAACCTGGCAGTAGAATTTCAGGGAACAAAATCTCTCTGGCTACAGCAGCATTTGAAGTGGCTGCACAAGGAGGGCCCCACAGACCATTCTTGATGCCTCAGAACATGACGTGCTGCAAAGTGAAGAAAACCCCAGAGCCCGGAAGCCATGGGGCAAGACCAGAGTAGGACCAGAGACACCTGCCCCTGTTCTTTCTTGCCTCTTCCATCTGATATTGTCTTTGGCTTAAGGGTCCAGGAAACCACAGGGAGACACTCCAGTTTACCATTGGCTCTGCTGCACCCAACTCCAGCTCCTCCTACATGGCCAGAACCTACACATGCGGAGGGCAGAGGGCAGAACAGGGGCAGCCTAGGGGGCTGGAGGGCAGTGGGAACTGGCCCATCCTCTGCTGCCCCCCTTCATCCACAGTATCTTCCAGGGGCATTATTCGTGCACCTAGAAATAAAAGCATGTGTATATGGACCATAAATCATAGTGATCAAGTGCTTCTGATTCGCCTTGTGGAAATTTATTATGAGGAATTGTGGAGACTGAGAAGTCCCCTAAGAAGGTGGTATCTGCTGTCTGCATGCTGGAGCCCAGGAAAGCCAGTGGTGTGATTCAGTCCAAGTCCAAAGGCCTACAAGCCAGGGGAGCTCATGGTGTAAATCCAAGTCAAAGGGCAGGAGAAGATAAGGTGAGATGTCCAGCTCAAGTAGTGAGGTGGGGGGAAAAATGATGAATTCCTCCTTCCTCTGCCTTTTGTGCTATTTAAGGGCCTCAAAAGTAGATGCTGTCCACTCACACTGAGGGGAACAAGTTAGTCCACTGATTCAAACGTTAATCTCACCTGGAAACACCCTCACAGACACACCCAGGAATCATGTTGAATCTGGGCACCCACAGCCAGTCACGGTGACACATAGATTTAACTGTCACAAGTACTGGACACTGGACCAGATCTGCTGAGCCAGAGCCTGTCCTAGGGACTTGCTATCAATGCATAACAAACCACATCATACAAACAAGCACTTATTTCTATGGTGACTATGGGCCACCCTGGGGGTTGGTGGGTCTACACTGGGCTTGGCCTGGTGGCTGGTCTGGTCCGGTAGCTGTGCTCTAAGTGCCTCTCATCTTCTGCCTGCACCCAGCAGGTCAGCCTGCATGTGTATAAGAAGGAGATTGGAAATATGCAAGGTCTCTTGGAACTGCACACTCACTTCTGTCTCATTCCACTGGGCAAGGCAAGTCACACAGGCAGAGCCCAATGTCAAGAAGCAAAGACACATCCTCTGCCTCTCTAGGGTGGAGTGGACATTGTGCTGTTCCTGCTGGTCCCTGGTCAGAAACAAGGCTTTGATTCCTTCCGCAGCTGGGGACAAGGC
>NW_006798913.1:1321612-1351810 GCF_000442215.2 Lipotes vexillifer | reverse complement strand
GTTCCTGCTGATCCCTGGTCAGAACCAAGGCTTTGATTCCTTCAGCAGCTGGGAACAGTGCTTGCTGATGATGGCCCCCAGATAGCCCACCCCGACTCCCACCCTGTTACTTCCATCCTCACCCTTGGTGCCCCATCCCCACTGCCTACCAGGCATGGCCCTTGGCTGAAGCACATGGCCTGGCCCAAGGGTGCCCCCCATGGCAGCCCATACTCTGGGCTGAGCGGTAAGTTGTGGGAAGATAAAGACCCGACCCCTTGCCTCAATTCAGAACATATCTGAAGGGCCACCCTGGCTCCAGAGCTTCCCATGGGATTGGCCAAAGCCTTAGTTGCATCTAAGTTAGCTCCATTTTTTTTTCTGCCCAATCTTGCTTCCTCACTCTGTAAGTGCTGTTCCCAAGAGCACTCCTCAATAATGACTACATGTGGGACTTCCCTGGTGCCGCAGTGGTTAAGAATCCGCCTGCTAATGCAGAGGACACGGGTTTAAACACTGGTCCAGGAAGATCCCACATGCCGCGGAGCAACTAAGCCTGCGCACAACTACTGAGCCCACACTCTAGAACCTGCGAGCCACAACTACTGAAGCCCGTGTGCCTTAGAGTGCCATAACTACTGAGCCCATGTGCTGCAACTACTGAAGCCCACAAGCCTAGAGCCTGTGCTCCAGAACAAGAGAAGCCACTGCAATGAGAAGCCCACGCACCACAACAAAGAGTAACCCCCACTTGCTGCAACTAGAGAAAGCCCACGCACAGCAACAAAGACCCAGCACAGCCCAAAAATAAATTTAAAAAAATAATGACCACATGCACATCTAGCCTTCGGCATGGGAGGAATTCCTAAGACAGTGGCAGAGGGCATGGATGGAGCGTAGGAAAGAATCACACCAAGAATGTGGTTTCCTGCAAACCACACCTCAGCATTCAACAACTAAAGTGCATCACAGCTTAGAACAAAAAGTATGTGTTAGAGAAACACTGAACCTCTGTCTGAAATGTCCTAATAAGTGTTTGGACCCTTGATTGGAGCTGGAACTCAGTTTGCAAAGGTAGGTGGTCCTGAAGAGTTGTGGGCAAATGGAAACTTTGTAAATTGGATCAAATTCCAAGTGCATGGTTGGCGTTTGGTATTCTAAAGTGAAAAAGGCACTGAACTGTTTTGTGGATAATCACTTTAATAACGTATTGATTTTTCTATGTCAGGTTTTCTAGATCAGCATTTATTTCATTTTTTAAAACCCATTCCAGTTTTTCTATAATTCCATGTATGAAATTATAGCATGTTGTCATAAATTTGGAGGCTTTGATTCTTAGTAGATTTCCTTTGTAACAACTGATAGGAACATTAATGGATTCAAGGGGCTCTGGGGAAAGACATGGGTGTAGGATTGTTGGAAATGCGGGCTATGGATATAGTGAACAAAGCAGACAAACATCCCAGGAGAAGAGATTTTTGGCCAAGTAGTTATTTCTCTGGTAAACAAGCAGGAACAGAGAAAGTAGAGAATTTGTTCGCTTCAGGGATTGTGTTGATAAGATAGCTGCAGCAGGAGGACAAGTCAGCAAGAAAACCAAGAATTCTGATAGGATAGTTCTTACAAGGCTGTTTGCGACCCCCAGGGGTAAGAAGGTCTCACTGGCGTGACCTCCAGTGAGAGGAAAGGACTGGCTTACAATAGTGATTTACTCAGTGCTTTCATGATATGCAAGTCGTGCTTACATTCATTTCCCCCCCACTTTCTGGGAAGGTTGAGGTTTCTGATGTGAGTTTCCTACGTCAGTCAGGGTCCAGCAAACAGTCTTGATATTTTACATAGACAGAATTTAGTATAAGGGATTCGTTACACGGGAGATGACAGAGCAGAGAGGCCTGAAGTGGGACAGAGAGGCATCCCTGAGGTCATTCAGAGCAAGACGCTGCTCCCACTGCCTAGAGCTTAAGGGACAAAAGGACCTGGGGTGGCCAGGAAGAAGCTGGAACCACAGCAGGTCTTGCAGCAAGAGTTGGGTCCATGGGAGAGGCAACTACTGCTGTAGACACCACCCGAGGCACCAAGAGAGGAGAAAATGCCCTGGCCTCTCCTCTCCTGCCCCAGAGTCTCCGTCAGGGCCTCCCTCTGGCTGAACTGATGCAGAAAACAGAGGGCAAAGGAGGCTGGGAGCAGTGATCCTCTGTGACATAGGACAGGGCAGAGTAGGGCAGGGAACGGCCCAGCCCAGCATGTGGCCTCAATGTCCCTTCTCTCCACGGAAATGTCTTCCTTCTCCTCCGTCTCTGTGAGTCTCTCATCCCCGCCGCTGCCTGCCTCTCCCAGGCTCCCCGACAGCGGGTTTCCAGGGGGCACAGCTGGTAGGTGGCAGGGGCAGATGGGGAGCGAGAGGGGAAATCACATTATCCTTCCCCACTCTCCCTGCTTTGCTGCTGCATCTCTGGTGGGGCCATGTCCTTCCAGGATTATGGATGTGGCTGGTGGCCTTTCCTCCGTGGCTCCACATCCCACTAGGACCCACTAGGACTGTAATGGCTTCCATCTACTACAGGCTTCTGGCTGACTGACTATCCCCTGTTGGTTCTCTTAATCCTGCCTGCAGCTGTGTCAGTAGTGTCTTTATTTGTCTCTTCATTCAAACAACTTGGGTTGCATTCTGTTTCTTGCCAGGACCCTGGCTGGTATCCTGACCTACTGCAGTCTTTTCCAAACTCCTTGTAAGTGTCATGCTTTCCCCCTGCCTAGATCAGTAACTGTGGAATAGCAGCAATAGCACAGAGCTTAGTGGCAGACAGACATGGTTTTTTGTTTTTGTTTTAACGTTTTATTTATTTATTTATTAATAATATTTATTTAGTGGCATCCAGTCTTAGTTGCCACACGTGGGCTCCTTAGTTGAGGCATGCATGTGGGATCTAGTTCCCTGACCAGGGACTGAAACTGGGCCCCATGCATTGGGAGCACAGAGTCTTATCCACCACGCCACCAGGGAAGTCCCGGTTTTATTTTTGATTCAGTCACTTAGTGACTGGGTCACAGGATGCGAAGGTTATTTAACCTCCTAAGCCTCAGTTTTCTGGCCTGTAAAGTGGGGATGATGATGGGTTTCGGTTGAATTAAGTGGGAAAATCTGTCCTAAGCAGTGTGTTTGGAGCCTCATCAGCCTGCTATCTCCAAACAAGGTCTCACATTCTCTTCATATTCTAATTTTTATGGCATGAATTCCTATCATACTTGGCCGCAGTCAGTTAACTCCCTTCAAAGTATTTCCAGCTAGTTCTAGAAGTTCCCAAAGATGCTCACTTGCCAACCTGCCTCTGTCACAGTTCCCATGGGCCTCTGCCCTCCTCTGTCCTCCTGCCCTGGCTCCCATAAGTCCACCATCTGCTTGCAAGGCCACCAGCTGCGGCTTTGCCAAGGCTGGAGTGTCTCCAGGGTCACTGTCCACCGTGAGAACACAGCCCATGCCCAGGATGCTGACTGCTGCTGCTCCCAGAGAGCCTGGTCCCTGGGTGCCTCCTCATGGCCTGGTGCTTTGGGAGGAAAAGACAGTGGCTTCCCTGGCTCGAAGCTGTCTCAGCCCCAAATGCAGAGCCTCTGGAGCCTCTGACTGCTTCCTCACCGGGTTTCACATCAAAACAAAACAGCTCACAGAGGTTCTGGAACTTGCTTTCACCCTCTCTTCTACAGGGGGCTCATGGCCTGGGCTAGGATGGGAACAGATACTTTGCCATCTGCTCCATTTCCGACCCCCTCCCTCCATAGCCCTCCCCAAACCCCACTCCTCCTTCCCCTTCCGTTTACCAAACTGAAGCTTCTATGTGTATCAACCATTGTGGGGTGGAGCGGAGGGTCAGTTAGGGAGGTGAGGTCTACATGTCCATGCCAGTTACATACGAATGATTCCTGGTACAATACTTGGCACATGGTGGGTCCTCAAGAAATGGTAGATGCTATGATCGTATAAATAGGAAATCCCATTTCCTACCATCCAGATGCTACAAGTTCTTCAAGGTTCAATTTAGATGTGCTTCTTACAAGAATCTGTTTAGTAGAAAGTGTTCTCTCCCTCCGTATTAGTTTTCTAGGGCTGCAGTTACAAAGTACTAATAACTGGGGGGCTTAAAACAACAGAAATTTATTCTCACAGTTCTGGAGTCTAGAAGTCTGAAATCAATGTGTCTTCTCCCTGGTCTACTCCAGGGACGTATGCATCCTTGCCTCTCCCTGGCTTCTGCTACTTCTCTCAATCCTCAGCACTCCTTGGCTTGTAGCCGCACCCTTCCAGTCTCTGCCTCTGCCTCTGCCGCCTCGCGGCCGTCCTCTCCCTGCGTCTCCATCTCCCACGGCATTCTCCTCTCCTATAAGGACACAAGTCATAGCGGATTAGGGCCACACTGATGACCTCATTTTAACTTCACTGTATTTGCAAAGACCCTATTTGTAAATAAGGTCGCATTCTGAGGTACTAAGGGTTAGGATATTTTAACATATCTTTTTGGGGGACAAGATTTAGCCCATAAGACCCTCCAATAATCTAAAATCTAATAGCAATAATCTTATTTCTCTTTTGATATCTGTCACATTCTAGCTTATTTTATAGTATTTATCTTTTATTTCTCCTTACAACACTGAACACTCTGAAGACAGAATCTATTTCTGATTCACTTCTCTGTCCCTGACAATACCTGACTGACTATAATAGTTTTGATAGTTAATACGTGACTGGGCTGCTCTCCTGACTCATGACCAATCCATTAGACTAGAGTCTGTTGCCACATGCTTGGGACATGCATTTCTGAGTTCCTTGTGTTTTCAACTCTTTGGTTGATTTCTTTTCTTAAAAGCACATAGTTCAGGGAGTTCTCTGGTGGACTAGTGGTTAGGATTTGGCACTTTCACTGCTGTGGCCTGGGTTTAATCCTTGGTTGGGGAACTGAGATCCCGCAAGGTGCACAGTTCAGCCAAAGAAAAAAAAAAAAAAAGGAATATAAATCAGGAGGATGGCTTTGGCCAGCTGAAATAGCTGGTTACAGCCTGCCTCGGGTGGTTAAATATTTATGTTTTCTGGGGTGAACAGTGGGCTTCACGCTACCAGGAAACAATCTTGTTTGTTCCCAGTTTATGACTCTTTATTTTTCTTTTGCATTTTCAATGTCCTAATGATGTCCTTAGTTACAGTTGCTATAGAAGTATTTTGATGTTTCCTGCAGTGCTGGGTGGAGCAGTGCCTGGCGCCTCTTTAGTGAGGGTTCCTGACGCCGCCCAAGCCGGGGGCTTCATTTGTTAGTTTTCTGGCCTAGTAACTGGTTGTCATGAGGGAAGTGATGCATGTTTATTTTGGTCCCCTGATTTATCACACTGATTTTTTTCTTCTTCATTGGTTCTGGAGTGCTCATCATCTTCTTGAATAATCAACCCATCATTTCACAGAATGTAATGACGGGAACAGCCTCATGTTCTTGACATTGAATAAATCGGTAAACAGATACAGTCCCTCTGATATCAGTGTGGTGAGAGGCAATCTAAGTAAAAGCACTTGAAATCTTTTAGGGACATACAGTTTAAGAGTTGAGCTTGAGGAATGGTTAGAGGAGAGAAAACTGAGCTATCTGGAGACTTGGACTCTAGTCTCTTCTGTAAAATGGGAACAGTAATAGTGATACGTGTCCACCTGCTTAACAGGATTGTTATAAGCGTCACATGATTAATGTCTGTGAAAGCGATTTGTAAGCTATTCAGTGCTATAAATGCTCACAAATGTCATTGTGTGTCACAACAAGTAGAATCTTAACAGTCTTGGCTCTGTCTTTGAACTGGGTGACCATGGGAAGCAACTTAACCTCCCGTGAAGACCTGAGTTTGCCTCTTTCCTAAACCATCCAGGCAAACAGGCCATTTTGCAGCATTTCAAGGTCATTTTGTGTGTTAACCTTGTCTATTCTTTCCTCATTTTTTATTTTGGGGAGGGAAGGGATAATGTGACTTTAATTATTAGGTGGAAAAGGAGGAAAAATTGTGATATTTTGGATATCTTTTTTCAAGTTAGTTGTTTAATATACAGTCTCTGTGATGCATCTGTTGCTTGTTTGGCATGTTGGCATATGCCATTATAATTTTGCTCCTCTAAAAAGGTGTTGTTGTTGTTTTTTTTTCATGTACTTTGTTTTAGCAGAGACACTCAGCAACTTACCAGAACACATTTAGGCATGAAGACTCTGACATTTCTAGGGAAAAGTTCTGAATGCATTTAGTGATATATTTTAGCTTAAAAAAATCTATCAATTTAGTCTAGAGATGCTCCAGAAATTGAGCATCTCTTTGTAAATTCTTTATAAAGAATTTCCTGCCTGACAACTCTAGATATATTTATTATGCAGCTTCTCTTGACGCATTTTCAATGTGCTCCTTTGGAGCAAATCTTGTGTGTTGAATGCAGTTGGTTCCTAGACACTGACTCATTTTCCAAATATGAGTACACATTTTTTTTTTCCAATTGACTTTCTCCTGCCAGTATGTCATCCAACTCTTTTTAAAGTACTGTCAGAATATGGTCAACTCATCATTAACAGGGAACAGGCTTTCTGCCTACTTTTACAAAAGTAGGATGAAGTCAGATATTTTGATTTTTAAATTATAAGAAAAAAAAAAAAGAAAAAGAACAGGCAGAAACCCAAGTAATTTCCAGACTCGGGACTACTATTCTAAGAAGATTGAACAAATGAGATACCCAGAAACAAAAGGAAAATCTGCCATTTGCATGGTTTTGAGTAGAATGCAGCAAATTTTCCATTTTATTTTAAATATCAAGTAGCTGTAATGTGAGTCAATATAAATAAATCAAGGAGCCAAGGCTTCATGGAAGACAACAGCAGTTTCATGTGGGCAGACAAGTGTTTAAGCATCTTGACATGAAAACTTGGCCGTACACTCAGGACTATTTCTTTGTATTTAGAATTTTGGTGCAAATTCCATCTCTGTATCTAGAAAACAAACCCAGAAGTCGTACAAAGTCAAGAATAAACAACTCATTTTATTAAAATTCCAATAATGTCGCCTCTAAAAATACCCGAATTTTCTGTTCTACCTAATCAAATAATCACCTTGACAGTTTTTGCAGCCACAGTTGCTTATGGGACTGATCACAGTGACCATTTGTTCAAGATGAAGTTCAAAGTTAGCTAAATATAAAATATATAGTGAAGATTTGATTCAACCACGTGGATAATTCACCCCAAAAATGTATGTATAATTTTTACATTTCCTATATGTCAGGAGTTGCCCTTAAAATGTTCCTAAGTTGTGGAGGAAAGGGATAATTTGTTGCTGTTGAATTATCAGGTTACCTGCCCCCATCTTCCTCTTCATTTCAGGTGTGTATTGTAGCCTTTATTAGAATAATATTTTGTAGGGTAAAAATAGTTTATCCTGCCAAAGCTTCTCTCCATTTGCCAGTTCAGAACTTTGAAGTGGGTATAATAACACCTCGAAAATATTATAAGATTGTTGCAGTGTTAGCGGGATGATGCAAATCACTTAACACAGGGCCTGACATATAGTAAATGGTCAATAAATCTTAACTATTTGTACCTTACTGTTAAAGATGGGAACTTGGAAGTCATTAAATCTTTTGCAAACTTGTTCTTTATCTATAAAAAGATAATGTGTCGATATGTCAGGAAATGTCCTTAAAATGAATATAGTACCTCCACATGCAAAATGAAGTGTAGAATTTAAGCAATTGCCTTCATTAATTAATCAAGACACTGTTTACCTTAGTGGTTGTTACATGCTTTGGAGAAGGGCTTAATGCACAAAGGTTTACTTTGATATTATTTTTATTACCATTTTGCCAGTTATTTTGGTATTCCTCATTTACTAGGATGTGATAAGAATTTGGGTGCAAATAGCTCATTTGGGAGGTAATCCCAGCTAACGTGATCAAGGAGTGGGAAGTGAGACTGGCAGGAGAGGAAGGCCATCAAGGGCACCTTGGTGAGCAGTCACTGCAGCGGGCAGGTGGGCCCAACGCCACTGGGGTCCCTCTGAGACCCCAGTATTCATGTGCAATACATGAACCTGTGGGCTTTGAGCAGTCTCATCCATCTAGCCCAGCGCTGTGCAAATCTCATCCCTTCCTGCGAGTGCTACCACATGAAGAAGTTTGGGAAGCGTTGATATAAAGAATGGCTGAGAGAGATGTAGAGCCCTAACTGGGAGAGCGGAAAATCTGTGTTAAGTGGGGGGTCAGAAGGTGTGAGGTCAGAGGTGGAGGCTTATGGTCTTTGTCTACTTGGAAAACTGTCTGGGAAAGAGGAATTAGGGTTAAAAACAGCGTCAACTGGTGGAAAACACAGGGAGGCAAATACAAGTTCCTATCAGCGACATCTCAAAGTGAAACGGACTGCTTGTGAAGGGCATTGTGTTAGCTCATTTGATTCTACAACAATCATGGCGATTGGGATCTTTACTTTTTCCCTCAACCCCCAATCAAACTATACTATAGATGAGAAAAAGGACGTTTCAGAGGTTTTGTTGTTCACCCAAGGTCACAAAGCTAGTAACAGCAAGTGCACAGATTAGGACTTGAGTTTGTCTGTGTTGGAGCCCATTGCCTTTTCTTTATTTGAGACTAAACTTGTTCTCTCTCCCAGGAGGTGTTCAGGCAGAGACTGGTTGACTACCTGGAAATTGGAGGGGTTGCTACCATGGTAGAGAACCAGATGACTTCCAAGCTTTCTGCCATTAACGATTCTGTAAATTGGTGAAATAGCTGTCATATGCTAAGCCCTCAAAATTCCTTCCTTTAATTTAAGAATTGTTTATTTCTTAAGAATATAAGCTCTTGTTTATTTTAGTGGATATTAAGGATTTTTGAATTATCTTTTTTTTTTTTTGCGGCACGTGGTTCTCTCACTGTTGTGGCCTCTCCTGTTGAAGAGCACAGGCTCCGGACACGCAGGCTCAGCGGCCATGGCTCATGGGCCCAGCCGCGCCACGGCATGTGGGATCTTCCCGGAACGGGGCACGAACCCGTGTCCCCTGCATCGGCAGGTGGACTCTCAACTACTGTGCCACCAGGGAAGCCCCTTGAATTATCTTTGATTTGATACTAATTATTTTTGATTTGATACAAATTATCTTTGATTTGATACACCTGTTTTGTTAATTGTTTACAGCATCCATTATTAACATCTCTTTTTAATTAGACTGAAATATGCTGTTTGAATCAGTTTAGGGAATCAGAAGTCATTACAAATAATCAAGCAAGAAAAGGTTGTAAATTAATAAAGGCTAGAAATGGAAACACAAGAGAAGTCCAGACAGAAAATGCGGAAGGACAGATTACATTGAACTGTGTCTCAGGAAAGATGTGAGAGTCACACAAAACAAGCCCAATGTGAACAGAGACAGCTGAGCTGTAGGAGGTGGGTGTGTGGGGGCAGACACACCATCCTGTTAGTGGACTCTGCGCTGTTTAGGCTTGAAAAGAATGATGGCTCTTGTTTCTGGCTTTGCAGTTTAAACGAGATGGGTTTAGAACAGCCCAACAAAGGTTATAAAAGTGTTGGAGTGGGTGGAAATTTCTGTGAATCAAGTAAGCTGTTACTCTGTCTCCAGCGGTTGGGGGGTGGGGGAGCATCTTCCTCCTTGGTCCAAAGAAACTACTTTATTACTACTGTTCCCTCAGTGCCCGCCGGGTGGTGCTCCAATTACTGCAGAGAATTCCGTGCCATCTAGTGGGATCTTAGGATGTTACATGTTAGAACCAAAGGCAGGACGTATTCTTTTGAGCTCATGTGAGGATTTCATCTATTGAGAGGATTATCAAGGCTTTTAAAATACCATGTGACATTAAAATGTCTATGCATAAAAAGTGAAAGAAATGCTACCTCAGAGTCAAGGTTAACATTGTGGGTAGAAAAGTGGATTTCATTCAATATTTTTTTTCTACTGAGCTTTAAGAAGAATTCTAATACACAAGGGTCTGGGGCATTTAAGAGGATTTTAACTTACATTAGTATATCTTTTGGCTACCAACACTGCTAAGGAGTCGTTTTTCCATGTTTATACATGGAAAATGTCATCTCCAAAATGGATAAGTCGTGGATCAGTAATTCTGTCAAATGCAATGATTTGGAGGAAAAAGAGAAAAAGGCAAGCAGAATGAAATTCCAGTTGCAGAACTAAGAAGACAAGCCTAGAGTTAAAAGTAGACAACGTTACTATTACTGAGTCCAAGTTCATACTGCTTGCTGTTTGACAGGCCAGTAAATGGAGAGATGAGTTGTTGGGGCAAGAAATAGTGACTTTATTAGGAAAGCCTGCAGACCAAGATGGTGGACTAGTGTCCCAGAGAAACATTTTACCTGAGTTAGCGTTCAGGCTTCTTTTATACTAAAAGGGGAGGAGGTGTGGCTGGTTGTTTCAAACTTCCTTGGTGCCAGCCAGACCCCAGAGGATATGTGATAATTCTTTGTTCTTGCAGCTGTCCATGTAGGTCTGGTCACCATGTTCCTGTAAACCTCCAACAAGACAACTGTTATTATCTGTTCTGCAACTTTTTCTCTCTATATGAATGAAAAGCGTTAGACCTTTAAAGGTTAGAGCTGAGAATAGGCTATCCTGTATATTTCAGGCTATAGGCAACATTCTTTTACAAAACCTGCAGAGCCAGCATGACTAAGCACAGGTAACAGAGCACAAGGGTTAGAGCTAAGGGAATAGATCCAATGTGGAGTCAGGTTTGTTCTTCTCTGTTATATTACTACTGGATGGTTTCAGACTACTTGAGGCACAATCTTAAAATAATTTTTTTCTCCGAAACCCAATCCTGGGCGAATCCAAATATTTGCTTTCTCCAGTCCTACAGTTGAACTGCCAGGCTGCTAGAAAAGCATCTCATAGCAGGGTAGCTTGGTGCCATGACAAAGTCAAAGTTTTGTATAGAGGGTTGGAAACATGACAACTTGAATGCATTCCTCCTTACTGTCACTGCCACTCCAGCACAGCTCCCTCTGAGCCACTGAGTTCCTGGGTCTGAGGTGGCTGGAGGGTGCCAGCTCTTTCTGAGTCCTCATGAAAAAGCCAACTGGACTTTCTCCCCAGGGGCCAACTGGAGCCTCCTCTTTGCTCCCACCTAAGGGTAACAAAAATGTGCATAGCAATAGTGTTCCTAATAGCAAAATTGAAAACCACCTACAGGTCAATTAGTAACAAAGTGAATTGATCAGCTGTGATATACTTGTACAATGGAATGTTATATTATACAGCAGTGACAAAGAAGGAACTAGACTGCCATGTTTCCCATGAAAACAAGCAAGTATTACTTATACAATAAGTTAACTGTGAAATAATACTATATACATATACATATATATATAGTAAAAAATAAAGGATAGCAGCTACTTTTAGGAAGGGAAAAGCATTTTGGGGAGATACATACAGGGGCTTCAATTATAACTGTAAACCTCGATTTGTGAGCTGAGTGGCGGGTGGAGACAGGATCATTAAGATGTAGTTTATGATTATTTGCATGTCTCATATAATTAAAAGGAGAAAGGGGAGAAGAAGAAAGAGGAGAGGAAGATGAGGGAAGATGAGGAGGACATTAAGAGGGGAGAAGAGGAGAGGCAAGGAAGAGGAAGAAGACCAACTCGGAAGGACCAGGAATAGGAAGTAGCAGGCCAGTGAGTTCCAGGAAGTTTATGGTTTAGTCAAGAAGTCACCATCACAGAGACTCAACACAGAAAGAGGGACTACTGAGAGGATGAGTCTGCGGTCAGAGTGTGTGACTGCTAGGAAATCAGATGAAATAGGAAGGGTAAGAAGGCAGTCTTTCAAATGGAGCAGATTCACTCATTCAACATGTATTTGTTAACTCTGTGTGGTCCGCCCTGTTTCAGGATACAGCAGTGGACAAAACAGCCAAGAATGTACCCTGATGGGGCCGAGATGTTGCAGACAAATTCATTCTGTGTCCAACCTGTTGTGAACTTTCCAGCTAGGCACCCAGGAAAGGAAGGAGATTTATTCATTCTACAAATATGTACTGAACACTTCAGAGATGGCAAACATTGCTGGGTACTGGGGAGATGGGATGAGTCCTTGTCTTCAAGGAGCTCACAGTGCACTGGGGAGACCCAGGTATGTACTTACACGTTGAAGTTCTGGGTGCTGGAGGAATACACGAAGTACCCTGGGAACTCAAAGATTGGGGGGGTGTTGGGAGTCAGCTTCTGCTTCAAACTAGAGTTGATGATCTTGTGGAATCATGATGGGAATTGAGTCAGTTCATTAGCGTGGATTAAAGATTCTGCCTGTGGAGTATATAGGTAAGGTTAGCTGCATGCACCAGGGCAGTGGGATAATCTGTTACCCAAAACCTGTTCCCTTACCCTCATGTCTGCTCTCCTAACACCAGAACTTCACTCCATTGCCTCAAGATATTTCTCTCTCTCTCTTCCAGTTTTATTGAGATATAATTGACATACAGGACTGTATAAGTTTAAGGTGTACACATAATGATTTGACTTACATACATCATGAAATGATTACAATAGGGTTAGTGAACATCCATCATCTTATATAGGTATAACATTTACGAAATAGAAAAAAAATATGTTTTTCCTTGTAATGAGAATTCAGGGTTTGCTCTCTTGACAACTTTCATATATAACATACAGCAGTGTTAATTATATTGATCATGTTGTATGTTATATCTCTAGTACTTCTCTATCTTATAATTGGAAGTTTGTACCTTTTGGCTGCCTTCATCTAATTCCCCCTCTCCCCACCCCCCACCTCTGGTAACCACAAATCTGACCTCTTTTTCTCTGAGTGTGTTTGTTTGTTTGGTTTTGAAGTATAATTGACCTACAACACTATGTTAGTTCCTGGTACACAACAGCAAAAATAAATGGGAAAATGCTTTTGTTTTACAAATGTTTCCCATTTGTTTATTTTTGGTTTTTTTGTACATGGTGTGAGAAAGTAGTCCAGTTTGATTCTTTTGCATGTACCTGTCCAGTTTTCCCAACACCACTTATTGAAGAGGCTATCTTTCCCCCCTCATTGTAATATTCTTGCCTCCTTTGTTTTAGATTAATTGACCATGTAAGTGTGGGGTCTTCTGGGCTCTCTATTCTGTTCCATTGATCTATGTGTCAGTTTTTGTGCAAGTACCATACTGTTTTGATTACTGTAGCTTTGTAGTATAGCTGGAAATCAGGGAGCATGATGCCTCCAGTTTTGTTCTTTTTTCTTAAGATTGTTTTGGCTATTTGCGATCTTTTGTGTTTCCATAGAAATTTTAGAATTATTTGTTCTAGTTCTGTGAAAAATGTCATTGGTATTTTGATAGGGATTGCATTGAATCTGTAGATTGCCTTGGCTTGTACGGTCATTTTAACAACTTTAATTCTCCCAATCCATGAGCATGGTATATCTTTCCATTTATTTATGTCATTTTCAATGTCTTTTTATCAGTGTCTTATAGTTTTCTGAGTACAGGCCTTTTACTTCCTTAATTAGATTTATTCCCAGGTATTTGATTCTTATGGATGGAATTGTAAATGAGATTGTTTCCTTGATTTCTCTTTCTGACAGTTCTTTGTTAGTGTATAAAATTGCAACAGATGTCTGTATATTAATTTTATATTCTGCAACTTTACTGAATTCATTGATGAGCTCTAGTAGTTTTTAGGTGGCATCTTTGGGATTTTCTGTGTATAGTATCATGCCACCTGCAAACAGTGACAGTTTTTCAATACATTTTTATTATTTTGAATGCAAGCTATTGTATTGAAAGATATTTTATAAAATAAAGTCTTTATATTCTAGCTTGTAACTTTAATATTTTGACAAGAACTATGCTCTAAAATGTCTCATTAACAAAATCACATAAATATCTATGACATTCTGAGACATACACTGTAATATAAAATATGGACACGATGTGTGTTTGCTCTTGTCTTCTTAGGAGCTGTGGATGAGGGAGTGGCTTCAGCTGGGAAAGGATCCATGAAGGAGGTGGGAAAGGGTATCAGCAGCTGGGGAAGGAAAAGGGACCTAGTCGTGAACCATGATGGAAAAGAGACCCTTTCCATCAACATTGCTCTGGAACTCTGTATTTTTTCCTCCCTGAGTGACAATTGTTTTGATACATGAAGCAAATAAGAAAAAAACCCTCTATGTATGCATTCAGTGATGATTTTTTGTGCTTACTACTTGCCAGGTATGTTCAGGTCCCCGTGATAGGCCCAAGGGGCGGGGCCCAAAGCACTTTAGAAACAGTAGGTAGTTACCACCTATAGTGTTTGTTCTGCTGCAGGGGTGAAGTTGTGGTCTGCGAAAACCTAAGCCCAACTCATCAAAGCCACAGTACTAGACATTTGGCTTACAAAATGGTTTAAAACCCTGTTTCCAAGTCCCGTCTTGAGAAGGACTTGAGTTCGTAAAGGTTTTTGTATGGGGGAAACCACCCATTAGAGCTGGAAAATCTTACTGCTTCCTTTACTGATTTCTCTCTCTCTCTTTTTTTAAAGACTTCTGGAAACTGCATTTTGTAGGTCTGAGAGGAAAAGTTAATCTCTGCTTCACTCCTCTGCAATTCTCAGATGGGATAGTTTGCTTTTAAGCTGCAGGGAAATAGCTTAGGGAACAAATGGAGAAGTTTCTCTCAGCACTTTGAACACAGAAACATTTTGTGGATGAGTAACTGCAGCGCCCTTGGGAGAATTTCCAGGAATTCACAACGGCTGGATTTATCTACCCCAGGCAAGATGCAGTCATCCCCTTTTTGGAGAACTATAAGACTAGATCCAGGCAAGTTCCTTTTTGCATATAGGGACTTAGAGGAAAGCAGAGTGGGGTGGGCTAGAGGGGAAATAATGAATACAGTGAATGAAATTTGTGTCAGTCACAAAAAGTTTGAGGCCCTCCTCTTTGCCAGCACTGTGCTAAGCTCCAAAATGGAAAGTAACACTGAGTCTTGTCCTCAGGGAGCTCATAGACAAATGGGTAAGACATTTCATGTGAAGCTTGAGTTGAGTGCATGTCAGGGAAGGCCTGAGCCAAGTCCTGAGGGAGGGGTCTTTGACCGGGGGAGGTGTGGGGAAAGGGCTTTCCAGCTTGCAGATATCCTGCACATACAAGGGTGGCTGGGGCCTGTGAGCGACCAGAGGAAAGAGGAAGAGGAGGCTGAAGGGCAAGGCGGAGCCTCGGTACCACCTCTGCTGTGCTGAGAAATCTGACAGCCTCCTCGGTATTCCACAGAGATGCAGGGATCCTGAGTGAGGCGATGAACTTTCAGAGGGGGCTTATTTCTTTAGTCTTTGTATTTTCTGTTACAAAATTTTAAAATCTCATTGGAGAAAATGTGGAGGTTAGAAAGGTGTCAAGAGGAAATATAAAACCAACTCTAATCCCACCACACAGAGATAACCATTGCTACTATTTTGGTATATTTGCTATAGAAGTTTTTACATGTATGTTTGTGATCATTTTATATATAAAACTGTATTTTTCTTTTTTCATTAATACTAATTCCTGGACATTTTCTTACTTTCTATTTTTTTATTAATGAAATTTAAAATGTGAAATGGGAATTCCCTGGTGGTTCAGTGGTTAGGACTCTGTGATCTCCCTGCTGAAGGCCTGGTTTAGATCCCTGGTGGGGGAGCTAAGATCCCTCAAGCCACGGGGCGTGGCCTAAATAAATAAATAAATAAAAATGTGAAATTATTTTAGGTTTACAGAAGCATACCAAAAGCGTACCAAAAGCCATGTTCCTATATGTCCTTCAACAGCTGTCCCTAATGTTAGCTTTTTACTTTCTAACTCTCATCTCTGTCAAAATGTACTTATCTCCCTCATATTTCCCCTGAGATTTCTAAAGTGACAGATTACTAGCCTGGAACACTGACCCATAGTCCTGTGAGTCAACGGACACTCCCAGCCTGAAACACAACTGCAGTTGGACAGGGCACTGCTGGAGTCACCAGGCATTGACCTGGAGGAGGGGATTCTGGGTGGAAGCAGTGCTGGGTGGGGAGGTGCTGCTGAGCAGATGGGACCCCAGGACCCTCAGCTTGGCCTGGCGGGAGCAGCTGCCAGCATGACTTCTAGATAAATCCTCACTCGCTAAGATATTAAGTGATCTGCTCATGCTTCTCCTGATATTTTATTATAGAAAACTAATAAAACAGAGTTTCTGTGTGATCTTGACCAGCTTAGACCCCGAGTCTGATCCAACATTTACCCGTATTGCTCAAAGCCAAAACGAAATGATTTCCGATCTGTTCTAAAGTCCTGGGGTAAATCACTCTGTCCTCACTGATCATCCAAGGAAAACATCAAGTACTGGCAAAAGTCATCACTCATGATGGAAATAAACCATCCCCAAGCCCCAGTCCTGGACTCTGTCTGTACCTTTCACCATCCAGTGTGAGCTCTTCCTTTTAAAAACACTCTTAGTACTTATTTGCTCTCTCTTAGGATCATTTTCATGTTATGCGGTGTGTGTGTGTGTGTGTGTGCGTGTGTGTGTATTTCTTATTATTGTCTTCATTTTTGCCTATTGCATGGTGCTCAGAACAGTACCTAGCTATTATATGCTAAATAAAAAAAATTTTCATTTAAATTTATTGTCTCTATACCCTTTCCCTTGGAGAAGTGATGGAGTCTCACAGCTTCAATGAAAACATTTTAATACGTATATTTTAGTACATAAATTCTGGGATCTCCAACTGCTTCCTAACTGGTCCTACTTTAATAATCTAATTTAATTGCAAATTATAAAAGACTAAAATTGGGATAATCCCCTCTTTCAGTCTCTTCCTGTGATGGGCTGAATTGTGTCCCCCACCCCAAATTCAAATGTTGAAGTCCTAACCCCTAGTGCCTTAGAATGTGACTATATTTGGAGATGGGGTCCTTGAAGAGGTGAATGAGGTAGAGTAAGGTCACCTGGGTGGGCCTTAATCTACTATGACTGGGTGTCATTCTTCTCTCCCTGTAAGAAGAGGAGATTAGGACACAGACAAGCACAGAGGGAAGACAGCCGTCTACAAGCCAAGGAGAGAGGCCTTGGAAGAACCAACGCAGGCGGCACCTTGATTTTGGACTTCTTGCCTGCAGAACTGTGTGGAAATAAATACCTCTCTTATTTAAGCCACACACTCTATGGTACGGCAGCCCAAGCAAACAAGTACACTTCCCTCACCTGAACTCTGAACTGGCTTTCCTGGGGAGCCTCCATATTTCTGCCACCGGCCATCCTTCTCTCAGGCACACATATTTGAAGTCTCTTTTCTAGCTCTCAGTTCATTTGATCATCACTAAATGTGTGTTGTGCATTCTTTCTCCCCTTCATTGGCACTGCTGTTGTTCTAGTCCAGCTCAGTGTCGACCCTTACTTAATAGCCTGTATACATTTCTCTTCATCCACAGATCTTGGTCTCTGATTTCTCTTTTATGATATGGGCCCAAATGTACTCTGAGTGCAGCTCACACTGAATGATTGGCACTGGACCACATCTTCGCGCATGTCATTGCCTCTGCTGGGGGTGCCCTTTTCTCTCTCCTCCAGGGCTTAGTCATCTGTGGCTCTGGACATGTAAGTCCACGCCTTCTTGCTCACCTCTCATCTGACCTCTTCTCCTGACTTCGGTGTTTTGTCCTTAACATCCCTAGTCTCAGCCTCCTAATCTGTCTTTCTGCTCTTTTTCCATACCAGCTATCGTTTAGAATATTAAATTAACATTGAACACCCCCTGTAACCGACGAGGTACTTTTCCTTATATCCTGTCATACGTACAGGAAGCAGACACTAACAATTCATGTGGGGTCATGTTAGAGGTTTTGGTTTAGCCTCAGTGTTTTATTAGTTTTGAGTCTTTGGGAGAGTCCTATGACTTTTTTTAAATCTCAACTCTAAAGCAAAGATAATAGTATTCAATTTCACTTGAGCATTATGAAGAAAAATAGATTAAATGTATTAAAGGTTTGCAAGGCACTAAGAAAGCAATATTCAGGTTATTTGCTATAGGTGGCTTTCTTGAAATTTCCCATATTGCCTTTTATTGCCACTGGCCCTGTCTTCAAGTGCCTGCTAACCTCTTTGCAAGCTGATTTTGTGTGTCATGTATTCTTTCTGATTTCTACAGCACCTAGTTGTTTCTTAATAAATACTGAAAAAATTTAAAAAGCTAAGCTAACTCCTAAAATCACAGAAGTTGAAAAGCTTTATAAGGAGGGTGATTATTCAATCCACTCTGCATGAGGTGGTTCTGTTTCCCCAGCCTGATTATAATAGCAGCCCCCCCCACTCTCAAAATTGTGCTTATTGGACAATAAATTATATGGTCACCCTCCCCATGAATGACTCTGCTTAAACAGAATTGTGGTAGTTTATTTCACAAAGATAAAAGGGGCACAGGGCAAACTTCCTAAAAGGAAGAAAAGCCTGAAGATAAAGACAGTTGAAGCCAAAAGTACAAGTTCTACTACGGAGACTATTTCAGCTAATGGACATTATAAACCCCGTGGGTAAATGGATTTTCCTTAAATGTCTGAATGTCAGATGAGATAAAACAGCTGCACTTCGCTGCAATATTGCCAAGTTTAGTCTTTGAGTTAACTCTTGGCAGATACACTTGGAATCTGTACAGCTCAAAAGCTATTAATCAAACTGCTAAAACGTGTGTTGTTAAAAGATAAATATGTTGTCTATATCTGATTTTAATAGTTTTTGTTTGTTTTTAATTACCCAAGTAATCCGTGTATACATTTTTATTAGTTAAAATGTCAAAATATAGAGTAAAAAAAAAAGTCTCCCCTCCATTACCTCTCACCCAACCAATCTCACGTTTCCACATGTAAGCCAATTTTAACCAGAAACAATACAAAATAAAGATTGAGTACAAGTAAATTATAACTATTAAATATTCTATACATATAACAAATTAGTAATTTAAATAGTCCAACTTCAAGAAGACAATTTGGCAAAAACATGCTGGTAAACAACCAATGGGTCACTGAAAAAATCAAAGTGGAAATCAAAAAACACCTGGAGAAAAATGAAAATGGAGACTCAACAATCCAAAAACTAAGCGACATAGCAAAACAGTTCTAAGAGCGAAGTTTATAGTGATACAAGTCTATTTCTGGAAACAAAATTTTCAAATAAAAAAATCTTTACACCTTAAGGAACTAGAAAAAGAAGAACAAACAAATCCCAAGGTTAGTAGAAGAAAGAAATAATAAAGATCAGAGTAGAAATAAATAAAATACAGACTAAAAAATTAGCAGAATAAATCAATGAACTATGAGCTGGTTCTTTAAAAAGATAAACAAGGGCTTCCCTTTTGGCACAGTGGTTGAGAGTCCGCCTGCTGAGGTGGGGGACACAGGTTCGTGCCCTGGTCCGGGAGGATCCCACATGCTGCAGAGCGGCTGGGCCCGTGAGCCATGGTTGCTGAGCCTCGTGTCCGGAGCCTGTGCTCCACAACGGGGGGCCGTGTAGGAAAAAAAAAAAAAAAAAAAAAAAAAAAAAAAAGATAAACAAAATTGACAAACCTGTAGCCAGACTTAACAAGAAAAAAAGAAAGAGAGCCCAAATAAAATCAGAAATGAAGAGAAAATTACAAATGACACCACAGAAACACAAAGGATCATAAGAGACTACTACAAACAATAATATGCCAAAAAAATGGGCAACCTAGAAGAAATGGATAAATTCCTAGAAAAGTACCATCTCCTAAGACTGAATCAGGAAGAAATAGAAAATATGACAGACTGATTACCAGTAATGAAATTGAATCAGTAATCAAAAAACACCAAGCAAACAAAAGTCCAGGACTAGATGGCTTCATGAGTGAATTCTAGAAACATTGAAAGAGTTAACACATATATTTCTCAGACTATTCCAAAAATTGAAGAGGAGGGAATGCTTCCAAACTCATTCTAGGAGAACATTACCTTGAACCCATACTGGATAAAGCCACCACAGAAAAACAAAATTACAGGCCAATATCACTGATGAACATAGATGTAAAAAATCCTCAACAAAATATTAACAAATGAATTCAACAATACATTAAAAGGATCATACACCATGATCAAGTGAGATTTAGTCTAGGGATGCAAGGATGGTTCAACATGTGTAATTCAACCAACATGATACACCACACTGAATAATAAAAACCATATGATCGGACTTCCCTGGTGGTGCAGTGGTTAAGAATCTGCCTGCCAATGCAGGGGACACGGGTTCGATCCCCGGTCCAGGAAGATCCCACATGCCGTGGAGCAGCTAAGCCCGTGCACCACAACTACTGAGCCCAAGTGCCACAACTACTGAAGCCCGCGTGCCTAGAGCCCATGCTCCACAACAAGAGAAGCCACTACAATGAGAAACCTGCATACCACAACGAAGAGTAGCCCCCACTCGCCACGACTAGAGAAAGCCTGCACGCAGCAACGAAGACCCAACACAGCCAAAAATAAATAAATTTCTAAAAAATAAAAATAAAAATCATGATCATCTCAATACATGGAATAAAAGCTGTCTACAAAATTCAACATCCACTCATGATAAAAGCTCTCGAAAAAGAGGTTAGAGAGGGAACATACTTCAACATAATAAAGGCCATATATTACAAACCTACAGCCAGTATTACACTCAATGGTGAAAAGCTGAAAGCATTTCATCTAATATCAAGACAAGGGTGCCCACTCTTGTCACCTTTATTCAATATCATAGTGTGAGCCCTAAATCTCTCTTGTGCCAAAGGAAATAATTGGCATGAGGAAAGGCCAGTTATATATTTGGTTCATGGCATACTGTGGTTAGAATTACGATCTTTAGCTTTGTTCTTAATGAACTGACTGATTTTAGGGAAATAAAAAGAAAGTGCATGGAGGGGATAAAAGAAGATACAAAATTTCCAGACACTAGCAGAAAGACTGTTTCCCTCCTGGCTTTCCAGTTGTTGGCAACTCTTATTTGCCAAAATCCTGGTGCTCATCCTCACGTGAACAGGTCCACAGGCACCTTGACTCCTCATTTAAAAATCAAATGCATCGGGGCTTCCCTGGTGGCGCAGTGGTTGAGAGTCCGCCTGCCAATGCAGGAGACACGGGTTCGTGCCCCAGTCCGGGAAGATCCCACATGTTGGGCAATGGCTGGGCCCGTGAGCCATGGCCGCTGAGCCTGCGCGTCCGGAGCCCGTGCTCTGCAACGGGGGAGGCCACAACAGTGAGAGGTCCATGTACTGCCAAAAAAAAAAAATCAAATGCATCACTTTCTTCCTACAAATCTGCCATCTATTATTTGATTCCTCAACATATCTAAGAGAAAACCATCCTCTCCAACACCCAGATAAGTAACCTCTGAATCTGGATGGATAGAATAGAGGAGTGGGCACAACATCTTTTGTGGAAGGACATAATCCTGCCCAAATTGTACAACTTGAATTCAATCATGAGGAAACATGGGTGAGGAACAGAATCACTGGCTAGTCCTCTTCAGAAGTACCAAGGACATGAAGGACAAGAAATGGTCCAGGAGCTGTCCCATGTAAAGAAGACTGAGGAAGCGGGACAACTGAATGCAATGTGGGATCCTGGATGGGAAAGGCAGACAGCAGTGGGAAAATATCTTTGGGGTCAGCTGATGAAGGTCGACAGGTAATATTCGGTGCTTTTTTTGTACTTTTTAATAAGTCTGAATTATTTCAAACTGAAAAGTTTAAACTGAAGTATCAGTTAAACTATATATCAGTTTGCAGACTGGCACTCAGTGCTGACAGAATGACAAGACCGAAGAGCTGAGTGGAAGTGTGGAGTGGCTGTGGGTATGCTGGGTGCCTGAAGGAGGTGGCCCTGGAAGCAGGGCTGGACCAGATGCGAGAGGGGTGAAATATCACACTGGGGAGCAGAGTTGTAACAGCGACAAAACTGGGCCTTCCTGCGAAGCAGTGGACTTCTCTTCATTCTCCTCTCCCTCCAAATTATGCGAAACATTTTCTTCTTTTATTTTTTAAAATAAATTTATTTATTTTATTTTTGGCTATGTTGGGTCTTCGTTGCTGCCTGTGGACTTTCTCTAGTTGTGGTGAGTGGGGGCTACTCTTTGTTGGGGTCCGCAGGCTTCTCATTGTGGTGGCTTCTCTTGTTGTAGAGCAGGGGCTCTAGGCACGCAGGCTTCAGTAGCTGTGGCACATGGGCTCAGTACTTGTGGCGCACGGGCTTAGTTGCTCCATGGCATGTGGGATCCTCCCGGACCAGGGCTCAAAGCTGTGTCCCCTGCATGGCAAGTGGATTCTTAACCACTGCGCCACCAGAGAAGTCCCCTATTTTCTTCTTTTAAACAGTAAAAATTGTCATTTTATTAAGTTACTTTCATTTGTGTAAGATGATTGTCAAGCCCAAACTCACACATTGCTATGGAAATTAAAGATAACATACAGAAAATGTAAAAATAATGTTCAGAAAGTGCATTTTATAAGAAAGCATAGGAATAGTGAAAGACAAAACCAAACAAACAAATCTGAAGCATCTGGACTCTGCACTCTCTTCCCTGCCTCCCTGTCGTGGTCTCCCTCATCCCGTCTGTCACTAGGAGCTGCCAACTCTGCCTTCACACTAGTTCTTGCACTGGGATTGGAATCAGAAGGCTTGGGTTCTCGTCCTGACAATTCCGTGCCTGAGTGTCCCCATGTGCTGGGTTTGGGGACTGGGCCGTAGATGGGGTCCAGTCCCTGTGTGTGGGGTAACATGTATCTACTTGTTTGAGTTCAACCTTCCTTCAAGTAAGAGTAAGTAGGCTGTTGGTTTTTTGATGAGTTGACAATAAGTGAGCACACTTCTCAAACAGAGACGTTAGTTTTTCTGGATAAATCTTGGTTTAAACTTGTCTTGCTATTTTCCCTCCTGGCAGAGTTCTGGTCCTACCTTTAGAAACAATGGTCCTCATCCTCAGCTGAGATGCAAAGCTGGACATCTTCCAACTTCACCCCAGGTAAGGCAGCAGCAGAAACAGGGACCCTTAATGGTTGCTCTCTGCCTCAACTTGTACAAGGTACTGATCTGTATTAAAGTACTTCAATTAAAAGGATTTCCCTCTTATCAGAAGGGGATAGGGAGGGTTGCCAGTTATCTTTGCCATCCTACTATTAATGTTGGTGAGACTAGCTGATTTTGGAGAAGTAGGTAGGTGGTTTCAAACGCGTGATGTTTCAGGTGTTTTTTTTGTTTGTTTGTTTTAGTTTGTTACTTTTGTGCATAAAGGTATTCGTTGCAAGAGACGGAAGCGATGTCTGTCTACCGCAAGCACAGGATAGCCATTGTTTTGGTACCTGGTCTGGGTAAGACCCCTTTTCTTCTGGGTTTCATTACCCTCTCCTTTTAAAGACTACTGCCAGTGCTGAAACTCATGTTGGTCCTGAGCTCAAATCATCGACTGGTATGGTAGTCCTAAGAATGGGAGAAACAGCCCTGGAAACATCATACCTGATGATTTGAAAAATCAGTATTAAGAATGAAGTGTAGGGGCTTCCCTGGTGGCACAGTTGTTAAGAATCCACCTGCCAATGCAGGGGACACAGGTTCAAGCCGTGATCTGGGAAGATCCCACATGCTGCGGAGCAACTAAGCCTGTGCGCCACAACTGCTGAGCCTGCGCTCTAGAGCCCGTGAACCACAACTACTGAGCCTGCGTACCACAACTACTGAAGTCCGCGTGCCTAGAGCCCGTGCTCCACAACAAGAGAAGCCACAACAATGAGAAGCCTGCACACTGCAACAAAGAGTAGACCCCGCTCGCCGCAACTAGAGAAAGCCCACGCGCAGCAGCGAAGACCCAATGCAGCCAAAAGTATATTAAAAAAAAAAAAAAGATGAAGTGTAGAGGGACTTCCCCGGTGGTCCTAGTGGTAAGAAATGCACCTTACAATGCAGGGGATGGGGGTTCAAGCCCTGGTCAGGGAACTAAGATCCCACGTGCCACGAGGCAACTAAGTCTGTGTGCCACAACTACTGAGCTCACTCGCCTCAACGAGAGAGCCCGCATGCTGCAAGCTACAGAGCCCATGCTCTCTGGAGCCCGTACACCACAACTACAGAGACGACATGCCTAGAGCCTGCCCACCACAACTAGAGAAGAGAAAACCCACATGCCACAACTAGAGAGAAGCTCGCACACCATGAGGAAGAGCTTGTGTGGCCACAACGAAAGATCTCGCATGCCTCAACTAAGCGTTGTGTGCCGCAACTAAGACCTGATGCAGTCAAAAAATAAAAATTAAAAAAAAAAAAAATAAATAAATCTTAAGGAAAAAAAAAAAGAATGAAGCGTAGAAACCTGCCAGCCAGAGTCTGATCCCCTGCAGGTGGGTGCTATCAGGGAGGAGTTTACCTAAAAAGACTCCTGTGGATTGTTTGTTTTACAAGTGTTAAATCAAGGCTGAGTTAAGACTGCATCCTGATGCAATTCTGGTTCTATTTTCCTTTACCTTCTCCATGGCAACCACTCAAGACAGACACTTCAGAAGACACTCCCAATTACTGGCTGGGTTAGAACCTTCTAGCACTACGATAGTACCTTCAGCCTCCACCCTCAGAGGGACACAAGATTCTTGCTTCCAAATTTGAAATGACTTCACTTCCAAATTTGAGATACCAAATATGAAACATTGACTCACCTGGGCCTTTTATGATGACAATATAAAAATTTTTTTAGGGAAAAAAATTTTTAAATATGAGTATCAGTTAAATAATTTAGTTAGTATTTAGTTCATTTTTTTTAGCAGATTACATTTCAATATAGATAAAGTAGAATTTATTTATATATATACATATATATATACATATATATATATATGTATATATATATGTATATATATATTCTTTCCAAGCTGTTTAACTCCTGAAGTTTTAAGTATTCCATTTAAATACATCCTTGAATCATTAGCAAACATTTTTGGGTTTTGAGTGTTTTCTCAGTTTCATTGATTTCAAGGTAGCTGTTGAATTTTTTTTTTTTTGCGGTACGCGGGCCTCTCACTGTTGTGGCGTCTCCCGTTGCGGAGCACAGGCTCCGGACGTGCAGGCTCAGTGGCCATGGCTCACAGGCCTAGCCACTCCGCGGCATGTGGGATCTTCCCGGACCGGGGCATGAACCCGTGTCTCCTGCATCGGCAGGGGGACTCCCAACCACTGTGCCACCAGGGAAGCCCACTGTTGAATTTTAAGCAGTATGTTAAAAATTATGTGTCTGTAAGAGATATGAAAATTGTTGCTTGGTTATTCATATATGGCTAAGAGATAAAGATATAAAATCTCCTAGCAATGAAGGTATTATCTTTATCTCTCAAAGACACAACTACTAAAACACATTTCTCTCCCTTCCTTAATATTTTGTAAATCCATTAAGGTTAATGGATGTTCTAAACAACCTTGAGCCTTTTGGATGAGTGCTTTTAAACAACATTGTTTATCTCCCACAAAATAAACACTCCAAAGGCCTAGTATGTCTATCCCTAAGCCAACACATTCTGGAAATAACTCAGTCATAAAATTCTATTATCCCTCATTCAAATTAAATAATCTCTGGAGCAGAAAGGAATAACTGACTTTTAAGATTTAAAAAATTTTAAATTTAAATTGATTTTACATTTCTAATTTTGTTGAAAATTGTTTTAAATCACTGTGGGAAAGTTATCCTAAGTAGCATAAATCAAAAGGTTTACTGTTAATCTAATTTATGATTAGGCTAGATTTCTCAAACTTGAGTGATATAAAGAAGCCCTTAAGAGGAAGAAAATTTTTGAGGATACCCAGAGTTGACGGATACCATTTTGATGTCATTGTTCTTGTTATGATAGTTTTTATATGTGCATAGCTAAGATACCCCCTAAAAACCTAAATACACTTACATGTTAGACACAAAATTGTAAAGCTGATAGAATTCCAATGAACAATAATAATCTAATTTGCTGGATAAGGTTTTGCGAAAATTAAAGAGCATATGATAAGGTTAATGATAGAAAGATTTTGTCACGTTTTTACTAGATGATTTTTATTTTGAGCACAGTGGATCATCATCTGAATCATTGTCATTACCATAGTTATTTATTTATTTATTTTTTAAAAATGAGTTTGTTTTTAGTCACTACAATTGATTGGAGGTCTGATCAAGTTAATTGTTCATCGCAAAATGCAGGAGAGAAAAATTTAGAAGTACAACCAACTGAACATCCTTCATCGTAGATTGACTTTTCCTTTTCTTTCTTTCTTTCTTTTTTTTTAATTGAAGTATAGTTGCTTTACAATGTTGTGTTACTTTCAGGTATACAGCAAGGTGATTCAGTTACACATATAAGTATATATTTTTTCAGATTCTTTTCCCTTATAGGTTATTACAAAATATTGAGTAGAGTTCCCTGCGCTATACAGTAGGTCCTTGTTGGTTATCTATTTTGTAATTATGTTAATCCCAAACTCCTAATTTATCCCTCCCCCGCCCCCCTTTCCCCTTTGGTAAGCATAAGTTTGCTATGTCATTGTAGATTGACTTTTCTATATATTGCATGTACACTGCTGCAGTTGATCCGTACAAAGGCCAAATCAGAGCAATACTTCTACTTGCAATACTGATGGAGCACTGGCTGGAGGAGCAGGGTGTGTTCTTTGGAATCACTAAGTGTCTTTTGAATTATAAACCCTGTGAAAACCCAAGTGTCTCACCACAAATCTCTATTCCAAATGCTGTGAAATCTTCCTTTGTTCAGTGAGCTAAAGTACCATTTACCTTATTTGGCACCAATGAATCCTCTTCATGTTGAAGTTCACCTCTATTATGCTTTCAGTAGTACTTGACTATTCTACACTGGTTTGTTTTCACAATATCAAACTAAACCTCGAGTTGTTGAATATCTTAAGAAACTAAAGGCTTTTTCGTGAGAATATCTTGCAATTGCAAATAATGACTGCAAGACAGAAGCTAGTTTTGTCTGTATAACTGTTGATAAAAATCTAAATTAAGAACAATGATGATGCAGGGTGATGACTTGTATCTTGACTTTAGAAGCTGCTAATAATCTAAGAGCAGCTGGACACGCTTACCAATACAGTCATCCCTCTGTATCTGTGGAGGGCTGGTTCCAGGACCCCCAGTGGATACCAAAGTCCGAGCATGCTCAAGTTCCTTGTATAAAATGGTGTGATATTTGCATATAACCTGTGCACATCCTCCCATATACTTTAAATCATCTCTAGATTACTTATAATACCTAATACAATGGAAATGCTATGTAAATAGTTGTCAGCATGTGACAAATTCAAGTTTTGCATTTTGGAACTTTCTGGAAAATTTTCCCCCCAAATATTTTCCATCCTCAGTTGGTTGAATACAAGGATGCAGAACCATGGATATGGAGGGCTGACTGTACATGGCAAGCCAAACGGTGTCATTTCAGATGATCACATGACACCAACGGGATTGATGTCACAAGCAATGGCTGGACTGAGGGCATATTTGGAAATAACACAGGTTTCCAGACGACTCAGAATATGCTTTAAAAAAAGTGCTTTAAAGCTTATTGTAAACCAATCTAACATGATTCAAAATGGAGTAACACCTGTCAAGGACCCCTATTAAGTCTCTTTCAGACACCCAAGAACTGGAAAATTACAGAAGACTGCAGGTCTATTCTCCAAAAAGCACATCCTATGGAGACACAGCCAGCCCCGGGTACTGCTGTGGACCAGAATAGACATAAACCCACCCCCTTTTCCTGCACCTTGCCCTTTGAAGCCCAATAAAAGACTCAAACCCCCACCCTTCAAGTACCAATGCCATTCTATGCATCTGGCCCCTTTCCTCCCTTGGAAAGTGAATAAAAACTTTCTTTTCTTCCCTTGCTAATATTTCTATGAATTCTTTCACAACCTGCGTCAGCTCACCTAACACTTATCATAAAAAAATGTAAGGAGAAAATGGAAAGAAAAAAAATGGAAATTATATTTGAATGAAAGGACCCCAGAAATTCAATTCGTTTGAGAAATCGTGGGTTAGATCATGTAAATGAAATTGCTGTGATAACGATAATGTGTTCCACAAATGCCCATACTGTGATTGTTAGGAAACAAATATATTGGAAAAGTCTGGAGTTAATATAACATAAAAAAGATTGGATTAAGTCTACATAGCAGACAGAAAATTCCCACGGTGAAGGTCATTAAACTGAGTTTCCAGGAAAACAGCTGCTCCTATCACTCCCCTGGAAAAAGGACAAAATAACCTAATTCCTTCATACATGTACTTTGGGAAACACTGACCTTGGTTCTGAGCATAGCCTGTGTGGCCTGAGTGTGTGTGTGGGTCGGGTGAGGAGGAAGTGGTGGTGAGTGTCCCTGAGGAAGAGGCTGAAGCCTTTGATTTGGGGCCGTTGTTTGGCACCTTGCGGGCTAGAGAGGCTGGAAAGAGAGCAGTAGGTGAGAAGACAATTCTGGGTCCCAAGTACACACCACACTGCTTCTGGGGCACCGACACTGAAATATTAACCTCATAAGAAGTAACCATGTTCCCTGTAGATGGATGAAGTTTATACCCCATGGGCCCTTGGCTGACAGATTGTTTTGTTGCTCAAAGAGAAGAAAATGCAGATGAGGTGATCACACGTGTGTCAGGTAGGCCCCTTCTCTTTCCTCACTGAGGATAACCCTGAGCATTTCTCCTCAAGTGTCTAGATTAGTCAGAGTAAAGGCAGATTTATTTTTATCTTTACACTTCCATTTTCTGAAATGTTAAAATCATTTTCTAGCTGAGGAGGCTAACTTTTGGACATGATTATCAGTTAGCCTGTCAAGCTGGAATTAAATCTTGGCATCACAGCAGGATCATATTTACAGTTTCCAAAATCCAGCCAATGGAGAGAAAATATTTTGTTCAGGAATTTCAATGGGAAAGCCAAAGTCTAGAGTGAAAACACATCTCCTGTGAACGATTACATCATAAGGCATATGAGAGCCCATCTGGAATCAGGAATAAATACAGAAGAGTTCAGTTCAGTTCAGCAGACACTCTGGAATCTCTGCTGTGTGCCGGGAGCTGGAAAGCTTGGCCTCGAGGAGCTCATGGTCTAATCATCAGTCTCATATTAAAAATTCATATATTCAGAAGAGCTTGGGCCCAAAGAACAATGGATGTTGCCAAGACCTAGTTGAATTCATGTAAAATAACCAATTCACTTCAGAAGTTCATACTTAGCAGGTTGAATAGACAGTACATTGAAAATGACATCAGTTATAAAGCATAAGACAAAATGGTGTCTTGAGGTGAGTTCCTTGATTATTTAGATTCTTTTCTTATCCCCCCTTCCTTCAACTACATTCCTTTTAATACCAAAAGATGATTCTAAGTAGATGGGTCTAGCACAGGGATCCCAATCAGCTTAAATTTAAATAGGGGAAGAAAAATAATAATAAATTGTTAGGCTCCAAATTGGGTTGTGTGCTAACCTAAAATAAATATTTCTTGTCTTTGGATGCTCTGAGCTGGCATGAATAATAAGTACTGTGATAAAATAACTTCTGCCAAAAAATTAATCTGACACAGAGTAATCAAATGCCTAAAGTTATGGTCCATAAGTAATTATCCATAACTTGTAAGTGGAGCTTATAAATACCAGTATTGAAAACACTCCCATGTGGCTAAACCGAGGTCACATCTTTTTCTGTGGTCTTTATTAGTCTCCTGGTTGTATAAACAGCACCAAGAGTGAACAGCTTTACTGGATACTATGTTCATTGTGAGTTCATTTCATGCCCATGTCCTGCTAGCCGCCACACTTACCAGACAGATAAACTCGAAGCAGAGATGTTGGATTAGACCCTATATAGTTCCCATCCCATCTCTCTTCCTTCCACCCCAGGCCCAGATTCAGGATTCTGTGCTCTGGTCCACACGATGCTGCCCCAAGTGAGAGGGTCAGACTAGTAATCTACCTCTCCTACCCACTGCAGTTGTGTCCAGATGCTGAGAAGCTCCTGGCAGGACGAGCTGCTTGGGGGGCTCAGGCAACCCCCCTCCCAGGTCATTACAGGAAGGAGTGAATTACACTAGCAAGTGAGGGTGAGAATTTAGGCAAGGCTGGTGACTCTCAGTGAAAAGGACTCTGGATGTGGGCACCTGAGCGGTTC
>NW_006798913.1:1266197-1321540 GCF_000442215.2 Lipotes vexillifer | reverse complement strand
CAGCAGGAAACCCACACCAGGCCTTCAATGGTCGCTGCTCTGAAACCTCAGTCCCTCCTGCCACGTCAGCCCTGTCTTGGGGCTAATAAGAGAGAAGGGAGAGAACTTACGGGTTTGGAGGGACAGGAAGTGGGGATGAGGTGTGGGGTGGAAGGAGCAGGAAATAAGAGTGAAAACTACTGTACTCCCAATGGGATCCCACGAGGAGGATGACTGACTGTGCTCTCCTATTTCTTGGGCTGTTCCTTTTCCTTTTTAGATGTCCACTCTACATATATGTACTGCTTGAAGAAGAACATTAAAAGGAATGTTCGTGTGCCCAGTATTGAGCATAAGCCCCAGAACCATACCAGAACCTTTGAAGGCCCATGTGCCCCCAACGGTGCATCCTCTCCCTCCCCCCAGAGTCAACTACTATCTTGAATTTGGTGTTAATTTCTCTCTTGCGTTTTTGACAACTTCCACCTGCAGTATGGATCCCTGAACAATATATTATTTCACTTTTTTTAAGCTTTCACATGAATGCTGATATGTATCCATCAGGTTCCAAGAAGAGACAGAAGGCACACTCAAAATAGGCTGATTCAAAGATGATTTTTTTGCAGAGACCATTTGTGAAGGTGTGGGGGTAGGGAACCATGAGGGTCAATAGCGCAATCAGGTAGGGCCTCACCAAAGTCAACATGTTATGGTGTGGACGGAGGGACATAGGCAGCCTTGCGGGAAGGCAGCTAGGGGAACAGATACGTTGTCTCACTTCCTTCTCTCCTTCCTGCATCCTGTTGGGGCTCTTAATTGCCTTCAGAAGGTCTGGAAGCAGAAGGCACAAGAGGACGATTCACACGAACCAGGAGCAGAGAACAGGAGGGAGGGTGAGGGGTGGCGTGGAAGATACCAGCACCTATGGATTCTCCTATGACTTGCTTTTTCAGTTAACATTATCTTTTTGAGATTCATCAGTGTTGATGTGTTTAATTGTAGCTCATTCAGTTTTGCTGTTGTTTTTTATATTCCACTGTGTGAACTGACTACAATTTATTTGCCATTTTCTTGATGATGGGTACTTACCAGTGTTTATCCTGATGTTGCTATGAACATTCTCATCAGTGTTTTTTGATGTCTATGTACAAAAATCTCTCCAGAGAGTATACTTACAGTAGAATTACAATACTGGGACAAAGGGTCAAATTTGTCAGAAGATGTCAAATTGTTTTCAAAGTAGTTTCATCAATTAACACTTCTACTGGCAGTATCTGAGTTCCTTGTCAACACAATATTTTCAGACTTAAAAAATAATTGTTCATCTGGTGGGCTTACAATATTTATCTCATTGTGGTTTTAATTTGCATTTCCTCAATTACTAATGTGTTTGAACATATTTTCACATTTATTTCACATTTATGTTTCCTCTGTTGTGAAACATCTGTTTGGGTTTTTTTCCCCCTCTTTTCTACTGTGTTTTTACTTTTCTCTTATTGATTATAGTTGGATACTAACTCTTATGTTAATTATTTCTTTCAACTTTCTTTTTCCAACTTGCAGATGCTTTAAAAAATGTATGTTTATGTATTTTTAAAGTTGAGTTCTTAATTTTAGTGTAGTTAATATAATCAATCTTTCTTTTGTGCTTGTGCTTTTTAAAAAGAAATTGTGTTAAGATATACATAACACAAAATTTACTGTTTTAAAGTGTACAATGCAGTGGCATCGTTATGCAACGATCACCACCATCCATCTCCCTAACTGCTGGTGCTTTTTCTTAATGACTTGTTTAAGAAATTCTTTGCTGGGAATTTCCTGGCGGTCCAGTGGTTAGGACTCACTGCTGAGGGCCCAGGTTCAATCCCTGGTGGAGGGACTAAGATCCTCCCAAAAGCCAAGCGGCTCGGCCAAAAAATAGAAAAAAGTAAAAAAGAAATTCTTTGCTACATCAAGACTATCTATATACTTGTTCTAAATTCTTAGTTTTGCCATTCACAGTTAAGTCATTAAAGCATCTGGAATTGATTTTTGTGTACAGAGGGAGGTAGGAAGTATAATTTCCCCCCATAGCCAACTGTTCCAGCACCATTTAGAACTGTCCATCTTTTCTCCATTGATTTGTACAGTGGACATGTCAGATGCCCAGTTTCTTCATAGGTGTTGGACTATTTCTGGGTTCTCTGTTCTGTTCCAGTGGTTGATTTGTCTATCCCTATACCAATATCACACTGTCTTAAATACTATGGAGTTATGACAAGCTTTCCATCTGCCTGAAATGCTATTCTCTTAAAGATACGCATGACTAAATCCCTAATTTTCTTCTGGTCTCTCCTTCCTGGTCACATTCTTAACTAGCATTTCCTGGCTACCCTTTCTAAAATTTCAATGCCTCCTCCAAAAACTTAATATCCTCTTCCTCTGCTTTATTTTCCAGCTTAGAATTTCTTATTTAACATAGCAACGTGTATAATTCTCTTGTTTATTATTTCTCTTTCCCACTAGAATATAAAGTTTATGAGGGCAGGGATTTTGGCTGTTTCATCACTCTTGTATTCCCAGCAGAGAAAACATTGCCTGGCACTTAGAAGGTGCTCTGTTAGTATTTCTGAAACAAATCATGCACTGTTGATATATGGAAGGTTAACCTGCCCTCTGTGTACTTTCTTTTAAGATATGTTTTTTCTTTAGTTCTCTTGCTTCTTGATGCCAGGCTAATAAAAGCAATCTGAAACAAAGGGAGAAAGAAAGAGGTTTTAGGTTTCTTCTCAAAGCTGGACAGTGAAATGGAAAGGGTGGAGGAACCAGGATGGAAAGGGCTGGATTGATACAATGCTTAGCCCTGGCAACCAAGATCCATATAAATTACAGACCCTGACCTCACAACCTACGTCTGGCTAAGTGTGCATTAACTTTTATTGGTCAGCTGTCCTGCTGGGAATGCCTCCTGTTCCTCTGCTTTCCATGGCAAGTGGAGCTGAAAGGACCCAGAGTTTATAGCATACTTACTGGGTTAAGAATCTTACCAGGCCTTTGGTTTTTAGGGCAACACACCCTGCACAGGAAAAGAATGAACATTCGCTTTGATTCACCAAGCATGGCAACTAAAATCTCAGCTGTAAGTGTGACATACGACAGGACAGAACTCCTGGAGATGGAGTCGTAAGGGTGAAAGCTCTGCGGGACAGCCTGTCAGCAGCTGGGTAATGCCCAGGGCAGGCAATGAATAGAGCAGTGATGATTCATGGAAATTCCATCAGACAAGGTACTCTGTGCTTTATTGCAGGCTAGACTAGGGAGCCAAGTCATTCTGGAAGGAATGTGTACAAAGTTTTCAGATGAGGACTTGAAGTTTTATAGGTTGGAATCCCATTTGATCCAAACCATCTGTTGAATATCCAGCTAAACACATCACTTTTTTCATACATCTCTCATATTTACATCATCTCAGGATAATAAATATTTGTTGAGGGCCCATGGAGGGTTATGAAGATGAATGACACAGACACCAGGGTTACAAAGGTGAATGACACAGTAGTCCCTGTTTTGGGGATGGTTATGGTCTAGTGGAAGTAAAAGTTATATGTTTATATGTGTTTTCTTCTCCCTGATTGTGAGGTTGGAGTCTGTAATTTATATTCACCACAGTTGCCAGAGCTGAGCATTGGGTCAATCCATTGGTTGGTGAAATAAACGCAGGAAGCGCTCACAGTGATTTACCAAGTATGGCTAACTGAAATGTATCATTATTGTGCATTATTGGTCCTGTGATACATAGATTCGTATTGCAATTACCAAAAACACTGTCCACAGTGAGATAGTGACAAAAACCGTGGCACGGGAAAACAATAAAGATGCTAAACCAGTTGGAACAGACACAGGCTATTTTGTACTCTGAAGCTTAAAGCATTTTAACACTGCGAAAAGGCAGCTCTTACGTGACATGTTTAGTAAGCTGTTGGTAATGTGAAACGTGAGCATATTTTTCCAGCTGTCTCTGAAATGTCATAAAATGACATTAATTACCTCATCTTAATTTGGAAGATGCTCTGGTAGGCACTTCAGGGATCACAAAGACAAAAAAAGGGGGGCTTCTCTGGTGGTGCAGTGGTTGAGAGTCCGCCTGCTGATGCAGGGGACGCGGGTTCGTGCCCTGGGCTGGGAAGATCCCACATGCCGCGGAGCAGCTGGGCCCGTGAGCCACGGCCGCTGAGCCTGCGCCTCTGGAGCCTGTGCTCCGCAACGGGAGAGGCCACAGCAGTGAGAGGCCCACGTACCACAAAAAAAAAAAAAAAAAAAAAAAAAAAGGGGCCTGTCCCAAAACAGTTGAAAATCTGGTAGTGCTACACAGTCAGCCACACATGTGTTCACAAACCTTTTGAAAGAGTGAACAAAGTTGGTGTGTAGGTGCATTTTTCTGAGGAGTGCATTCATTAAATCATTCAGCAGTTCCTGTTCCCCAAAGATGAAGACCTTCTATAGTAGAGGGGTAGAGCTGGAGAAGGAATTATACAACTCGGAAGTACTGGGGGTTTAAACCAGGCGGCATAAGCAAAGGCTCAGCAGGACAGAGGAAGGTAGTATTTGACAACTGAAGTGCTGAAGGACAGGGAGGATTCCAGCAGGAGGGAAGGTTAGGACTCTTGAAGCGGGGGAGATCACCACAAAGAGACACGGGTAGGGAATGCAAGGCCTTCTTCGGGGAAGAGCTGGTAGCTCAGCTTATAAACTGGGGACAGCCATAGGCAAGAAAGTCATCGAATCCTGGGGCCATGCTGTGGGAAGCTTTCAAATGTTTCTTGAATTGAAATTAATATAGAACTTTATATAAAATTAAAATAGAACTTTAAAAATACCGTCAAATGTTCCATTGCCAGTGTCTTAGTTCCCGCTTATGTAAGCAATTTTCTGCTTGCAATAGACTAATTTTTAAAATTGTCCAAAGAAGTATTTAATATCATCTATTGTAGAAAAATGGGCATTGACACTTAAGTTAAAAGAGGGCCAGTTTAAGACCAGGCCAAAGATGAAGCCAAGAAAAGTGAAATAAAAACAAGACTAGCACAGAGGGGCGGTCTTGCACATAAAATTCTGATTGCAACGGATAACACACGCCTGGATTGTAAGACGAGGATAGGAGTTGCAGAGGGCAGCCTATTGGTAGTAGTCAGAAATGCTGCAGAAAATTGTAATGCTATGTTCTTGCAAAACTGGGATCATCTGGCATATGTAGTTTTACATATTCTGCTCTGTTAACTTCATAGCATCCTGAACATTTTCCCAGGTCAATATTGTTCAAAAACATATATATTTAAAAAGTCTGTGTAATGTCTCATGATATGAACATACCATCATTTATTTATTTTCCTGGGTTTTCATCCTTATAATGGTGCAATGACGTTCCTTGGACACAAATTTTTGTCTATTTCTGGACAGATTCATGTAAGTGAAATACTTTGGTCAAACTGTATGAATTCTTTTAGGGCTCATAATACATATAACTACAGTATACTCCACAGTTGTAGCACGGCAGTCAATTCCTATGTGAGCCCATCGTATTGTGCTTTGCCCAATACTGAGTATTTTCATTGTAAAATCTTTGCCAGTTTTGTAGGGGAAATTTTCTTTGCTGCCAATGATAAACATTTTTTCACACTTTATCATTAGTTGCTTTGCCTATGAATTATCTATTGCTATTCTTTTTCCATTTGTATCTTATGATTTCTTTCCCAGTGAATTTACATAAGTTCTTTACATCTTGATGGTATTAGCCTTTTTGATATTATTTTTATTTATTTTTTAATTTTAATTTTTAAAATATTTATTTATTTATTTATTTGGCTGCATCGGGTCTTAGTTGCGGCAGGCAGGGTGGGCGGGCTTCTCTCTAATTGTGATGCGGGCTCAATAGTTGCAGCATGGGCTCTAGAGCCCACCCGGCTTAGTTACCCTGCGGCATGTGGGATCTTAGTTCCCCCACCAGGGATCGAACCTGCGCCCCCTCCATTAGAAGGCTCATTCTTAACCACTGGACCACCAGAGAAGTCCCTGATGTTATTTTTATAGTGAACTTTTCCCCTATTGTTATGACTGCAAAAATTTTTGTGATTGTTTTTTTAGATGCACAATTTTATATTTGTATAGTCAAGTCTTTAGGTATTTTTCTTTGTAAGTTGTTATATTTAAATTCCTTCCCTATCCAGAGATCAGCTAAACATTCATATAAATGTTCTTATGGTCTGTGCTCCAGGTTTCTTCAGGCAGTTCTTACGCTTCAGGTGTCTTTTTCAGGCCAATTGATGTTAGTTATGTGTTGAATAAGGAATTAAGGGGAGGCGCTGATATATTAGTGGAATTGGTACAGTGTGGTGGTTAGCACTGTGGTGCTTGCCATGTCTCCTAGACTTTGAACCTGGCTCTGACATTTACTATGCGATCTTTGAAGTCACTTAATTTCTCTGTTGCACGGTTTCCTTATCTGTAAAGCGGGTTAATAATAGAACCTACCTTAAATGGTTATGGAAATAAAATGAACTTATGTGTAAGTCACTTAGAACACGTCCTGGTACAAGATCAGTGCCAGCACAGTTTGGTCCATGCTGGGTAAGTGCTCTGAAGATTTACGCTATTTCAGTGCCGCTTGCATCTCTAAAACCTTGAGCATTTCAGAGTGCTCTTCACCTCCCATCTTTACTAGAGCCTCCGGCGGCCGCTTTTGTAAGCGAGACACGCCTCCTGGAGGCCACAGGCGAAGTTTATTTCCAGCTCTGAAAACCTTGCGGCCTGCACTCAGGAGCCGGTGTGGCTCTGGGTCCGCAGCCCTAGGGCACCTTCTCTTCAGGGCTCTGCACGTGCTCGCCGCTATGCCCCTCTGGGCCTGCTCTACTTTAGACGCCGAGCGATTTCTGGGTGCACGTGTGCATGATGCATGCGTTCTAGTTCACTGCAGATCTTCTGTGGGCGCCCTGTACCAGGTAGAACCCTGTACCAGGTAGAACCCTGTACCCTGTAGGGGGTGCACTGGACGTAAATCTTTCCCCAGGGGAGGGCCTGCAGTCTAGGAGAAAACCCAACTAGGCATTGTATGTAGATGGCATAGGCATTGTACGTAGATGACCTGGAGTCAGCCTCCGCATCTGTAAGACGCGGGCCGTGCAGCCTGGGCCTGGGCCCTCAGAGATTACCCAGAGTCCCTAGCGGGGAGCCAGTGCCGGGCCAGCTCTCCGCCCACCGCACCAGACAGCGCGGCTCCTTGCACAGGAACTGCAGCTTACAAAGTGGACACAAATCCCGCGATCCTCAGAGCGCCCCACTGAGCAAGCGCGGGGCCGCGCAGGTGGGCGGGACCTCTGGGGCGGGTTTGGTGGTCCAGCCACTTCCGCTTCCGGTCCTGTATGAACTCTCCCGCCACCCGGGGAAAGCGCTTGCTGAGGTTTGTGTGTTTTCACGTCTGGTGTGGCTGGAGGTAGGAGAAGCCCCCGCGGGTTTGGGACGGACAGTAATTCTTGGTGTTGAGGCTTGCGAGTCCAGAGAAGGAGAGCGCTTTGGGTCTACGGCTGCAGAGGATGGGTATCGAGTATTGGTGCCTTGTCCGGGCTGAGCCGCCGGTGCCTGGGCTGACAGACCGCCCTGCGTGGGGGGCGGGGAGGGCGGGAGCGGGGTGTCACTAGGCACCTGTGGACGCTCCTGAGAGGAGCTTTGACAGATGGGACCTGAAAGACTGTTGTCTGTTTCCCGGGGATGTAAGGGAGGAAGCGAGTAACAGGACCCTGCCCATGGAGTCTCTTATCTAGCCGGAATCTCGCGCGCTCTCCTCCGAATTCAGGATTGCTGCCCGTGTGAAATCTTATCTTGACTCTTGGGACGGCAGAGACCTAAGGGCGGAGGCACACAGACCTCTAGTGAGCAGGCAGCATCACCTGCCGTTGATGTTGCAGGAGGCTAGGACCACTGCCTGCGTCTCCTCCAGCGTACACCTCTCCCCACCCCCTTTGCACAATTGTTACAGGTGTATCGTCGAAAGTCTGGAAGATACAGAAGACATCACTCAGGGATACTACTGTTAACACTTCGTGCGTGCTCTTCAACCTCAATTTTTTTTCCCTTTACATGTGGAGTTATTTTTTTGCATTTTTTAAAAACTCCGTTTTCCATCATTTCAACCATTTTAGGTGCTTCCTTCCAAGGTAACAAGATGCAGTTTCTTGGAGGAAATCGGAGGAAACTGAGGTTGGCAGATGACCAGAGGAATGCTTGCTACCCACATAGCCTTCAGTTTTACTTGCAGCCGCCTTCTGGAAACATATCTTTGATAGAATTTGAAAACTTGGCTATCGATAGAGTTAAATGTGAGTGATTTGAATTTATATATTCTTGAGAACCTCACTTATACTTTGTGGAAATGAATTAGAGTAATTTATTTCCTTCAACAAATATTTACTGAGGGTTTTCTGTTGAGATTTTGCTATTTATTCATTTATTTATTCCTTGTACAGTGCCTGTTTATTGAGTGCCACTTTATTCTAGGTGGTAGGGATTTTGAGCTGAATAATGTAATTCTCATTTTCGTTGAAGCTGTATTCTAGTACATGGAGACAGATGTCCAAAATAATAATTGTAGTTTAGTATTTTAAGTGCTCTAGTAGAGGTAACTAATAGGGCTACTGAAACATAGAGATGGGAGTGATTGTCCTAGTCTGATTAAGTAAAACTTCTTAAGAGAAGTTGAAATGTGATCTGGACCTTGAAGGATGAGTAGCAATTTCTCAACAGAAAAGAAGTGAAGGGTTTTTGCAAGCTGGGATAATGGCCTGTACAAAGGCTTGGAGGCATGAGAGAGAGTGTCATATTGGAGGGAATAGTGACAAGTTCAGGGTAGATGGAGAAGTATGGGTAAGCAAGGGCATTTTGTGCCAAGATATGGTGTAATATTGGGGTGTAAGAAGGATGTAGCAATTTTACTGGGGACCTACTTCTGTGTGTTGGTGGAAGGAAGAAATAAGTTAGGTGTAAACTGAAACAAATAACAGCACTATCTGTAGAGTTTATGTTCCACGATATCCTGGTGGGAAGATCAGAAGTAGAGGTGAGATACTGTTAATCATTCTTAGAGGAGCAGGGTGAGAACTGCTAATACAGAGTATCTGTATTACCTGTTTGTTGAATGAAGGTGAAGGCAAGGGAGAACGGGTTCTGGGAATCTTAGCAGTTTCATATGCCTCATTGAGATTAAGGTGATAATTGAAAAGCGTCCCTTGGGTTTGGCACTTAGGAGGTGAGATGGTAAGGCAGTGACAGGAAGGGAGAGATTGAAGGGATGCTAGGAGGTGTAATTGACAGGGTTTGGTGACTCTTAGGTATGAGGAGTGGTGGAACAGGTGGGGGTGGCTGAAGTTCCAGTGTGGATGATCTGGTGGATAGAAATTCTGCGGATGGAGGTGGGGTGGCAGGAAGAGGAGTGGGATTGAGGGGAAGAGAATGAGTTTGGTTCGGGACACCATAATATGGAGGTACCTGGGGGACATGGGTTTATGTTCAGGATTCATTTTAGAAGTTTTTCGTTCTTGAATTAAAAAATGTCTCTTTTCATACCGATGGCAGAAGAATTCATCTGAGGAAGGGTTGACAGAGGCTTCAGGAACCTTTGGACAGTGTGTAGCATCTAGTCACGGTGGCTTGTTTGCTTCTTCACTGCTGTCTTCTCCTTCTCTGTTTCATCAGGAAGGGAAGAACTGTCTTCTGATGAGTCTGTGCTGAGTCAGGGAAGCCGACTGCCTCACAGACGGCTCCACACGAGGGCTGTACATGCAGACACACTTCTGCATCCCTCTGAGGGGATCCTTCTGCACCACTGAGCAGTGGTGCTCAGTCCATCAGTGATCTGCCCCCCATCCCTCTCTCCCTTCTGGTTGAGAATCCCTAGTGTGAGATTATGCTGTGGGATCTGGGTATTTTCTGCACATGGTGGAGATTATCCTCTGATAAACATATATAACTTATATAATGTACTTGCAGAAAATAAAACTTAAATATTGTTTTTATAAACAATAATTTTTATAAACAAGTAATTATGGAATTGGTAGCCATAGATTTTATTTGTCTTGGATTTAGTTTTATAAAATTATCTTGCATTTATATGTTTTATTCATTTCTTCTGTTTTTAAAATTTTTTCTAGTGCTAAAATCAGTCGAGAATCTTGGTGTGAGCTATGTGAAAGGAAGTGAGCAGTACCAGAGTAAGCTAGAGGCCGAGGTTCGGAAGCTTAAGTTTTCCTACAGAGTAAGTAAAAGAGGGAAAAAGATGTTTCTTTGGTTTGTATGTATATTCATGTACTGGGTATCAGTTGTGGGAAAGGTCTTGTATTAGGCATAGGGCTTTAAAAAAGGCTCTTCTGAAGGAACCTACAGTCCACTATTGGTGATTGACATGCAGTCAGACTACAGTGCTGCAGGGTTTCTTGACCTCGGGACTGTGGACATTTGGGGTCTGATGATTCCTTGGTGCATTTAGGGGGCTCGCTGGCATCTCTGGCTTCCACCCAGTCCATGTCTCCAGACATTGCCAGATGTGCTTTGTGCATTATAGGGTGACGAACTCCAAGAGCACAGAGAATTAGCTCAGGTTGGGGAGGTTTGGGAGGGCTTCCCAGACGAGGTGGTGCTGGAACCGAATCTTGATGGATGTGATACAGTTTTTATTTTGGGAAGATGACTGCCAACAGCAGATGGACAGGGTCATCTTTGGTGGGGAAAGCTAGTTAGGAACTTGGAGATGACGAGAGTGAATTGAATGGAGGTAAGAGGACTGATTGGAGAAATAGTGAGAGGGTAGAATCGGAAGATCTTAGTGACTGCAGAGAGAAGGGAGAGAAGAGTTCTGAATGACACCTGGGTTTCTGGTGAGACAACTGGCTGGATGGTGATGATATACAGGAGGGGAGGCAAGTCTTTTTAGAGGGAAGACGCTGAGTTTAGTTCTCGACATGACTCTGAGGTACTTGTGGAGCTGTCTGAGGCCAGCAGGGTGTGCACACGGATCTGGACTTGGGGACCTCGGGGGTGGGGGTGCACATTCAGGAGGAAGGTTGGCATCATCAGGAGTAGGTGAGGCAGCCAGGGAAACATTTGAGTGAGAAGAGAAGAGGATGGAGGCCAGGATGTGAGGAATACAACATTCAGGTGGAGTGGAATGGGGGGAGTCTGGGAGGGCAGTTGAGGAGGAGCTGGCTTGGGGTGGAGGTCACCCACCCTGGCAGCCAGGGAAGCTGGGGCCTCAGTACTGATGATCATGATACGCAGGTAATGATACAACAGCACACATTCATATTGTTCTTAACCATGTCCCAGAGTCTGTTCTAAGTGCATCACGTATATTAACTCATGTAATCCAGACAGCAGTCTTAGGAGGGTGGGTTCTGTCATCATCCCTCTTTATAGACAAGGAAACTGATACTGATAGGCTAGTAACTTGCCTAAGCTCATAAGGTGGAAAACGATGCAGCCAAGATCTGAATCTAGACCTCTTGTCTTCATGGTGGAACAATTTCAGACACTTAGAACCAATAAGATGAATTGTATAGAATCATCGGATTTATCAGCGGGGTAGAACCTTGTAGGTAGAGGCAGAAGCTGGAACAGTGGTGGTGTTTGGAGGAGAGAGGTGAGAGGTTGATATGAAATACATCCTCTTCTAACGTGTAGCTGAAAAGACAGGGGGGAAGTAGGTGTGAGTGTAGAAAAAATTGAGGGAAAAAGAGAAGATACACACACAACAGTGGTTACTTGAACACGTTTGTAAGCTGAGCAGAAAGATCTAGAAGAGAAAGAAGAGGAGGGAGCTTGAAGATACTTTGCGAGAGCATTTGATAAGTCAGGGTCCTTAGGAGGCAAGAGCAGATGGGCCATGCGGTTTCAGTGTAGGGATTAGCTTTATGTAGGAGGAAGGAGAGAGATGTGTCCACAGAGAGGGAAGGGAAGGCAGTACAGCATGTGGTGGCAGGAGCTTGGGGCTGAAGGGGGGGCCTTTATCTTCTGTAAAGTAAGTGAGGTCATGTGATGAGAGAGAAGAAAGTGGTGTGGCGGGGAGCACTGGCCACCTAGTGAAGATGGAAACAGCTTTCTTAAGACGTGAGGAAAGAGATGGTTATAGGCCAGATCCCAGCTCTGCTGCTTACAAGCTTTGTGACCTGGACAAAATTATATAACTTCTTTCTGTCTCAGTTTCCTCATCTTTAAAATAAGGATATAGTGATGCCCACCTCATAGGGGTTTTCCAAGGATTATATGGGCTAATGGATTAAAAATGCTTATAAAAGTGCCTGGTACCTTGCAAATGCTCAGGATATGTTTGCTCTGACTGTTGAGCTTGAATAAAGATGCCTTGGTGTTGGTAAAGGTCTAGTTGAGGTTAGAGGCTGTGAATTTTTAATGTTCCAAATTCCTATAGTTGTATATATCTTTCCCAGAGTTTCTCAGCATTTTGGGAACAGGACTGCAGAGTGTATCTTTGGATTTATTTAGAACCTAGGTTTTGCCAAATGGTTGAAATGAAAGCAGTTGAGGGTTGATGTGAGAAGTAGTAGAAGAGGTGAGTGCCTGGGTGTAGGCTGGATGAGAAGGAAAGTTAAGAAGAGGAAGAAAATAGTGGGGTCCAAACCCAGGAGGTATTGTTGTTCAGTTCTGTTTCATCTGATTGCTAACCTAAGTAAAATGGTACTCACCCTGGGGAGCATATTATGAAATCTGTGTTGTTGAAACTCCTGCTTTACCATTGGCTTATGCTGACTCAGTATTTCTTTACACCTTTTACTGTTCCGGTGCATTTATTTTCTTCATGTGCCATTGTTTTTAAGGAAAACTTGGAAGATGAATATGAACCCCGAAGAAGAGATCACATTTCTCACTTTATTTTACGCCTTGCTTACTGCCAGTCGTGAGTATACCTTTGTCCTCCATGGTCAAGTCTGACATCTTGGGTTGTAAAACTGGTCCAGGAGGGCTGACAGGTATTGTACTAATTGTAGGAAATCCCAGAATAATGTCAGAAACCAGTGGCTCATGGGCGGAACACTGTTGCAGAGAATTGTTTGAAACAAGTTGTTTACTAAAAAATTAAAAAAAAATTTTTTTGTTGTTGTTGCAAATTTTGCCTGTTAAAACACTTTTTACTTTATGGGAGAGACACTTCATTTAGGATTTAAAATTAGAGGGGATTTCATTAGGAAGGACTTTTGATATTTTTTTTCCCCAGAAAAAAAGTGGTAGTATTTATAAGAAATAATCAGACACATACTTGAATCTGCACAGGGTTTTAGATGTTGACGTTTATGGGCTGGTGCACATTAGATTAAGATCTTTCCTTTGGTAGTTGGTTTCTTATAAGTCAATTGTGCCACCCAGAGGGAGAAGGAGTTAGTTGATTTTTTTAAACTTTTTTTTTCCTGTATTAATTTTGGCTAAATTACATACTTATTATTATGTTTCTTTTCTGTTTCTTTTTGGTAATAGGATTATCAAATGGGAATCTTGAATTGGTGACTATCCCAAGATAATAACTGAGAAATTATTCACCAGCTTTAGTCCCAGAGGTTTTCTTTTGTAAGAAAGCACATGCAGTTTATGCAATTTATGCAGTAAATGAATTGCTGACAATGTGAAAGTCATTTGGGGAAAGAAAATTAAATCATATTTTACATGAAGTAGCATAATTATTTTACAACAACAATAATGCCAGTCTGTCTTATAAATTAATGTATGTTGACTTAAAAAATTGAGATATCCTAGTGCATATTAAATTTTGTGAAATTATAAACTGTAAAGCTGTAAGCAAAGTTTACTTTGCATAGTTTGGTCATAGTCCATTCAGAGATAAAGTTACCTTTAAAAACTTTTGATGTTTATTTGGCATTGACTGAAGGGATACCCCATTTTCTGATGTAAACGGCTATTTTGCAGTTACATTAAAAGAAGTGCACTGTTTTATGTTATTTGATGGTAATGCAGCTAGGCTCGAAGTATTCTGTATTTAATTCTTTTAATTTTATGTTCATAACACCTTTCTCCTCCATATTCTACTCATCCCAGGGAGATTGTGGCATGTGATATGTATTCACACTCTTATCATAATAGAGGACTTGATGCTTTTAACTTCAGTCTTTTGGCATCTTGTTCATGTTTGAATATTGTTTCATAGAAATTTCTTGGATTTAATAATCAGTGGACTTTTAAAATAGTCAGTGGACTTTTCACTTATAATTTCCTTGTCTCCATTTTAGCGAAGAGCTTAGGCGCTGGTTCATTCAACAAGAAATGGATCTCCTTCGATTTCGATTCAGTATTTTACCCAAGGACAAAATTCAGAGTTTCTTAAAGGATAGCCATTTGCAGTTTGAGGCTGTAAGTATATTTTTAAAGTCATTCCCCATTGTTATCACTGTTCATCCCTCCCTTAAGTGTTGGTGTTAATGTGTGGGGTTTGTTCTCTTTACATTTTCTTCCTAAGTACCCACCTGAAACAATAACTATTGGCTTTGCACAACAGTGAACCTCTCCCTTCCATAACTAGAAGAAAAGAGGCTCCTTAGTACCAGAGCTGCACATTTATTCAGTTGCTTTATTAAATATGTGATTTATGAAAGCACAAAAAGGTTTAATTTATAAAAGTTTATCTTTAACCAGAATCTTCCAGGCCAAAAATTTAAAGCTAATAATGTTCTGAAGAAAACAGAGAAGTGGTAGTAGTTATTTCCAACAATGAGGTTTGGGGGATAATACTTTATTTTAGAAGTCAGTTGTCGGTAAAATATCTGAATAGTTTTAAGGTATAATTCTGTAGACAAATCTGAATGAGTTACATGTAGTAATTAAACAGAATAGAAGAAATGTTGGGTGCATATTTAGCAGGGATATTTATTGTGGGTGGAAATAGAATTTACGTCTTTTAGGTGAGTGTGCTGCAGTGGGAAGGGAGAAAAATTCTGTTTGGAAAACTTAGAGCAGTCAGATGGCGGTAGGATGGTTTGGGACTCTATTTGAGTGTTAAAATGGGTGACTTGAGGCCAAATAAAGTAAAAAAAGTAGAAGTTGGAGTAGGTGAAGGACATTGTCCTGCTGAGAAGTGGATGTGCCCACTGCAGCAAGAACCAGGGTGGGTTATTTCGTTGGGGGAAGGAGATTGTGTGAAGGGAAGTAAATAAACCTTTGGTGGACATTTAGTGTCTGTCATATGCCAGCAAGGCACTTCCAACAGTTTGTATCACGTCTGTGAACCCTGTGAGGTTTCTGAGTAACATCTACCTGGGCAGAGAAAAGTGTTGGTTTCAGAGCTGTCTCACCCAAACCTCCTGTGTTTTCCACTTTGCTTAGAATGCTGATCCTTGGTGAAGTCCGTTATTGCTAATATCAGTTACAGTCCATTTGTCCTCTCATATTAAAAATAATTATTTTTTTTCACTGTTGTTGAAATTATGGTTTTATTAGGTCAAGAAAAAGTGTTTGTGAGAAGATTTATTCTTTACTCTAGATTGTCTCAATAGATCAGGTAAATTTTTTTTAAGCAAAAACCATAATGTTTCTTTCTTTTTTTAAAAAACGTTTTTTATTGAAGTATAACATATACAGAAAAGTGCACAAATCATAACTGTCCACAGCTCTGTGAAGTATCACAAAGGTTAAGAAAGAGAACATTGCTGTCACCCTGTGCTGCCTTGTGCCTCCTCCCATTTACTAACCCTGTCTCCCTCCTGATAACCACTACCCTGACTTTTAATATAAGTAATTCTGCCTGTCTTTGAACTTTACGTAAATAGTATTACATGGTATGTTTTTTTCCCCCAGCTTTATTGAGATATAGTGGACATACTAATGTGTCACTTTAAGGTGCACAGTGTGATGATACACGTATATGTTGTGAAATGTTTACCACAATAAGGTTAGTTAACACATCCTTCACCTTACATCATTACCATTTTGTTGTTGTGGTGAGAACCTTTAGAATCAACTCTCATAGCAGCTGTACGTGAGATCCCTAGAGCTTATTCCTCTTATAACTGGACGTTTGTGCCCTGTGACCAGCATCTCCTTGTCTGCTCTGCCGCCCAGCCCCTGGCAACCACTGTTCTACTCTGTGAGTTGGACTTTTTTAGATTCCACATATAAATGAGATCACAAGTATAATCTTTTATGATTGCCTTATTGAGATAGAATTTACATACCTTGACCTTCACTCTTTTAAAACGTACAATTTGTTGGTTTTTAGTATAGTCATAGAGTTGTGCAACCACCACTTAGATTTTAGAACATTTTTGTTACCCTAAAAAAGAAACCTGTGCCCAGCAGTTGTCCCTCTCGATTTCTCACTGTGTCATCCCTTGGCAACAGCTAATCTGCTTTCTGTCTCTGTGAATTTGCCTATTCTGGACATTTCATATAAGTGGACATTTCATATAACTTGCGATCTTTTGTTACTGGCTTCTTTCACTTAGCATAATAATTTCAAGCTTCATCTATGTTGTATATGTAGCATGTATCAGTACTTCATTTTATATTCATTTCTCTATTCAATAGTTGATGGACGTTGGGTTATTTCTGCATTTTAGCTATTATGAATAATGCTGCAGTGAATATTTGCATACACATTTTTGTATGGATATCTTTTTATTTGTTTCAGATATATATAATACCTGGGAGTGGGATTGCTAGGTTATAGGGTAATTCTGTATTTAAACTTTCGAGGAACTGCTAAACTGTTTTCCAGAGTGCCTGTACCATTGTACGTCTCACTAGTGTGTGAGGGTTCTAGTTGCTTCACATTCTCCAGCAATTGTTGCTGTCTTTTTTTTTTTTAATACAGTCATCCTGGTGGGTGTGAAGTGATACTTCATTGTGGTTTTGATTTTCATTTCCCTAGTGACTGATGGCATTGAATATCTTTTCATGTGCTATTTGATTATTTGTATATTTTCTTTGGAGAAATATCTATTCATATCCTTTGTCTATTTTTTATCTTAGTTATCTTTTTATTGTTGAGTGTTACATATTCTTTCCATATTCTGGATACAAGTCCACTATAAGATATGTGATTTACAGATTTTTTTCTCCCATTCTGAGGATTGTCATTTCATTTTCTTGGTAAGATCATTTTTTAAAAAACATTTTATTTATTTATTTATTTATTTATTTATTTATATTTTTGGCTGTGTTGGGTCTTCGCTGCTGTGCACAGGCTCTCTCTAGTTGTGGCGAGTGGGGGCTATTCTTTGTTGCAGGGCGCAGGCTTCTCATTTTGGAGCTCGGGCTCTAGGCACGAGGGCTTCAGTAGTTGTGGCCTGTAGGCTTCAGTAGCTGTGGCTTGCAGGCTTTAGAGTGCAGGTTCAATAGTTGTGGCTCACGGCTTAGTTGCCCTGTGGCATGTGGGATCTTCCTGGACCAGGACTCTAACCCATGTCCCCTGCATTGGCAGGTGGATTCTTAACCACTGCGCCACCAGGGAAGTCCCTGTTTTTATCTTTTGTTACTTGTGTTTTTATTGTCGGATCTAAAAAGGATTTGCCTAATGGAAGGTCGTGAAGATTTACTCCTATGGTTTTTCTCTAAGAGTTTTATAGTTTTGGTCCTTACATTTAGCTCTGTTTAGGTCTATTTACATTTTGAGTTAATTTCTGTGTATGGTGTGAAGTAGGGGCCCAACTTCATTCTTTTGCATGTGGATATCGAGTTGTCCCAGCATCGTTTGTTGAAATGGCTATTCTTCTCTCTTTGAATTGTTTTTTCACTGTTGTCAAAAGTCATTTGACCATAAATGGACTCAATTTTGTTAGTTAGAGCTGTGTGTCTCTCCTGTGTTGGTACTGTGTGCTCTTGAATATTGATTCCTGTAGTTTTGTAAGAAGATTTGAAATAGAGAAGTGTGAATCTTCTCACTTTGTTCTTCTTTTTCAAGATTATTTTGGCTCTTCTGGGTTCCTTGCATTTTATGAGTTTTAGGATCAACTTGTCAGTTTCTACCAATAAACCAGCTGAGGTTCAGGTTTAGGATTATGAAGACTATGTGGATCAATTTGGGGAGTATTGCTATCTTAATATTAAGTCTTCAGATCCATGAACGTGGAAATTTTTTCTGTTTCTTCAGATCTTTAATTTTTTTCAACAAAATTGTGTACTTTTGTTAAATTTATACCTAAGTATTTTATTCTTTAATGTCATTGTAAGTGGAGTTGTTTTCTTCATTTCATTTTTAAAATGTTCATTGCTAGGGTATAGAAATCCATTGATTTTTGTATATATCTGGTATCCTGCACCCTTACAAAATCATTTATTCTAATAGTTTTTAGTGGATTCCTTAGGAGATTATGTCTCTTATAAAGAAATAATCCTTACTTTTCAATCTGGAGGCTTTTTATTTATTTTTGCCTATTTTCCCAGGCTAGGATCTCCAGTACAGTGTTGGAGAGAAGTGGCAATAGTGGACATGCTTGTCTTGTTCCTGATTTTAGGGGGAAAGCATTCAGTCTTTTACCAAGACATATGATGTTAGCTGTGGGGTTTTGTAGATGCCCTTTACCAGATTGAGGAAATCTCTTTCTAATTTTAGCATTTTCATCATGAAAGGGTGTTGGATTTTGTGCTTTTTCTGCACCTTTTTAAAAGATCATAGAGCTTTATCCCTTATTTTGTTAATATGGTGTGTTACATTGAGTTTTGGATGTTAAACCAACCTTGTTGGGATATTCCTGGGATAAATCCCCCTTGGCTGTATTGTATGATCCTTTTAATATGTTGCTGCATTTGATTTGCTAGTCTTTTGTGGAGGATTGTGTTTATTGGTAAGGGATATTAGTCTGTAGTTTTCCTATGATGTCTTTGTCTGGTTTTGGTATCAGGGTAACATGGGTCTAATATAGTGAATTGAGAAGTGTCTCTTCCTCTTCTATTTTTGGGAAGAAGTTGTGAAAGATTAGTGTTAATTTTTTAAAAACATTTGCTAGAATTTACCAGTGATCTGTCTAGGTATAGGCTTTTCTTTGTGGGGTGTTTTAAAATTGCTGATTCATTCTCTACTTGTAGATCTATTCAAATTTTCTAATTCTTTAGACAGTTGTGGTAATTCCTGTTTTCTAGAAATTTGTCCATTTCATCTGTTATCTAATAGATGTATACAGTTGTTCATAGTGTTCCCTTATAATCCTTTTCATTTCTAAAGATTGGTTATGATATCCTCTCATTCTTGATTTTACCCATTTAAATCTATTTTTCTTTTGATCGTTTAAGTACACGTTTGTCAATTTTGTTGATTTTTTCAAATAACTTTTGGTTTTGTTTTTTTCCTCTATTTTTCTATTCCTTATTTCTTTATTACTCTTTATTACTATCAATTAAAAATTTTTATTATTTCCTTCCTTCTGCTTGCTTAGGGTTTAGTTTGCTCTTCCCATCTAGTTTCTTAAGGTGGAAGTTTAAGTTACTGATTCAAGGTGTTCTTTTTTTTCTTTTTAATTGTAATATAGTTTACGTACAGTATTAGGTTAGTTTCAGGAATTCTACATAATGATTTGGCATTTGCATATATTATGAAATGATCACCACAATGTCTAGTAACCATCTGTGCCCATAGAAAGTTACTACAGCACTATTGACTATATTCCTTAATCACATCCCCATGAGTTATTTGTTATCTCTTAATTCCCTTTACCTGTTTCACCGACCTCCTGCCCCCTGCCTTTTGGCAAACAGATGTTTGTTCTCTGTATCTATGAGTCTGTTTTAATTTTATTTTCTTTGTTAGTTCTGTTTTTTTAGATTGCACATGTAAATAAGATCACACCATATTTGTTTTTCTCTGTTTGACTTATTTCACTTAGCATAATACCCTCTAGATCCACCTGTGTTGTTGTAAACGGCAGTGGCTGAGTAATATTCCATTGTGTATATATATACATACACACCGTATCTTCTTCATTCATTCCTCTCTCAATGGATACTTAGGTTGCTTCCATATCTAGATTAAGGTAAATAATGCTGCAATAAACATTGGAATGCATGTGTCTTTTCAAATTAGTGTTTTTGCTTTCTTCAGGTGACTACCCAGAAGTTAAATTGCTGGATGATGGAAGTTCTATTTTTAATTTATTGAGGAATCTCCATACTGTTTTCCATAGTGGCTGCACCAACTTATAATCCCATCAAGAGTGCACAGGGACTCGCTTTTCTGCACATCCTCACCAACACCTGTTACTTGTCTTTTTAATGGTGATATCTCCTGTGGTTTTGATATGCATTTCCCTGATGAGTAGTGATGTTGAGCATCTTATCATGTGCCCATTGGCCATCTGTATGTCTTCTTTGGAAGCATGTCTTTTCAGCTTGTCTTTTCATTTTTTAATCTGGTTGTTTGTTTGTTTTTGTGATGTTGAATTGTGTGAATTCTTTGTATATTTTGGATATTAACCTTTATCAGCTATATTGTTAAAATATCTTCTCCCATTCAGTAAGTTACCTTTTTGTTTTCTTGGTAGTGTCCTTTGTTGTGCAAAAGCTTTTAAGTTTGATGTCACATTTGTTTATTTTTGCTTTTGTTTCCCTTGCTTGAGGAGACATATTCTAAAAAATATTGCTAAGACCAACGTCAAAGAATGTACTGCCTATGTTTTCTTCCTGGAGTTTTATGGTTTCAGGTCTTACATTTAAGTCTTATTCCATTTTGAGTTTATTTTTGTGCATGGTATGAGAAAGTAGTCCAGTTTGATTCTTTTGCATGTACCTGTCCAGTTTTCTCAGCACCACTTATTGAAGAGGCTATCTTTTTTGCATTGTATATTCTTGAAACCTTTGTTTTAGATTAATTGACCACATAAGTGTGGGTTTATTTCTGGATGTGACTATTTCTGGATGCTGTATTCTGTCCCATTGATCTATGTATCTGCTTTTGTGCCAGTACCATACTGTTTTGATTACTGTAGCTTTGTAATAGAGCTCGAAATCAGGGAGCACGATACCTCCAGTTTTGTTTTACTTTTTAAAGATTGCTTTGGCTATTTGGAATCTGTTGTGTTTGCATACAAACTTTAGAATTATTTGTTTTAGTGCTGTGAAAAATGCCATTGGTATTTTGATAGAGATTGCTTTGACTCTGTAAATTACCTTAGGTAGTATGGTCATTTTAATATTGTATTAATATTAAGAATTAAATATTAATTCTTCCATTGCATCAGCATGCTTTATCCTTCCATTTGTTTGTGTCATCTTTAGTTTCTTTCATCAGTGTCTTATAGTTTTCTGAGTACAGGTCTTTTACCTTCTTGGTTAGATTTACTCTCTTAGGTGTTTTATTCTTATGGATGCAATTGTAAGTGAGATTGTTTTCTTAATTTCTGATAGTTTATTGTTAGTGTATAGAAATGTAATAGATTTCTGTATATTAATATTGTATTCCACAACTTTACTGGGTTCATTTATTAGTTCTAACAGTTTTTCAGTGGCATCTTTAGGATTTTCTGTATATGTATCATGTCATCTGTCAACAGTGACAGTTTTACTTCTTCCTTTACAATTTGAATTCCTTTTATTTTTTTTTGTCTGATAGCTGTGGCTAGGACTTCCAATACCATGTACAATGAAAGTGGCAAGAGTGGACGCTCTTGTCTTGTTCTAATCTTAAAGGAAATGCTTTCAGCTTTTCACTGTTGAGTATGATGTTGGCTGTAGGTTTGTCATATCGGGCCTTTGTTATGTTGAGGTATATTCCTTCTATACCGTCTTTGTTGAGTGTTTTTATCATAAATCGTTGTTGAATTTTGTCAAAAGCTTTTTCAGCATCTACTGAGATGATCATATGATTTTTATTCTTTGTTAGTTGCACATCACATTAATTGATTTGCAGATACTGAAGCATCCTTGCATGTCTGGGGTAAATCCCGTTTGATCATAGTGTATGCTCCTTTTACTGTATTGTTGAATTTGTTTTGCTAATATTTTGTTGAGGATATTTGTATCTGTGTTCATCACTGATTTTTTTTTTTATTTGTGGTGTCTTTGTCTTGTTTTGCTATCATGGTAATGCTGGCCTCATTGAATGAGTTCAGAAATATTCCTTCTTCTCCAGTTATTTGGAGTAGTTTGAGAAAGATAGGTTTTAGGTCTTCTTTAAATCTTTGGTAGAGTTCACCTGTGTTGCCATCAGGTCCTGGACATTTGTTTGCTGGGAGATTTTTGATTACTGATTCAATTTTTTTTTTTGCGGTAGGCGGGCCTCTCATCGTTGTGGCCTGTCCCATTGCGGAGCACAGGCTCCGGATGCGCAGGCTCAGCGGCCATGGCTCATGGGCCCAGACACTCCGCAGCATGTGGGATCTTCCCGGACCGGGGCACGAACCCGTGTCCCCTGCATCGGCAGGCGGACTCTCAACCACTGCACCACCAGGGAAGCCCTACTGACTCAATTTTAATACTGATAATTGGTCTGTTCACATTTTCTATTTTTTTCCTGATTCAGTCTTGGGAGATTGTACATTTCTAGAAATTTATCCATTCCTTCTACGTTGTCCATTTTATTGGTGTATAATTGTTGGTAGTAATCACTTATGATCCTTTGTATTTCTGTGATGTTGTAACTTTTCCTCTTTCATTTAATATTTTATTTATTTGGGTCCTCTCTTTCTATCTTGATGAGTCTGGCTAGAGGTTTGTCAATTTTGTTTATATTTTCAAAGAACCAGTTCTTAGTTTCATTGATCTTTTCTAATTTTTTAGTTAGTCTCTATTTCATTTATTTTTGCTCTGATTTTTATTATTTCTTTCTTTCTACTAATTGAGTTTTGTTTGTTTTTCTTTTTCTACTTCCTTTAGGTGTAAGGTTAAATTGTTTTGAGATTTTTCTTGTTTTTTGAGGTAGATTTATATCACTATAAACTTCCATCTTAGAGCTGCTTTTGCTGTATCCCATAGATTTTGGATTGTTGTGTTTCCCTTTCACTTGTCTCCATGTAATTTGACTTTCTCTTTGATTTCTTCAGGGACCCATTGGTTGTTTAGTAGCAGGTTGTTTAGACTCCATGTATTTGGGGTTTTTGGTATTTTTTTTCTTGATTTCTAGTCTCATAGTGTTGTGGTTGGAAAAGATGCCTGATATGAGTTCAGTCTTCTTAAATTTTTTGGAACTATTTCGTTGCCTAGCATGTGATCTGTTCTAGGGAATGTTTTATGTGCACTTGAAAAGAATGTATTCTGCTGCTTTTGGATGGATTGCTCTCTATATATCTGTTAAGTTCATCTGTTCTTATGTGTCATTGAACACTAGTGTTTCCTTAATGAGTTTCTGTCTGGATGATCTGTCCCTTAATGTAAGTGAGTGTTAAAGTCCCCTACTATTATTTTGTTACTGTCTCTTTATGTTTATTAATACTTGCTTTTTTGTATTTAGGTGCTCCCATGTGGGGTGTATATGTATTTACAGTTGTTATATCTTCTTACTGGATTGATCCCTTGATCATTATGTAATGTTCTTCTTTGTCTCTTGTTACAGTCTTTGTTTTAAAGTCTATTTTGTCTGATATAAGTATTGCTACCCTAGCTTTCTTTTTGTTTCCATTTGAACTGTGTCTCACTTTCTGTAGTTTGGCCCTCCCACCTCCCACTCAGGCTTGTGAAATTTCATGATGTTGTCTGAATTGTTTTTCGTTCTTGGATGGGAACTTCATGGGCCCTTTAATCTGAATACTTGGGTTCTTCTGTTTAGAACATTTGTTTTTGTTATGGATTTGATCATTTCTTCCCTTTTGTTTTTCATTGCTCTTTCTTTATAATTTCTTGTTTGTTAGAATTTGGACCTCCTGAACTTCTCCTCTTATTTTCCTTTTTGTTTTAATATCCAGTTAATCTTTTTATTTTCTAGGAAAGTTCTTCAACTGTTTTATAAATCTTTTTTTTTCCCCTGCTCTCCTGTCTTTAATTTCTATATATTTATTTTTTATTTTTATTTTAAATTTTTTATACAATTTTTAAAGGTTACTTTCAATTTACAGTTATTATAAAATATTGGCTGAATTCCTTGTGTTGTACAATACATCCTTGAGCCTATCTTATCTCAATAATCTCAATAATTTATGTCTCCCACTCCCCCACTCCTATATTGTCCCTCACATCCCCCCCCGCCCCATTGCTGGTCACCATGTATAAGTGATATCATAACAGTATTTGTCTTTCTCTGACTTATTTCACTTAGCATAATGTCCTCCAAGTCCATGCATGTTGCTGCAAATGGAAAAATTTCGTTCTTTTTCACGGCTGAGTAGTATTCCATTGAGTAGTATTCCATTGAGTAGTATTCCGTTGTGTGTATCCATTCATGTGTTGATGGACACTTAGATTGCTTCCATATCTTGGCAATTCTAAGTAATGTTGCTGTGAACATTGGGGTGCATGTATCATTTTGAATGAGTGTTTTCATTCATTCAAATGCCATTCATTCATGAGTGGCAGGGGTGGAACTGCCAGGTCATATGGTAGTTCTATTTTTAGTTTTTTCAGAAACCTCCATACTGTTTTCCACAGTGGCTGCACCAATTTGCATTCCCATCAACATTGTACAAGGGTTCTCTTTTCTCTGCATCCTTGCCAACATTTATTGTGTTTTTTTTTTGATGTCTTGTCTTTAATTTATTTTTTTTAATGCTTTTTAAGCAGGTTCTTATTAGTCATCAATTTTATACCCATCAGTGTATACATGTCATTCCCAATCACCCAATTCGTCACACCACCACCGCCCCCCCTCCCCCCTCCCCCTGCTGCTTTCCCCCCTTGGTGTCCATACGTTTTTCTGTACATCTGTGTCTCAATTTCTGCCCTGCAAACCTGTTCATCTGTACCATTTTTCTAGGTTCCACATATATGCGTTAATGTACGATATTTCTTTTTCTCTTTCTGACTTACTTCACTCTGTATGACAGACTCTGGGTCCATCCACCTCACTACAAATAACTCAATTTCGTTTCTTTTTATGGCTGAGTAATATTCCATTGTATATATGTGCCACATCTTTATCTATTCATCTGTTGATGGACACTTAGGTTGCTTCCATGTCCTGGCTATTGTAAATAGAGCTGCAGTGAACATTGTGGTACATGACCCTTTGAATTATGGTTTTCTCAGGGTATATGCCCAGTAGTGGGATTGCTGGGTGGTATGGTAGTTCTATTTTTAGTTTTTTAAGGAACCTCCGTACTGTTTTCCATAGTGGCTGTGTCAGTTTACATTCCCACCAACAGTGCAAGAGGGTTCCCTTTTTCCACACCCTCTCCAGCATTTGTAGATTTTCTGATGCCCATTCTGACTGCTGTGAGGTGATACCTCATTGTAGTTTTGATTTGCATTTCTCTAATAATTAACGATGTTGAGCAGCTTTTCATGTACCTGTTCGCCATCTGTATCTCTTCTTTGGAGAAATGTCTATTTAGGTCTTCTGCCCATTTTTGGATTGGGTTGTTTTTTTTATATTGAACTGCACGAGCTGTTTATATATTTTGGAGATTAATCCTTTGTCTGTTGATTTGTTTGCAAATATTTTCTCCCATTCTGAGGGTTGTGTTTTCGTCTTGTTTATGGTTTCCTTTGCTGTGCAAAAGCTTTTAAGTTTCATTAGGTCCCATTTGTTGATTTTTATTTCCATTTCTCTAGGAGTTGGGTCAAAAAGGATCTTGCTGTGATTTATGTCATAGAGTGTTCTGCCTATGTTTTCCTCTAAGAGTTTGGTAGCGTCTGCCCTTACATTTAGGTCTTTAATCCATTTTCAGTTTATTTTTGTGTACAGTGTTAGGGAGTGTTCTAATTTCATTCTTTTACATGTAGCTGTCCAGATTTCTCAGCCCCACTTATCGCAGAGGCTGTCTTTTCTCCATTGTATATCCTTGCCTCCTTTAACAAAGAAAAGGTGACCATATGTGCATGGCTTTATCTCTGGGCTTTCTATCCTATTCCATTGATCTGTATTTCTGTTTTTGTGCCAGTACCATACTGTCTTGATTTCAGTAGCTTTGTAGTATAGTCTGAATTCAGGGACCCTGATTCCTCCAGCTCTGTTTTTCTTTCTCAAGATTGCTTTGGCTATTTGGGGTCTTTTGTGTTTCCATGCAAATTGTGAACTTTTTTGTTCTAGTTCTGTGAAAAATGGCCAGTGGTAGTTTGATAGGGATTGCATTGAATCTGTAGATTGCTTTGGGTAGTAGAGTCATTTTCACAATGTTGATTCTTCAAGAACATGGTATATCTCTCCATCTATTTGTATCATCTTTAATTTTTTTCATCAGTGTCTTATAATTTTTTGCACACAGGTCTTTTTTCTCCTTAGGTAGGTTTATTCCTAGGTATTTTATTCTTTTTGTTGCCGTGGTAAATGGGAGTGTTTTCTTAAGTTCACTTTTAGATTTTTCATCATTAATGTATAGGAATGCCAGAGATTTCTGTGCATTAATTTTGTATCCTGCTACTTTGCCAAATTCATTGGTTAGCTCTAGTAGTTTTCTGGTAGCATCTTTAGGATTCTCTATGTATAGTATCATGTCATCTGCAAACAGTGACAGCTTTACTTCTTCTTTTCCTATTTGGATTCCTTTTATTTCTTTTTCTTCTCTGATTGCTGTGGCTAAAACTTCCAAAACTATGTTGAATAATAGTGGTGAGAGTGGGCAACCTTGTCTTGTTCCTGATCTTAGTGGAGATGGTTTCACCATTGAGGACGATGTTGGCTGTGGGTTTGTCATATATGGCCTTTAGTATGTTGAGGTAAGTTTCCTCTATGCATACTTTCTGGAGGGTTTTTATCATAAATGGGTGTTGAATTTTGTCAAAAGCTTTCTCTGCATCTATTGAGACGATCATATGGTTTTTCTCCTTCAGTTTGTTAATATGGTGTGTCACATTGATTGATTTGCGTATATTGAAGAATCCTTGCATTCCTGGGATAAACCCCACTTGATCGTGGGGTATGATGCTTTTAATGTGCTGTTGGATTCTGTTTGCTAGTATTTTGTTGAGGATTTTTGCATCTATGTTCATCAGAGATACTGGCCTGTTGTTTTCTTTCTTTGTGACATCTTTGTCTGGTTTCGGTATTAGGGTGATGGTGGCCTTGTAGAATGAGTTTGGGAGTGTTCCTCCCTCTGCTATATTTTGGAAGAGTTTGAGAAGGATAGGTGTTAGCTCTTCTGTAAATATTTGATAGAATTTGCCTGTGAAGCCATCTGGTTCTGGGCTTTTGTTTGTTGGAAGATTTTAATCACAGTTTCAACTTCAGTGCTTGTGATTGGTCTGTTCATATTTTCTATTTATTCCTGGTTCAGTCTCCTAAGGTTGTGCATTTCTAAGAATTTTCCATTTCTTCCACGTTGTCCATTTTATTGGCATAGAGTTGCTTGTAGTAATTTCTCATGATCTTTTGTATTTCTGCAGTGTCAGTTGTTACTTCTCCTTTTTCATTTCTAATTCTGTTGATTTGAGTCTTCTCCCTTTTTTTTCTTGATGAGTCTGGCTAATGGTTTATCAATTTTGTTTATCTTCTCAAAGAACCAGCTTTTATTTTGATGGATCTTTGCTGTTGTTTCCTTCATTTCTTTTTCATGTATTTCTGATCTAATCTTTATGGTTTCTTTCCTTCTGCTGACTTTGGGTTTTTTTTTGTTCTTCTTTCTCTAATTGCTTTAGGTGTAAAGTTAGGTTGTTTATTTGAGATGTTTCTTGTTTCTTAAGGTAGGATTGTATTGGTATCAACTTCTCTTTTACAACTGCCTTTGCTGCATCCCACAGGATTTGGGTCGTCGTGTCTCCATTGTCATTTGTTTCTAGGTATTTTTTGATTTCCTCTTTGATTTCTTCAGTGGTCTCTTGGTTATTAAGTAGTATATTGTTTAGCCTCCATGTGTTTGTATTTTTTTACAGATTTTTTTCCTGTAATTGATATCTAGTCTCATAGCATTGTGGTCAGGAAAGATACTTGATATGATTTCAATTTTCTTAAATTTACCAAAGCTTGTTTTGTGACCCAAGATATATTCTGTCCTGGAGAATGTTCCATGAGCACTTGAGAAGAAAGTGTATTCTTTTGTTTTTGGATGGAATGTCCTATATATCAGTTAAGTCTATCTTGTTCAATGTATCATTTAAAGCTTGTGTTTCCTTAATTTATTTTCATTTTGGATGATCTGTCCATTGGTAAAATTGGGGTGTTAAAGTCCCCTACTATGATTGTGTTACTGTCAATTTCCCCTTTTATGGCTGTTAGTATTTGCCTTATATATTGAGGTGCTCCTTTGTTGGGTGCATAATTATTTACAATTGTTATATTTTCTTCTTGGATTGGTCCCTTGATCATTATGTAGTGTCCTTCTTTGTCTTTTGTAATAATCTTTGTTTTAAAATCTATTTTGTCTGATATGAGAATTGCTACTCCAGCTTTCTTTTGATTTCCATTTGCATGGAATATCTTTTTCCATCCCCTCACTTTCAGTCTGTATGTGTCCCTAGGTCTGAAGTGGGTCTCTTGTAGACAGCTTATATATGCGTCTTGTTTTTGTATCCATTCAGCCAGTCTGTCTCTTTTGGTTGGAGCATTTAATCCATTTACATTTAAGGTAATTATTGATATGTATGTTCCTGTTACCATTTTCTTAATTGTTTTGGGTTTGTTATTGTCGGTCTTTTCCTTCTCTTGTGTTTCCTTCCTAGAGAAGTTCTTTTAGCATTTGTTGTAAAGCTGGTTTGGTGGTGCTGAATTCTTTTAGCTTTTGCTTGTCTACAAAGGTTTTAGTTTCTCCATCAAATCTGAATGAGGTCCTTGCTGGGTAGAGTAATCTTGGTTGTAGGTTTTTCCCTTTCATTTCTTTAAATATGTCCTGCCACTCCCTTCTGGCTTGCAGAATTTGTGCTGAAAGATCAGCTGTTAACCTCATGGGGATTCCCTTGTATGTTATTTGTTGTTTTTCCCTGGCTGCTTTTAATATTTTTTCTATTTAATTTATGATAGTTTGATTAATATGTGCCTTGGCATGTTTCTCCTTTGATTTATCCTGTATGGGATTCTCTGTGCTTCCTGGACTTCATTAACTATTTCCTTTCCCATATAAGGGAAGTTTTCAACTATAATCTTTTCAAGTATTTTCTCAGTCCTTTTTTCTCTTCTTCTGCTGGGACCCCTATAATTCGAATGTTGGTGCGTTTAATGTTGTCCCAGAGGTCTCTGAGACTGTCCTCAATTCTTTTCATTCTTTTTCCTTTATTCTGCTCTGCAGTAGTTATTTCCATTATTTTATCTTCCAGGTCACTTATCCGTTCTTCTGCCTCAGTTATTCTGCTATTGATCCCTTCTAGAGAATTTTTAAGTTCATTTATTGTGTTGCTCATCACTGTTTTTTTGCTGTTTAGTTCTTCGAGGTCCTTGTTAAACGTTTCTTGTATTTTCTCCATTCTATTTCCAAGATTTTGGATCATCTTTACTCTCATTATTCTGAATTCTTTTTCAGGTAGACTGCCTATTTCCTCTTCACTTGTTAGGTCTGGTGGGTTTTTACCTTGCTCCTTCATCTGCTGTGTGTTTCTCTGTCTTCTCATTTTCCTTACCTTAGTGTGTTTGGGGTCTCCTTTTCTCAGGCTGCACGTTCTTAGTTCCCGTTGTTTTTGGTGTCTGTCCCCAGTGACTAAGGTTGGTTCAGTGGGTTGTGTAGGCTTTCTGGTGGAGGGGAGTAGTGCCTGTGTTCTGGTGGATGAGGCTCGATCTTGTCTTTCTGGTGGGCAGGTCCACGTATGGTGGTGTGTTTTGAGGTGTCTGTGGACTTATTATGATATTAGGCAGCCTCTCTGCTAATGGGTGGGGTTGTGTTCCTGTCTTGCTAGTTGTTTGGAATAGGGTGTCGAGTACTGTAGCTTGCTGATTGTTGAGTGGAGCTGGGTCTTGGCATTGAGATGGAGATCCCTGAGAGATTTTCGCCATTTGATATTACGTGTAGCTGGGAGGTGTCTGGTGGACCAATGTCCTGAACTTGGCTCTCCCACCTCAGAGGCACAGCCATGACGCCTGGCTGGAGCACCAAGAGCCTGTCATCCACACGGCTCAGAAGAAAAGGAAGAAAAAAAGAAGAAAGAAAGAAAGAAAGAAAGAAAGAAAGAAAAAGATAAAATAAAATAAAATGAAACAAAGTAAGATAAAATGAAATTATTAAAGTAAAAAATAACAAAAAATTATTAAATAAAATTTAAAAAGTAATTAAAATGAAAGAAAGAAGAGAGCAACCAAACCAAAACAATCCATCAATGATAGCAAGCGCTAAAAACTATACTAAAAATCAAGAAAAAAACAAAAAACAAAAAACGGACAGACAGAACCCTAGGACAGATGGTGAAAGCAAAGCTATACAGACAAAGTCACACACTGAAGCATACACATACACACTCTCAAAAAGAGAAAAAGGGAAAAAAAAATATATTGTTGCTCCCAAAGTCTACCTCCTCAATTTGGGATGATTTGTTGTCTATTCAGGTATTCCACAGATGCAGGGTACATCCAGTTGAGTGTGGAGATTCAATCTGTTGCTCCTGAGGCACCTGGGAGAAATTTCCCTTTCTCTTGTTTGTTAGCACAGCTCCCGGGGTTCAGCTTTGGATTTGGCCCCACCTCTGCATGTAGGTTGCCTGAGGGCATCTGTTCTTTGCTGAGATAGCAGGGGGTTAAAGGAGCAGCTGCTTCGGGAGCTCTGGCTCACTCAGGTCAGGGGGAGGGAGGGGTACGGAACGCGTGGTGAGCCTGCAGCGGCAGAGGCTGGCGTGACATTGCACCAGCCTGAGGTGCGCTGTGTGTTCTCCCTGGGGCAGTTGTCCCTGGATCACGGGACCCTGGCAGTGGAGGGCTGCACAGGCTCCCGGGAGGGGAGGTGTAGATAGTGACCTGTGTTTGCACACAGGCTGCTTGGTGGCTGCAGCAGCAGCCTTAGCGTCCCATGCCCGTCTCTGGGGTCCACGCTCATAGCAGTGTTTCGCGCCTGTCTCTGGAGCTTGTTTAGGCGGCACTGTTAATCCCCTCTCCTTGTGCACCAGGAAACAAAGAGGTAAGAAAAAGTCTCTTGCCTCTTGGGCAGCTCCAGACTTTTTCCTGGACTTCCTTCCGGCTAGCTGTGGCGCAGTAGCCCCCTTCAGACTGTGTTCATGGAGCCAACCCCAGTCCTCTCCCTGGGATCTGACTGAAGCCGGAACCTCAGCTCTCAGCCCCCACCCATCCCAGCAGTTGAGCAGACAAGCCTCTCAGGCTGGTGAATGCTGATCGGCACCGATCCTCTGTGCGGGAATCTTTCCGTTTTGCCCTCTGCACCCCTGTTGCTGCGCTCTGCTCCGTGGCTCCGAAGCTTCCCCACTCCGCCACCCACAGTCTCCGCCCATGAAGGGCCTTCCTAGTGTGTGGCAACCTTTCCTCCTTCACAGCTCCCTCCCACTGGTGCAGGTCCTGTCCCTATTCTTTTGTCTCTGTTGTTTCATTTTTCTTTTGCCCTACCCAGGTACGTGGGGAGTTTCTTGCCTTTTGGGAGGTCTGAGGTCTTCTGCTAGCGTCCAGTAGGTGATCTGCAGGAGTTGTTCCACACGTAGATGTATTTCTGATGTATTTGTGGGGAGGAAGGTGATCTCCACGTCTTACTCTTATGCCATCTTGAAGCTCCCCCTTGCAGTGGTTTTTAAAAAATTAATTAATTAATTTAGTTTTGGTTGTGTTGGGTCTTCGTTGCTGTGCGTGGACTTTTTCTAGTTGTGGAGAGCGGAGGCTACTCTTCGTTGCAGTGCTCAGGCTTCTCATTGTGGTGGCTTCTTTTGTTGCGGAGCATGGGCTCTATGCGCACAGGCTTCAGTAGTTGTGGCACGTGGACTCAGTAGTTGTGGCTCATGGGCTCTAGAGTGCAGGCTCAATAGCTGTGGCACACGGGCTTAGTTGCTCCACAGCTTGTGGGATCCTCCTGGACCAGGACTTGAACACGTGTCCCCTGCATTGGCAGGTGGATTCTTAACCACTGCGCCACCAGGGAAGTCCTCTCACAGTGTTTTTTGACATCAAATAATTATGGAAGCCAACATTTTATTATTTTATAGATATTTGTTGGGTAGCTATAGTATTATATTTGGAGAATTAGGAAAAGGTTCACTGAATTTTCTAGTTAATTGAGGCCTATCCGTTATGTATATATTTGTAAAAATATACCTTGTCAGTTGTTCTTTAGTGGCAGTATTTTAGAAGTTCACAGAATTTGGATTTTCCTTTACCAAGCTACAAAATTAGATTCTGCTCATCATGAGATAGTTTAAACCTAAAGATGCTATGACTAAATGTGAAGCTGAATTACCCTTGAAGGCTAAAATTAACATATGCAAACATTTTTTACATAACTGCAGAAAGTCATCTTTTAAAAAAATTTCCTGTGGCTTTTGAATCTAGAATTCCTTGTGTTCTCATTGTTGATGACTCCATGCCTGTGACTTTGCGCTTGAAAAAATGTATGACTGTAAATTAGCTGAAGTTTGCACATATAGAGCTATGTTCTAATTGTCTTACAGTGTTATATATATAACATATGTTACTATTTAGATCTTAAAAGAATGAAATTAATTTTATTAAATGTCATCTTTAGTGCTCTTAATACTTTCTGTAGTTAAACATTTACATTGTAAAGTGTTACTCATGTTTTCTGAAGGTGTTACAAAAAAGATACTTAGTTTTTTAATGTTTACATTATTTTTTTCATTCCATAATCTTTCTAACCTGTTCCTGTTACCCCCAAGTTCCCTGAAAATTTAGTACTTTTCAGTTGAAGTCATGTTCTGGACTAGTTCAGAGCCTAGGTCAGATTGCTTTGTCTTATTCTGTGGATGAGAATAAGAACTAGGGATGTGGAAGGCTAATGGAGTTGCCAAAAGAATCATTGTGTTCCCAGTCATTGAGTGGCTAGATCTAAGAAGTAGGAATGTAGGAGGAAGTAGTTGCAGTAATGACAGTTACCCAGTTAGCCCAGGCCCTGTCAGTGTGTCCGTCCTGTGGCTCCCCCCTCCACCTCCCCACCCCCCACCAAGGCATACTGACAGAGCGTTAAACTCCTTATTTCTGGGCTTCTCTCCATCCACTCTCTCCCTGCCCCTGATTGCTATCTCCTTGGCTTTCAGACTACTGGTGCCATACTTCAAATGTTGATACCTGCCAGCTGTCTGGCTTTTTCCCCTATTCATCTCTGGTTAAAGTATGCTCTCCCAATTTCAGAGTCCCATGCAGCTTTTGGGCAAGAGAATCTTTCTGTCTGTATTGAAGCCTAATAGCCATGTATGTTCCAGCTTCCTTTAGTTGATCCGAGGAGTAAGGCCTCTGCATACGTGCTAGAAAATCAGGAGGACTGTTTCAGAACTCGCACAGGGTCCTTGCTCCCTAAGGAAGGAATACTCGTTGATGACTGGATGGACAGTGAACTTACTAAGGTTTTGTTCTGCCTGGTGATGTAAGGAGACAGAGGAAAAGAGTTAGTCACTAAGAGGTGACTTTTGTTATGTGTTTACTGAGTGGCAGTCACTAAGCTATATGCTTTCCATGCTTATGTTATTTAATCCTCACAACAGCTCCATGAGGAAACTGAAGCTCAGAGAGGTTAGCTGACCTCCGCAGAATGGAGTGGTAGAACTGGAATGCAAAAATCATACCTCTAGTTTTTTGAAATGTGTAAATCACAAAGCTTCTTCTAAATATATGTGAGTAGGTTTCTTCCCAGCTAGTCCTTCGCTGGCAGTGAAATGAAGTGGAGTAGATGCTGACATGGCCCATCAAAGGCATATACGAACACAGGTGTGAGGTGAGAGATTTACAACGTAGGAAATTAAAGCATTAACCTTAATTTACTAAGATGTTTTATTTTAGCTGCCAGTTTTTGGCAGAAATGGAAACCAAATATTGTGTGTTAAATATACCATAGGTGGTTTTCCCAGTGTAATATGTGTGCTGCCTCTTGGGGAACATTGTATTCCTGCAGCCCCATTATCCAGCCCATGGCTTTTCTATACCCTTTGTTGCTTTTCTTCTCTGGGATGTTTTAAAAAACATTTCTTTGATCTCAGTGTGTGTTTTAGTTCATGTTTCACAGTAGACTCATGTAACATTCAAAGATGAGTGTAAACCAAAATCCAAGAGCAGATTTTACACTGAGGTAGGAGTGATTGAGTTGGACTGGTCAGGAGAAGTTACGGAGGCCACTGGTTGTTTCACGTCGGGCCTTAGGAGGACAGCTTCTTGGTCCAGATTTGGGGTTCTGGACTGTAGGGGCTGTGTTCCCCATCTGCATATTCTGGATGCCTTTGTGGAACTGTGGCAGTTGTGACAATGATGGGTGGGCACAGAGCGCCTGTGATGTGCCGGGTAGTTCTGCACAGTGACTTGTCCATGTCCTTCTCAACTGTTTAATGTTCCTTTTTATGTTTATGTGGACCAAAAAAACCTGTTTCTGTTGATCTGAATCTAGAACCAAACATGTTTTATAAATAAACGCAGAATGTTGTTTCCCCCATGGTGTTTGTACGCCCGGATTGTTCCTGGAATCCCAGACAGAGAGGAGAAAGAGTGCTCCTCACTGGTGTGGTGTTCGTGGCCCCCCACATGCCTGTCTGCAAACGGGGCTGCCTGCAGGCGCTTCTAGGAGTGGGTGCAGCATCTGACCACCTGCTTGTGTCACTTAGTGCACGGGACCTCATCATTTATCTATGTCAGTGTTATTTTGTTTTAAATTACTTTGCTTTTCTTGTTATTTTAGTTATGGTATTACCCCACTTTAAAAAGTACATTGTTAACCTTGCTAATACCAAAGTAGCTATCATCCCAGACACATCGTTTCCATAACTAAAGTTATATCTGGATGTCTTCCTATTTTTTGTAAAAAATAATCTTCTTAAATTAAACCCACAGTGTTGCATATTTCTAGGACCCACATCAACTTGTGAGCATTGCAGATGCAGGAACTGGCCAAAAGCAGTATCTCAGTCGTGCTCCTTTGTAGTCCCCTCACAGCAGAGTGCAGAGCTCTGTGCACAGGGCTTCCTGGTCTCCCAGTGGGCCGGGCAAGCTCACTCCTAGGATGGGGAGGACTAGGGCTGGCTGGCTGGCTGCTCACAGGTCCTCTGGGGGGCCTGGGTCAGGACATTGAGTTCTTTCTGTTCCTCACTTCATGGAACATACAGTGAAGGTGTCTTTTCCTTGGGATTGTGCTGTCCATACAGTGAGGTCTTTGGATCACTTCTGAAATGATTCCTGAAATTATAAATTTATGATTATGACTTAAAGTAGCCAGTCTTGAGGAATGTTAATCCTAAAAAGAATTCTAATTTTTTCAAAATATATCGGTATTGTAGTTCATGATGATAATGGTGGTGTGTGTAAACAGCACTGCAGAGGAATTCCAAGCATCATAAACCATTGAGAGAATGTTGCCTTTGGACCTAGGACCTCTGAAATGCATTCAGCTGGTCAGCCTACAGGTCCTGAAGATAGACTTGAGGGATGCATGGGGGTGGGTTGGGTGGTTAGGGTGGTCTCTTTTTTCTCTTGCTCCCTTGTGGAAGCTCAGCGGCTGCTGTACCTGTGTTCTGAGGACTGGGTGGTGGTGGAGGCCTCGGTCCCTTCCTTTCTCTCTCTAGCACCATCAGCCTGCTGTTCCTTCATGCAGGGGGCTTCTTCCTCCCCTTTCCAGCTGGAACACAGACATGGCTCCATCGTAGTGTAACCCCTACCCTCTGGAGGTCTAGATGTCACATACTCTGTTCATTTAATGTTATTTTAATGATTTCTTCCCCCTTTTTATTTCAAGGAAATACATTTGTGTATTTCCCATATTAATCTTGGTTTTGGTCGTATGTTTTTACGACAAGGAAGTTTGTCATTAAATTACGGGGAAGAGGGGCTTCCCTGGTGGCACAGTGGTTGAGAGTCCGCCTGCCGATGCAGGGGACATGGGACAATAAGCTAGCAGCTGACAGCCAGCATGGCTTTCTCATTCTTCCCACAAATGTTACCGAACCAAACTTGGGTCTGCTCGTCCACACGCAGTAAAGCCAATCCACTGACACCGGGTTGTGGTGAAGGAAAGCACCATGTTTTTTCCAAGGCATCCAACATGGGGCTGAGCAAGGAGAATGGGTAGCTGAGGCAAAACGAAAAAAAAAAAAAAAAAAAAATTACGGGGAAGAGTGGACGACGAGGCTAGCCAGATAGGGTAAGGGCAGGAGGGCATTGGTGAAGGGTTTTGAGGCGTGGGCTGACGTGTTATAATCTAGTATGATGATGATGACTGAGTGAATTAGGAAGTGGAGACGGGGGACCCCAAAGGAGATTGCAGATTGCCAAGTAATACTGACACCACTTCAGTTATCTTATAGTGAAGCTGCCTGCTAACTGAACGTGAGAATGAGTCTATTAAAGGCTTAATGAGATTGATTAGTTAGCACTAAGATCCTTGGGGTAAAATAATTAGTTGTAATTGTTTCACAAATGTACAGGTGTGATGAAATGGCATGGAGCTGTGCACATGTGTTGTGCTGAAGTCGCCTGTCCTGCTTTAGATGCTATACTGCAGTTATGTTAGATGGGGCCATTGAGGCCCTGGGTGAATGGTATGTGGGGCCTCTCTGTGCTATCTTTGCAATTTCTTGTGAGTCTATAATTATTTTAAAATTAAAAGTTGGAAATAAAAGGATTGCCAAGTAGTAGGATGTTGAGACTTATGGTAGAGTTCTGTTAGGATACTGCCAGTTTCTTTGTTAATGATGAGAGTTTGTTGAGTGAATCACTGACCAGCTGAAGGCCTGATGAGAGTCTGAACCATAGCCAAGCTGTGGCAGTGGACAGAGTGGGCAGGGATGGCAGACTGGGCAGGGATGGTAGTTGTTAGGGAAGGAGCCTGAGGGCTTGACGACTGATGGCCTGTGAGGTGAGGATGAGGCCAAGCTTTTGGTGTGTAGAATACACAGATAGTGCGAGGTTATTGATGGTGGGGAGTATAGAAATAGGAGTATGTTTTTAGGCAGGATAGTACTTTTGGTTCTGAAAATATTGCCTGTGAGTGCTGGTCGGCCAATTAAGATAGGCAGTGGACAGTTCAAAATGTTAAGCTGTGTTCAGGAGGTCGTGGTTGGAAATATATAATCAAAATACCATATGACAATACTATTTGAAATGGTGGAAAAGAAGATTGCTAAGAGAGAAAGTGTGAGTGAGAAGACCTGGGAAGAGTAGTCTCATAGTGGATTTCTTATGTCCCTGGGTAAGTTACCTAACCTGTCAGTGCCTCATTTTCTTCCTCATAAAATAGAGAACATCATAGTATGTCCCTTGTAGGATTGATGTGAAACCAAATGAAATTACCTGTGTAAGTTGCATAATGCTTGGCATGTAGTAACTATTTACTAAAGGTTAGCTATCTTATTATTTATTAAGCACTTTGGTTATGCATGTAAAAACAAAACTAAATAATACTTCTAACTTTAGAAGTTGTATTGAATGTTTCAAGTTAAGCAAGTGATCTAATTAGCTGTTATGTTTGGTTTTTGAAGGTCTGGTTGGTTGTAGTCTTGGAACTAATTTTTGTGATAATTACAGTTGACCCTTGAACAATGCTGAGGTCAGGGGCGATGACATCTCCCCCCTTCTTACAGTCAAAAATCCACATGTAACTTTACAGTTGGCCATAGTTCTCCATCCTTGGACTCAACAAACAGTAGATTGTGTAGAAATGTTGTACACATTTATTGGGAAAAAAATTCCCATGTAAGTGGAACCACACAGTTCAAACCCATGTTGTTCAAGGGTCAACTGTATATAATTCACTTTAAGGTATTTTTATTAAAAAAGTTCTCATTTTTCTTGACTGTTAAAACCTCTGTGACACAACCTTTGGTGTAGTAGTTTCACCTTTGCTTTCTTTCTCTGTTTTTTATTGTATAATTCCTTCACCTTTTGAGACTTAAAGATAAACTCTTGGTCTATATATTGGTTGAGAGTTGCATAAATGAGGGGTGATCATACTAGAATTGAATCAAGTATTTGACAGGTTTCTTCTGATGCAGATGGGCTGCAGGAACCCAGTTGCATTTGGCATCTGTTTCTTTTCTTTGTGGCAGGATTATTATGCTCTAGAAGTGTCATTTGGGGGAGCCAAAGCACTGTGCTTTAACTTCCAACAGTCTGTTCAGTGTAAAAGGAAAGCAAATAGTGAAATGAAGTCCATGCTTTGCAGGTGTTTATATGTTTCTTCCTTCTGCCTTAATAGTAAGTGATTAGAGGGGTTTATTAAATAGTAAACACACATGACTCAATGTTAGGCACTTACATACCTAGTTTTAACTTTTTACACTTGCATTTTAGTTGTCCAGTTGATATTTTAGGGGTAAAGAGAAATTATTATTTTCCAGTTGGATGTGTGTCATATTACCTCAGAGCTCTATAGTTACTCTGAATTAGCCTGTTGATTCCTTGAGACCCACCATGAAATGCCTAAAAAAAGGCAGCCCTTGGAATATAGACTTGATTTTTCCAGTCAATGAACCTATTAATATTTTCTGAGGGCCTCTAGATGCAAAGCACTGTAAATTATATTAAAAATATTGCCACTTGAGTAAGTCTGTAAAGAAACACTTTTGGTACTGTTTGGTTGATTAATGTATATCAGAGCTGTTGTTTGGATTTTCTAGATACAGGGTGTTCAGAGATGCACAGGGTCTGTGTACAAATGGATTGGAATCTGGATTTGGAAAGGATAGCTTCTTGTTTGTTTTATTCTGTCTGTCTTGGTTTTTGTTTAGTTTGTTGTATACCCTTTAAAATGGATTAGAATTCATTTTAGTATCCCTTTTTAATATAACCTTGGCATGATTGTTTTTTTCCTCCTCTTTATTTACCACTTCCTCTGACACACAGGCATGTGTACACACACACAGAAAAGAGCTACAGTTTGGGTAGAATTTATAGCAGGATAAAGATATGATTTATTTGAAGTTTTCAGTAGGTTGTTATCTGTAGTCATGAGAAAAGTCTACTTTTGAATTTTGCTGCCTCTTTTTTTTTTGCAAGAGGATTAATTTTAGAACAGAGGGGCTGTCTCTAAGACCATGTCTTCATCAAAAGCTGGGGTTCCCTATATGTTAGAAATGATATATGCTTCCTCCACCATCCCTCAAGTGTTTGCTATTTATTATGTGACTGTTGTTTATCAAATCCGAGTTGCTTACTTTTGTTAGCCAATGGGGTGTTTTGGGTCAGTTAAGAGAGGAAATAGCTTTTTAAAAAAGTCAGCATTGGGGCTTCCCTGGTGGTGCAGTGGTTAAGAATCCACCTGCCAATGCACGGGACACGGATTTGAGCCCTGGTCTGGGAATATCCCACATGCCGCGGAGCAGCTAAGCCCGTAGGCCACAACTGCTGAGTCCACAAGCCACAACTACTGAAGCCCGCGTGCCTAGAGCCTGTGCTCCGCAACAAGAGAAGCCACTGCATTGAGAAGCCCGTGCACCAAAATGAAGAGTAGCCCCCGCTCCCCGCAACTAGAGAAAGCCCGCGCGCAGCAACAAAGGCCCAATGCAGCCAAAAATAAATAAATAAATAAATTTAAAAGAAAAAAACTCACGCAGCTGAATGGGCTGTTTAAAAAAAAAAATCAGCATCACACTTTGTGTTAGAGAATATAGTTGCTTTAGGTAAAAGTAATGGGTTAGCTTGGTTTGTTCTGATGGCAACTTTGCTACTTTATTGTCTGCTGGCTTCTCTTTGTCTAACAAAGAAAACTGACAGATTGCTTTCCTTTTTATGAGTGCTTTTCTTTAAAACTGTGATTGAATATCTGTGAAATTAACTTCGGCTTCTGCAGTACTGAATGGCTAAAGTGGAAGGAAGGAAGCCCCCTCCCTCACTCTTTCATCCTTCCCTCCTTTTTCTTAAAAAAATGCTATTTGAACCTAGTTTGGGTAAAGTTGACCTCTGGCGGAGTTGATAGAGAAAACTGAAATAAAATATGTATTTTTCTTCTCTTCTGAATTTTGTGTTAATTCGCCCCAAATGACGGAATGAGCCTAAATGTGAAGTGCTAGGTTTTAGCAAACTAAGCTGAACGTAATTTGTATTTCTTTTATTTTTACTGTATATGTGGTAAAATTAGATAATTAATAAAGATTTAAAGGAATATCTAACTGATAAATTTACCCTGTTTCACCTTCTTAAACCTAAGAAGCATAATTTGCCTAAATTATGCAAAATGCTAATAAAAGGTTTAATTTGCTAATCATCTCAGTTTGATTAGAAGCAGATGCTGATTATCTGTACAAATCTAAATGGACCTTTCAAAGATGGCTTTATTTAAAATCAACTTGTCAAACTAATTAGGATATAAACTTAAGGGATAACAAATACCAGTGGTTATCTGTAGACTTTCAGTGTAACATAACATAGGGCAAGGTAATCCATAGATACTGTGGGCCAAAGACTCAGTGTATACAATATAACAGTGTCATTAGGAATTTCATTTTTCCCGAAGTTTAAGAATTGAACTTTGTTTTTTTACTGAGCTCATTAGAGTCTCTAGTTGTAACTTTGTTGGTCCTTTGGGTCTCTGATTTTTGTACTGGCTGTTTTCTCCTGCTATGAGTCAGACAGCACAGGGAGCTGATACAATCCTCTGCGGGTGCCTTCAAACCAAGCATAGAAACGGGCAGGTTCATCACAGACAGGTATGCCAGGCTCCCCTCACAGCTGACCAGATCCTCCCCTTAACAAGTCTCAGAGATGTGGCAGGAAAGAAGTCAGCAGGTATGCGTCAGCGTTAATGCCAGGAAGCAGGGGGAGCATCTTAGTTCAGTAACTGAGCAAGAATTTGGATCCCAGCCTTTGGGTTCTTCCTAGCTTGTCTTTTTATCAGAAGGAGCAAAGACAGAAGACTGTTCAAGTGTCTGTGGCTGATTTAGGATTAAGACTAGGGAAACTAAGATAAAGAATGCATTACCCCTAATCTGAGTCAGGAACAGAAAATGTTTGGGGTTTTGCACTGTAGACCTAGGGTGTTAGGAAAGGGAACCTGAGGTATAGACGTATGAATCCTGCTTTGACATGCACCAGGATCAAGGGTAGTGTGCTGTTTCAGTGCGGTAATCTAGAGGTCATACAACCTGGGGGTTCAGAGCACAGGCTCCTGTGCCATACCACATATGGTGCTGCCACTTACTAGTTTTTCTTCTTTGATGTGGATTCCTTGCCTGCAAAATAGAAAATATAACAGTACTACCTCCTAAAGTTGGGAAGCTTCAATAAGTTACTGTATGTAAAGTTCTTAGAACAGTGCCTGGCAGATAATAAGCATACAATAAATGTTAACTCATTATTATAATTATTATTGTTATGTTTAGTTGCCATTCTAGCTTTTACATGAGATTTGTAAAAGATGGTGTATATGGAGAATATTGGCTTTTCCCCCAATATTCCTTTGAACCATTTAAAAATGATGGCTACATTTGCAGCAACGTGGATGCAGCTAGAGATTGTCATACTAAGTGAAGTAAGTCAGAAAGAGAAAGACAAATACCATATGATACCACTTATGTGTGGAATCTAAAATACAACACAAACGAACCTATCTATGAAATACAAACAGACTCACAGACATAGAGAACAGACTTGTGGTTGCCAAGGGGGAGGGGATTGGAAGAGGGATGGAGTGGGAGGTTGGTGTTAGCAGATGCAAACTATTCTATATAGGATGAATAAACAGCAAGGTCCTGCTATATGCTATGTACTATATAGCATAGAGAACTATATTCAATATCCTATGATAAACCATTTCCTATGATAATGGAAAAGAATATTAAATAAAAAAGCATGTGTATGTGTGTATAACTGAGTCACTTTGCTGTACAGCAGAAATTAACACAACATTGTCAATGAACTATACTTCAGTTAAGAAAATGATGGCTGCAAGTACATGTACAATAACAAAAAATAAGAACTTCAGTTGTGTAAGATAAGTCAAGAGAATTTGGAATATTAGAGTTTTATTAAAATGAATAAGCACAGATTTTAGTCCAAATCTTGCTTTTCTTTGTGTAGTGTGAGGGATTAGTGATACATACAGGTAAGTGTTGAACAGACAACTAGACAATTCCAACCGTGAGCACTTCTTACATTATAATTTAAAGGGTAAAAGGAGAAGTTACTTTAAAATTCAGTTGTTTTCTAGCTCCTGGAAGATTAGAAACAAGTTATTATGCAATAGGATAAAGGGGTTTTGTTACTACAGGGACTTTGATCAGTGGAATGTGGTGGCAGTGGTGCTCTGCCAGGGTCTGGGGGCAGCCCCTAAGAACTTGGCAGCTTCCCCCTCCTGCGTCCTGAGGTGCCATGTAAGAAGTCCATCCAGACTTGCTGAGACCAGCTTGCGGGAGAGATCTGTTCTGAAACCAGCATAAACCAGCAGCTGTCATGTGGGAGAGGCTGTGTCTCAGTGCCTCGACATTCCCGGCTGAGCCCAACCCTGGAGCCACCACCCCACCAGGGGCCGGACATGGGAGCGAAGCCTCCTGGCCTCTTCAGATCTGGCTGTTCACTAGCTCTGTACCCCTGTTGACCTCATGTGATGCCACACGGAGCAGAAGAATTGCCAGCTGCATCCTTTTAAAAAGAAAAACATTTTTTTTTCATTTGGCTCTGCTGGGTCTTAGTTATGGCGTGCGGGATATTTTAGTTGTGACATGTGGGATCTAGTTCCCTGACCAGGGATCAAATCCGGGCCCCCTGCATTGGGAGCATGGAGTCTTAGCCACTGGACTATCAGGGAGGTCCCCTTTTCTTAATTTTTGACCAAAAAAATTGGGAGATGGAATGAAGTGGTTACTGTTTTAAGCTAAGTTTTGGGGTAACTTTTTATGCAGTAATAGGTAACTGATATCCAGAGCTAAATTCAGTCTTCTGGCTTCTTGAATTTGAGCTGAAAACAAAACAAAATAGTGTGCCCCAAATACCCTCAAACAACCCTACCATGACTTGGAAAGACTTTATGAAATGTAGTCAAAATAATATAATTCAAAACTATGGTTAATAGTATGGAAAATGAAATTCTGATAATTAGGTGAGTAGAGAAAATTCTGAGGGAGAGCAGATTACTCAGAAGGGACAGAAATGGGGGACTTTCCTGGTGGCCCAGTGGTTAAGAATCCACCTGCCAATGCAGGGGGCACAGGTTTGAGCCCTGGTCAGGGAAGACCCCACATGCTGCGGAGCAACTAAGCCTGCGCGCCACAACGACTGAGCCTGCGCTCTAGAGCCTGCGAGCCACAACTACTGAGCCCGCGTTCCACAACTACTGAAGCCCGTGCACCTAGAGCCCGTGCTCCACAGCAAGAGAAGCTACTGCAATGAGAAGCCCGCGCACTGCAATGAAGACTAGCCCCCGCTCGCTGCAACTAGATAAAACCTGCGTGCAGCAATGAAGACCCAATGCAGCCAAAAATAAATAAAATAAATAAATTTATTTTTAAAAAAGGGGACAGAAATAGGAAAGTTGTTAATGGATGCTTTCTACCTTTCAGAAATGTGATTGGTGAAGCTGCTTAAAAAGAATTAATTGAGAAGTTTACGGCTTTTTAATTTTGAGGAAGAGAGGCTTGCCACATCCCTGAGATCTGCCAGGAATGTCAGGATCCTTTGAGGTCTTCTTTACTTCCAAAGATACCTTTTTATTATACAGTGCTCTTACCTGTCAGAGTTTGCTAAAGTTTAACGTAGACTGAATTAATTGTGTTTATTTCGTAGCATAGATTGTGGATAGTTGTTTCTTCTTGCTAAATTCAGTTCAGCTAAGAGGTAGTGAGCTAAGAGATACATTCAGAGTACTTCCTATGAGGGATTTAAAAGTACTTTCTTAAATAGAAAGGTACATTCATAAATGAATAAAAGCAATCTTAAGTTACTATAGACACCATACCATACAGCTCCTTGATTTTTGTGTGCCCTTTTGAAATGGTTCCAGATTTTTACTTTCTTCTTTATTTTTAGCAGTAGCCTCCTATTGGCTCTTCATATTATGGAGTTTGGATTATGGTAGGTAAGGGGGACGGTTTAACTTCTGTGGAAAATCTATTGAAATTATTTCTTATTGAAAAACTGAAAATAGATTTAAAAAACTATTTCATAAGTCCAGGGAAGCAGGACAGTTGAGACCTATTAAAACCCGTCTGTGTGTTGGCAGACACATTTGCTGCTATTATAACACTTTGCTTAAGGAACAGGAGAATCGTAGACGTATGCAAACACATACACAGCTGTTTGAATTTGCTGCTTAGCTCTCTGGATTCATTAAGCTGTATCACTTTTGGATTGTAATGATCTTACTGGAGGCAAGATACAAAGTGAAGGAAATGCAGCATAAAATTCTCTTGTAAGTTTCCAAGGCTGCTCTTCTTTATTTCTATAAAATTGAAGTAATAATTAATAATTTGGCCTTTTTGGGGGATAACTTAAAACTAACAGTAGCAAGGAAAATATAGTTAAGGAACCAAGTGACTGATATTTCGAATAAAAGATCAATGTCAAGTTTACTACAGAGAACAATATAATGTATGAATTCAGTGTTTTTTCTCTCTTTTTACAATTTTGAGGACATAGAATGCAAATGGCTCCATTTAGGTGGGTAGGAGTTCAGGCTTTGGAGGGAGACTAATTATAATACAATGTGGATGAGATACGTACTTACAATATTATAAGAATGATGGCTGTTACAGGGAGGGTCACATTAACGTCACAGGTTCCTCAGGGCTGACATGAGCTCTTTTTTTGGATTTCTGATGTAGAGGAGTAGAAGGAGGGCTGTGAATTGCTGGGGCCCAGAAGAGGGCCCCTGGGTGGTGCAGGCAGGGTGCTTCCCATTGTACTCCACTGTTGAAGCCCTGGAGAACCGGAGGACTGGATGTCCCTGAGTAAACCCACTCTGTTGGTGGCGTCACGGCTTCATCCTGTGTTTGAATCCATGTCTTAAGTGCAAATGGAGCACTTGAACATTTTAGGACTGTAATGAGGGATGGAACTGTGAGTTGGGAAGGGATATAACCAAGGGGAGGACTCGGAAGTAAGATCGAAGGGTGAGCAGCGTCTGCAGGACACCTGTGTGAGATGGTGGGGAACACTTGTCTGCGTCTCCATCAGCATCAGGAGGTGGCTTGGAAGGGTTTGACTCTATAGCTCCTTTCCTACCAAGGTTCTCAGATTCACACACAGTTTATAAGAAGTGTGCTTGCAAGGCAACTGTGTCTGTAAGATAAGTCCCCTAGCTACCAGAGTTTATTCCTGAGTCCATCCTACATAGAATCCTTTATATTAATTTGTAACCAATATTTAATAAAGGCTTTATGTATATCCAGCAGTATGCTTTGCGTGATGGAGGATTTGCATTAACATGCTTATAGTTTGGGAGAGCAGGAAGAGACTTTTCAAGAAACAGAACAAGGTAAAATGTTTGATGCTGTCAGTATAGAGTTATGAAAAAGTAAAGAGGGTATTGCTGTGGGCTAGATTAATGTAGGAAGGCATCATCGAGCTAATGGTATTTCATCTGAATCTTAAAAGAAGGCAGAAAGGAGGTAGCAGAGACGCTCTGATGGTGGATTTCTGTGCCAGCTGCAGCCTCAAATGTCTGGGTAATTTTCTGAGGAATGAAAATTGTTGAATTGGATCACCAAATAGGACACCTTTTTCGAAGCCGTAAAACTAATTTCTAATATTTTCAGTTACAAATATATGTATCTGAGCATCTCTTGGAATAAGCACCTCCTTTTCCTTCACCGAGACACAAAAAATATCTAGTATTCTACTGTCCGCTTGAATTTGAAATACATGATAGACATATAAATTTAATAACACCTCACTTTTTAAAAAACTTAAATTTCCAATGATTTGATTTCCCATGGCCTATAAGAGAAAATGTAACAAATCAGTTTCTTTTTCGGACTTATTTTCCCCTACTCTTTTGTTTCATTCTCCATTTGCTTGAATAAACATGACTTTACCAATAGTCTGTATTCACTCTAAGCAAGTTTCATGCTTTCCTCCCCAGCTAAGTAAAGCCTTCTTTTTGTAATATCCTACTGTTAGCTGCTTATGTTGGAAAGCCTCTGTCTTATCCTGTCTTTCATGAATCAGTTTGGCTGCCTCTCTTCCAGTGATCTTGAAAATGTCCAAAATGCTGCATAGTTAAAAAACTTAGAACTAAGTAAAGTTGAACAATTTTCTACAGGGCTACATTGAAAAAGTGGGACAGAAAATTACTTTCCTTTGTTTTTTTGGAAGACATTTGCCAGTTGGAGCCCCAACAGAGATGGAGTTTGGAGGCCTTTAATTGTGCACCAAAAAGTTATTGCAGAAGATAACATAAGGGAGAAGTCATAAAGTGGAAAATTTGAAGCTCCCTAATAGAAAGCTGTGTGAAGATATAGGAATTGTGCCAATTAACTGGGTGCTTTAAATAAATAGTTTAGAATTAAAGAAACAGTTGCAGATTTCATAGACTTGATTAACTTAGTTCATAGGAAAACTGGAGAAGGGGAACACACTTCAGATTACTTTAGTTGTAAAGTCTCCTTAGCATTCATTAAAATTTTGCTTTAAAATATTTACTGATTATAAAGTTTAATAATGCAAAATCAGAAAAATTGTTAATCTAATATTTTATGTTAAATCATTGAAATAAAATTCCACATATATTTGGGTGAAAATAAATTATGATGGTAGGAATTCAGTCCTGAACTATTGACTGTGTCAGCAGCCAGTAAATATTTCCCAGGCTGGGCACAGTAGTTGTGAGTATACAACTACTCACAACACAGTGAGGGACACCCACTGAAGCCTGTAAATGGTGCCTGACCCTTGGGTCTTCTGATCTGTTGAAGAACCATGATACAATTATATAAGTAACCAATTAGTAATAACAGAAAATGTGATCGTATATATGAAAGAGATGTGCAGGAAAACATTAAATATTCTTCTTACCATAAATGGCCACCTGTTCCCCTGTTGCATTAGCTTGAGGTAAAGTACAGCTTTTTAGATTTTATTATTCTTCTTTTGTTTGAATGAAAATGCCTCTCTTCCAAACAAAAACAAGAAAGGAGATTACATTTGTTATTGAAGGATATTTTTGCTGGGTGAGGAATTCTAGATTGTTGGCAGATTCTTTTAGTACATTGAAAATATATGACTCTGCTGTCTTCTGGCTTCTGCCTTTTGCTGCTGAGAAGTCAGCTGATGGTCTAACTAACTCCTTTGAGGGTAAGATCACCAGCCTGCTTATTGTATCCTTTTAATATACTCTGATTGATTCACTTCTGTTTAATTTTAACATACTCAGTTTGACTTGGAGTGAAGTTCTTTAGTTTATCCTGCTAGGGTTTCACTAGGCTTCTTGGATCTGTAGATCAGTGTCTTATACTAATTCTGGACATTCTCAGCCGTATTGATTTAAAATTTCCTTCCATGCATTCATTCTCCTCTCTGTCTGGGATTCCAGTCAGTGTATTTGAGACCTTCTTAGTCACTCCTTCACATCTCATTCTCGTATCTGCATTTTCCCTTTTTATTCTTTCTCTCCGCTGAATTACAGATGATTTCTCTTCAACTGTTTCCCAGTTAGTTATTTCTCTATTCTGTTTTGTTTGTTTTGCTGCTGTTGTGTTTTAAATTTTGGCTATTGTAATTTCTGGAAGTTCTTCTAAAGAACTGCTGTGTTACTTTTTATGGATTCTTGTTCTATGCTGATATTTTAAAATTTGTTTTTCTCTTCTCTAAATGTTGTATGTTGTGTTTTAACTTGCTTCTGATAATTCTAAGACTCAAAATCTGTGTAGTCCTTTCCTGCTATTGTTGTGCTTGTTTCTAACCAATGCTGCCTTGCTTCCTGTGTGCCTGGTTATCTGTGACTGGTTATTATCCTCACACAGTTTTGGGGGTTCCCAGGGGGTGAATGTGCTCTCTCTGAAAGGCAGTGTGTGGCCTCTGCTAGGCTTCTGGAGTATTACCAGTCAGGGACTCTTTTTTTTTTTTTTTTTTGCGGTACACGGGCCTCTCACTGTTGTGGCCTCTCCCGTTGTGGAGCACAGGCTCCGGACGCGCAGGCTCAGCGGCCATGGCTCACGGGCCCCCAGCAGCTCCGCGGCATGTGGGATCCTCCCCGACCGGGGCACAAACCCGTGTCCCCTGCATCGGCAGGTGGACTCTAAACCACTGTGCCACCAGGGGAGCCCCACCAGGGACTCTTTTTAAACCGTCTTTAGCACCATGACTCCTGGGCCTGTGCGCACTGTGGATGTGTGCCTGGGATGTTGCACCGGGTGGCTATAGCTTCTCAAAGACTTTGTTATTCCTGCCTTTTTCTTCTCCTCTTTGTCCAGTGCCGGGAGAGCCTGCTCTTTATTCTTGTGTAGCTGGAGGAGAGATGGTGAGTCACTTCTAGTTCATTCTTCCCCTAGGGATGTTGAACTTTGGGAGGGTCTCCTTTAGGGTCCCATGGTTGGTGGGTGTTAATCCTTGACTTTTGCTGCCTTTGCCCCTTGAGGCCGTGAATCTGAAGCACAAGCAGATGGCACTGGCTGATGCCTTCAGGGCAAAAGTGGCTTTGGTTCTCCTGGGTTTAGGTTGTCCTCAAAATTTGGCCTGACAGTTTCCCTTGTTCTGTCAATTTTTTAGTGCTCTTAAACTAATTATATTTTTAATGGTTTATCCAGCATTTTTCATTGTTTTCAGTGGGAAGTAGATCAGAATAACTTAAGAAATTGGAAACTGCCTAAGGGCCCAGGGCTGGAGCCAGGAGCCTCTGTCTACTGCTGTGCTGCTGGAATGTTGTTGTAAACCACACCCCCTCCCCCCCAGCATGTGCTGTGCAGCCTCTGTGCAGGCTGGGCTGCAGAGAGGATGGCTCTTAGAGGTGCTGTTGCTTTAACTTGCTGAACTGTCCATGTGCTCATCTGGAGTAACTGTGTCAGGTAAAACCATCTTTATTAAAGGTGCTGTTGTTCATGCTTTCACCCAGGCACGATCCTGTCATCTTTCACTTCTTGGTGTTTCCTTTCCATCTTTCTTATTGCTTATCTTCTTCTTCCATTTCTATCACAATGTCCTAATTCTGGGATTACCTTACTACTGCTTGTTGGTCTACTGCAGTAACCTCTTAACTGGTCTTTGATTACTACCAGAATTGAACATCCTTTTGCGTTTATGAATTCTTATGACTCCTTGTATAAATTATCTGCTTTTATCATTTGATGAATTATTTTATCATATGCTCTCAGTAACAATTTTTAGTCTCTCAGAGTTTTACCGTACAGAATATTTATTTTTTTCTCTTTTTCTGTGTTTCTTCAGTTTGAACATTGTCGCCTTTTGTAGTTCGTATATTCCAGTCTGTAAACGTTTCACCAGGTATTATGACAAAATCTGGGAATATAAAAATAAATATAAGTAAATATAACACATTTATCTATGCTTAGGTTCGTATTATGGTGTGGGAGATACACATATACATGCTTATGGTACAGTGTGTAAATACTGTAATACTGCATATAACTATTGTTGAGGAAACCTGGGGAAACTTTGTGGAGATAATGTGTTAGCTGCATAGCCATTTTCCTGTAGAAACACAGGGTATGGGAGGAAATTTCAGATATGGAAAATGTGTGCAAAATCATAGCGATGAAAGTCATGGTGTGCTACAGGGAATGCATATAGGTTCGTATCATTGGAGAACAGAGTATTTGGGGAATGAAAATTGAAACCAGGAAGAGTCTCAAGGCCTGGATTAAACAAGACTTTGATGGGCCCACAGAGCATGCGTGTTGGGGATGATGGAGTGGGTGAGCGGCGGGGTGAGGCATCTGGCTGGGGAGAGCGTGTGGGCTGTGGCTGTGCTGTGGCTGTGGGAGTGGGCTGCTGAGGTGGGGTGGAGGTGGGTGGCGGGCTAGGGCTGTGAGCATAGTGTGGACCAGTCTTCACATGGATACAGCAGTTACTTCGGAGGGTGGCAAGAAGGGAGACGTTACCATGTCAGGAAGATTTGGGTTTGGACTGCCTCGGTCCCAGTTTTAGCCCTGAAAGTCCCATGTCCTGAGACACCCTAATTCCTTTGAGAACTGGGATGGTGGGTTACCCTGGGGAGGAGCCAGAGGGGCTGATGCATTTGGGTCTGTGAATGGTGTGGGGGAGGTGCTGGCCAGAGTTGGGGGAGGGAGGGAATGAGTCTGTGCTGACTTAGGCCAGAGCAGTGTCCTCAGGAGGCTGCAGAGGCCCAGGAGGACTGGGAAGAGGGCAACCTGTGGGCCGGGCTGGATAGGAGGGCAAAGTGGGAAATATTTTGGAATGAGCTCAGAGGGAGTATACATATCACTGAGGGGGTAGATGGGGCAGGGCTGGAAGAAATGAGAATGGCTAGGAGCACTGCTGGGGCTCCAGAGGGGTCTAAATTTTAGGTACTGACTGAGGGCAAGGACGAGGGACTTGCATGAAAATAATTGAGCAAAAGATTCATTGAGATCTTTGGTGCAAAGTTGTTTCAGTTCTGACTCTAGGGTTTCCGACTCAGGCTTTTAGCCTCTTGGTTAGGATTAAATAATATAAGCAGTCTGATTTTTCTCAGCCACTAATTTCTCTAAGGTTCTATATTTTTATATTTAACCTATTGTCTTGTAATATAGTTTTACATTTGCTCTTAGGAATAGATATGAGTTTCTAAATAAATTTTCTTAATATTGCTTTCTATATATTCAGCATCATTTATTACATAATGCATTGTTTACTTATTGTTACTTTATGTTTTGCTATATTAGTGGCATTTTTCTAGGGCACACTAGCTTGGGAGTCATTCAGCCTATAAATTGGCCACTGTTGAGTCCTGCTCCCCAGTTCAGACCTGGGGTGGTGTGTGTGTGTGTGTGTGTGTGTGTGTGTGTGTGTGTGTGTGGGCTATGTGGCCTTCTTGGAGAGTCTGGAATTTTACTACCCAGAATTGTACAAACTGGTGACTGGAAGGGAACCCACTCGTAGATTCTCCACCATTGTGGGTAAGTGGCTTTACCGTCAGCATTCGGACTGTGATGGGAGGGGTGTGTGTGTGTGTGTGTGTGTGTGTGTCCGTCCGTCCGTCCGAGAGGGAGCGAGAGAGAGAGAGATGGACTGATTGAGATTGATTAATTGAAGTGACTTTCTTCCATCTTCTGTGCCTCATGTGGCTTCCTAGGTGTCCGGCCTCTGGGGTGGTATCAAGCTATTCTCAGTAAATCATAATGTTTAGTGCTGTTAAGTGCTGCCTGGCTACCCTGTTAGTGCTGATCTATAAGCCTCAGGCAAAGCCACTGCCCTAGTGGTGCCATTGGTGACTTTCAGCTTTATCCACGGCTCTTTGAGTGAACGGTCTCTGAGCTGGACTCTAAACGTAGGTTTCTGGGATGGATCCCTTGTTGCCTCTCTTCCACTGTGCTGAGTGTGCTTCCTTCCATCTGCCCACCTCTCGCTCCTGTGAGCCAAGGCTGAGCACGGGGTCATGTGGCGTCCTGCCTGCCCTGGGTGGTTTGGAGGGTGTCCCCACCTCACCCCAGCAGCCCGGGGGTATGTGCTCCACTCCCGCTCTCCCCGGGCCTGGCAGACACCCAGGTCCTCGCAAGACCTCTGCTCTCCTGCTACTGCAGGAGGTCACACCTTCTCCTCTCTGAGTGGCTGCTGCTTTCAGATTTCATTGTTGGTGGAGCCAATTTGTCCTCTCCTATAAGCTTTTGCTATGGTTGAATAATACAGTTAGTTTATAAGTAGCACCTTACTTTTGCTCGTGTTATCTGCTGGCACTGTACCTGGCTTCTAGAAGGTGCTGAAGGAATGTTTGCTGAGTGGGGTGGGATGGGGGGAATGCTTTCCTGATGTATCCTGTCAGATTATACTGTTCTCATGTGTATCTGGGCCTGTTATGCGCAGCTCAGGAATTACTGCTGTTTTGATTTATTTAGGAGACTTAGAAGAACTTTTGTATAAATTACCCAGCTCTTTTTAAAAAGAGTCTTGTTTTCTTGTAGGAGAGAAGAAATGTGCTTGAGTATAAGTGATTAATCTTTCGTTTTTGGTGTTAAATTTTAGTGTATTCCGAATGTGCCTATGCTATTAAAAAAAGAGCAGTAATAAAATAACCAGATGATTGATTTTTACATTGATCATGTTGGCAGAGTTACTGAGACATCAACGTACTAATTAGAATGTCAGGATATTAAATTATTGTTCATTTTTCTAACTTTGAATGTTTTGGGTGACTATAAAAATGACAAAGAATTTGTAAGTAAAGTCCCCTAGAGATTTACCAGTTTAATTTTTTCCCCCTTTATTTGGTTCTCTTCTGTACATTTAAATGAAGGAAGTATTTTGTAAGAATTGGATTATTAGTAGAAAAAGTGTTTTAAAGTAACTTTTATTTTTGGTAGATAAGTGTTCTGGTTGTTTATTACTGTGTAACATCTGTCTCCAAACCTAAAACAACAATTCTGAAACCTAACATTAAAACTTTAAAACCATAGCCTAACCCTAATGTTTTAAAAAAATACCATTTTATTATATCTCACAATTTTGAGGGTCCGGGATTCAGACTGGGCTCAACAGGGCAGTTCTTTTGCTCCACATGGTGTTGCATGGGGCTCCTTGGTTGGTAGCTAGTCTGGTCTAGGATGTCCAAGACAGCTTCACTCACATTCCTCTTGCTGGATGAGGACTTCTAGAAGGCTGGGCTCTGCAGGGATCCTCTCCATGGCATCCCACAAACAAGGGGGCTGGACTTCTTTTCTGGTGACCCAGAACTCCAAGAGAACAAGGTGGAAGCTGTCAGTCCCCTCAAAGATGAGGCATGGGATGGCCTGGCATCCCTTGCACCATACTTTGTTGTTCAAGCAGTCACAGGCCAGCCCAGTCATGGGGAGAGCGAGTAGATCTCAGCTCTCAATGGACAGAGTGTCAGGGAATTTGCCGCCATCCTAAATCCCCACAGTAGGATTAATGATTGGGTCACAGGGCATTTGGCAAACATGTGCCCTTTATAGATCACAATATTTACTACTGATATAGCACCGATGTTTATTAAAAATAGTGGTAACAATATTAAAAATCATGAAAATTGCTTTCAGTATTTGCTTTACCCACAGATTTTTAATTTCATTATAAGTGATTCCTAATTGTTTCATTATACATTGGATATTTTAAACAGTCTTCCCATCAGTTACTTGTTTTAATTAGATTTTTTACTATTAATATTTTATATTAAATTAATTTTGTAGTAGACAATAAAATATTTTAATAAATATTTATATTTTAATAATTAATATTAATAAAATTAGAAGTTTAATATTGTTGGTATTATTACTTTTTACCTGCTATACAGATGTGTTTAATTTTAAGAAAAACTGGTACTTGAAATAATTTGTTTGTATTTATTGATGCCATGCCCCTTTCTACAAAGGGTTAGAGGTGACTTGCAACAAGACACATATGATAAATATGTATAGAAGTAAAATATAAATGGCAGTGGAGATGAGGATCAAGAAGAAGATGAGTCAGTAAATGGTGTCACCATCTGTCCAGTGGCTGAAGCCCCAGACCTAGGAGTCTTTTTCTCCACCCCTTCATTTGCAGTCCATCAGCCCATGCTACCTCCTAAACGTATCCCAAATCTGTCCACTTGTTTTTTTCCTACCTGTACTTCTCTAGTTCAGGCCTCTGTCATCTTTTCCCTAAACTGCCCACTGAGAGTAGATCTCTTTCTCTCCAGTACAATTCCTTACAACACAATCCTTTCTCCATTCAGCACTAGAGCAAGCTTAAAATCACAGTATAAATCAGATCGGAACTTTCCTCTGCCTGAAATTTCAGTTTACTGTACCATTCTTCGTACAAAACCCTATCTCAGCAGGCCTCAGAGCCCTGTCTGTCCCTCTCCCGCCCCTGCTCCATCGCCTCTTTCTGTTCCTCCAGCGTACTAGCCTTTTTTCTCTCTAGCACCTTAGCATTAACTGTTAGCTCTGCTTGGGATGCTCTTATCATTCAGCTTTCCAATTAAATGTCACTTCTCCAGAGAGGTTTTAATTGACTGTACAACTGAAGTATAAATCTGTCCCATCCGTAGCACATCCCTTTGTTTTATTTTCACCATAGATCACTACCTGATAGTTTATTGTTTATTGTCTGTCTCACGCCATTAAAATATAAGCTTCATGACAGCAGCGGTTCTTTGATTTTTTTTTTTTTGGCTTGTTTATAGCTGGATCCCATCTGCTGGAAATAGTGCTTGGTATATAGTAGGTTCTAGTGTTTCAGAAAGAAACATTCTCCAAAAAAAAAAAAAAAGTCAAATGCTAGAATTGATGGTAGTATTTCTAGGACATGGTAAATTTGTTTTAGAAAACAGGATTCTTTCCCTGTGATTTACTGCATTTTAGACTAGTGGTGTGTTTTAGAGTCATTAATGGACCTTTTAAAGAAATATACACCTCTGGGCTTCAATCTGTAGGTCTAAGTGGTACCAGGGATCTGTAATTTTGAAAAGCTCCACTGCAAATCTGATGTACAGCCATGTTTAAGGACCAGGCCTTGAGAGAGAGAGCTGTGTGGATTCAAGGAGAAAACTGGCCAAACTGTTTATAAACGTAAATGAATATTGTTGATTGGAAGTTTATGGAATAAATCTCTGGGAAGCATTGTTTGTATCTTTACTTCAGAGGCCAGGGTAATAGACTAGTGGTTTCAAACTGATGTGCCCAAGATGATCATTTGGGAATGTGGGAAGACTGTAAGTAATGCAACTTATATATTTTTAATCTCATTCCTTTTTCATTTTTTTTTGGGGGGGGGAGGCATGTTATCAGTACCTAATATACAGTGATATGTGTATGTAATTTATAAGCATACTGGAATTATGTGCTCAAAATAATTTATTGATGAAAATGTGTGATCCAAAGAGGAGGGAGATCACTCTATCAGTCAGGATAGGCGATGCAGTGGTAACAAATGACCCCTAAGCCTCAGAGACTGCTAAAAGGTTTGTTTCTTGTTCATGCTTTACGTCTCCTGTGGGCCAGCGGTAGCCCTGCTCTGTGTCATTTTGGCGCCATGATTCAGGCGGATCGAGCAGCCCTCATCTGAAACTTTACCAGTTGCTGTGGTGGAAGGACGAGAGAACTGGGTAAACCATGTGCTTGTAAATTGTTGGCTTGGTAGTGACATGTGTCACCTCTACTCACATCTCACTGACTGAAGCGAGTAACATGGCTACATGTGAGTTCAGCAGGGAGGG